>NC_091441.1:33487766-34087766 GCF_964237555.1 Oryctolagus cuniculus | reverse complement strand
ATTACAAAAGCTAAAAAGTATAAAGTTAAAAGTCACAGTCAGGAAAGGGTTAAGCCTTGCTTAAATAATCCCAAGAAGATCAATCTTTTGTTATTCCTTCCCTATTCTCTCAAACAATCTGCCATCTACTTCACAATCACAAAACTAAACTGAAAGTCTATAAGACTAAGGAAGAATAAATAAGAGAAAAATCCAGGAAAACAAAAAGAAAAGAATAGCAATTTATCATTTTGAACATATAATTATATTTTTCTTTATTATAAAATTCTGTAGTTTAATGATGTTGAGAAACTGAATCATGCAAAGCTGAAATAAATTTTCTATGTCTTAAAATAGAGTAAAATATAACAGTGAATGCTGCAGAAAAAGAATGAGGCAAGAGCTAAAGATAACCAGCCAAACTTAGTATCAGCTTTCAGTTTTTCCTACTATTCAAGTCTTTGTGGCAGAAAAATACACCCCTCATACAGACTCTAATAATCCAAGGCCAAAGAGCAAAACCAAAGTCTTGAACTGAAGCAATTCTTCAGCCGGTGTAAGAACGATAAAAGCAGTAGGAAATGATTTTTTCTAAGTAGACTGAAAGCTGATGATAGAACATATGACTCATATTTTCACTAGCACAGACTCTAAAAATGTTTCACTATTAATCAACTATGATTTCAATCAGGATCATGAAATAAACATCATAATATACATCCAATCACATGGGGTGGAAAATTGTGAAAGAAAATCATATATGACCAGAATAATATAAACTGTATTTAATACTTATGTCAAATGGAAAAACATTTGGTAAAGCATGAAAAGATTCACTCAGTCCTGTGCATTCTCTACTGATATGGTCTTCAGCTTTTGAGAGCAAAGATCAGAGTCGCTTCATTCAGTTAAATAAAAATTTTCACACATTTGCAAATATCACTGTTAATCACAAACTTCTATAAAATACCATGTTTTTTTTTAGAAAAAAGGCTTGTAAAGTAAGTAGAATTCTGATCTCTTGCCTTTAGAATAGAGTTAAAGCTAAATATACTACTTTTTCTTATAAGAAATACATCTAGTTTTACTTTAACAGAGAAAGAAAGCTATGGCGTCAAAAATTTTGTATAGGAAAAAGGAAACAACTGGAAAACACAAGCTCCGATTCAAGTTTCCAGCAGCTTTTGGATAACGACACAACCTGAAATACTTTCCTCATCTCTTTGAGCTTCACTTACCTCACCAGTAATGAAATAGGCTGAGACAGTTAATTTACAAAGTCCCTTTAACTGCATTATCATCAGATTCTTTCACTAGCAACACATTTTGAGGATGCTAAACAATGGAAAAAAGCATGCTTATGCCACACTCTCTAATAAAATATACATCTCAAACCCTCAGTATGCAAGTTGCTTTATACCAGATCAAACTCTTATGTAACCACAGATATATCTGCCTCCTCCTCATAAAACACAGATTTACCTACATGTAAGAATTCCCTACCAAATAAATGAAATCAGAATATGAACAACGGACTTCTGTTCCTTTACTCAGCGCATGCTACAATTCACAGAGCTACCTGAACGTTGAAGAACTTCGTGAAGGTAAATTCCCCCTTAGAGAAGACAAATGTAAAGAGGAAAGACACAGAGACAGAAAGAAATTGCAGAAATAAGCCACGATTGCCCGTTTGCTGTTGTCATTTTCCTTTCAAATTAACTACATAGGAAATCTATGTTCAATTCCCAGTGGAGATGGAAAAAGGATAAGAAACGCAGTCAACCCCGGAGCATCCAAAAAACAATCGTGGCCTTAAGTTGAGGAAGTTCCTTACCAAATTCTTCTCTGCTGGTAGCTATAGGAGCCATTTTTTGCTGCGTGCTCTGTCCGAGGTGCTGAACGGAAAACTCCCTGGCTTGATTCACTTGCTTGGATCTGAAGCGCCGGCTTTCCCGAGTGCTGAAAACAACAGCGCTGAGCTCAGGAGACCTGCGCCTGGAACAGGGAGGAGGCGAAGAGGGAGGTCCGTTCGCCCTCGCACAGTGATTTGCCACCTCCGTTCCTGTTTTGGCTCTTCTGAGAAGCTGGGCTCCGAGACTCCAGACGTGGCTGAAACCCGAATTGACGCAATCCTGACGCTACAGGGCTGAAATCAGCACCTGCCCCCTTCCTCTCCTCTCTCGAAGCTGCTCTTTCTCCCCCTCCTCCTTGCTTCCTCCCTCCTCTCTTGAGGATTCAACACACACTCATCAATTATTTTAACCGTTGGGCTACTAGATATTAGCTTTGCTATCCTGTGGGGCTCAGAGGTACAGAAAGTGATTCCTGTCAATTCCTAATATAAAATCTGCAGATCACTTAGATGAATCCAAATTTATCTCGGCTCTCCAAATAGCAGGAGTTACAGAAGAGATTTAAGAGTAATTATAGAGAAATTTCTAGACCAAGTGACTCGTAAAATACTAATATGAAGATATGAATTTCTTTCTGAATTTTCTTTGACACACACAAGATACTTAGAAAAATCTGCAAATTGAATAATTTGAAATAAGATAACACTTTTCCCATTATAATCCTTTACGTCCTAATACATTATCAGCCTAGATATCTTTGCTGATGCTACTGCTCTTCCCTCATCTGTCAGCTCCCTTCCATCTAATATCTGACATTCGACCAGTTAAAATACTTAGGAACAGATGGCAGTGATCCTTTCTGTATTCAGACCCACCCTCCTATGACTTGCTTATGAGACCACTTCTGTAGTGATATTTATGGTTCAAGGCCTAATTTCTCATATTTTTGTGCAAAATAGTTGTAAGAATCAGAACAAAATTTTTTAAAAATAACATTAATTAATTATTGCTTATTGTCAAAGGAAAACATGCATTTTTTTTTCTGAAATGATGTTATTCTTAGGGGCCAGAAATAAGGGGGCAATATAACATCAGAATCCAGTTAGTTTAAATCTGAAGAGTGTGCCTTTGAGAAACAAATGTTTAGCAGTTTTCCAAAGGAGAGACTCAGGCTGTGACTCCAACTGTCAATTAATGCTCCGCAAAAAAAAAAAAAAAAAAAAAAAAAAAAAAAAAACTTCTTTGCAGTGGAGCTCAGTGAGCAAGTGACATTCAGTGTGTGCTGGAACGGGGGAGGAGGGTGGGTGGGGTGAGTCTCAGAAAGCTACTGTACAAGTGACAGGTTCCTGCACATTGGCGATCAGCCACCCTAAGCGTCAGGGCTGTATCTAGAGAGAAATTGTTTTCAGTTCTTTGCATCATGGAAAATTTTATAAACCAAAGTCTTTTTCTTTCCATTTCTGGTTGCTCCCACATATTTGGCACTTTAATGTTCATCTAACAGATTTTTAAATTCTTATATCTTCATGTTATGAAAACACACAAACTAATTTACAGTATTTAATTTTTCCATTGGCAGGGTCTCTGGTTGTGTTCTTATCATTCCACTTCCTTCAGAATACCTACTTTCTCAGTTATGCATGCACCTGGTGAGATGGTTCCTGGGAATAAACACCCATTTCATGGCAAAGAGGATGGCATTTATTTGTGATGCATATCACAGTTATATCAAATATATGGTGTGAGGTTTACTAAAGTGTATGCTTTCCAGCTAAGTTATTGCTAACATATGGTTAGGCTTATTTATTGTAAACATAAGTACCTTATGTACATGTTCTGTATAAATTAGTTTCTCACTAATTTTACCTTCAGATGGTATAATGCTGTCATTTGAAACATGTTCAGATTGTTTGAGCTATTTCCTCTGAACACCACCCAATCCTGTGCTTTCTCATTTCAGAGGGCACATTGTGATAAGATTACTTCTTGCCCAACTGTAATACTGTTGAGGATATAGTTATTGTTTCATTGCTTGCTTTATATACAAACTGAGAACACATGTTATTAATGAAAATGTTTGAAATTTCCTTCATTTTCATTTAGTGAATAACATTTTAGTTCTTATACAAGTCTGCTTAGATAAGCTTCAGATGAGGAATGGATCCCACACAGAGAAAAACTGGTTAAGTTACTTATGATTGAGATTTATGCCCTACCACATTACTTCATTCCTCTTTTGGAATCAGCAAACAGACAAGCAATTCACTGACGTTTGCAGTATCACTCTCCCAGCAGATACTTGGGAGGAGGGATTGTTGCTAGGTAACAACCTTTTCAGCACCCAAAACACACAGCTTCAAACAAGTTCTTGTCCTGGAAGAATGTTCTGTACAGGTGGCAGCATTTACTTCAGAGTGATTCTTTTACTGGTAACGTGTTCTGGCATTACTCAACTCCACCCCCTCACCCCTGCCTTCTGCAATGGCAGGTATCTGTTCAAAAGATCTTCAGAAAAGTTCATGGAAAATGCATATGAAAAATCTGCAAGCATTTCAAAATATGTTTGAATCAAAATAAACTTACCTTTTAATTCCATTTTCCACAAACTCTTTGAAGTACCTTTGTATCTACTTTGAGAAGCAACAATAAAACATTTAAATTCAATTTGATTTAAGGATGTTAAGATGTTAATTAAGACCCTCAAGTCCCACATTGCAGGGCCTGGGTTCAAATTCCATCCCAGATCCTGATTCCAGCTTCTGATGACCCAGGCCTTGGAACACATCATGTGTTGGAGCAAGGTGCCAGATCCCTTATATTCATATGGGAATCCTGATTAGAGGGAATACTAGCTCACAGCTTTTGCTCTAATCCAGACTTTGATGCGGTGGGCATGTAAGGAGTGAATGTGCAGATGGGAGTTGTCTCTCTCTTTGCTGCTCAAATAAATAATTTTAGAACAATTATAATTTTAAAAGTATTGATACTCCATTGCCAATTAACATATAGATTTATAAAGCTTACATACATGATTTATTAATTAAATAATTTAGTCCACATTTTCTTATTCTCTTTCCTGAAAAGGTATATGCAGTTCTATTTAGAATTGTCTGTTAAGTGAAAGTAAATCTCCAAAGGATTTTTAAAATGCTACAATGATCTTCAGAAATCTTTTGTAATACCCAGATTGGTAATACAAAAGCATTTTCCTGGTATGTGGGTGGAGTAGTCTGAAATATCTGATAATGGGAAATGGATAATTGTTTTAATGTTCCATATAATTCTATTTAGAATTCTGGCTCTAATGCTGATGGGATAGATTCATATTACAAGCACACTCAAGTTGAAATTCTGTAAGACAAATGCTTTCCAAGTTGATACTGGAGAAATTCTTTTACTACATACTATTTCTACATTTTTTTCAACATAGGAAGTGTTTGCCATTATCTTACTTCCTTTCTTCTTTGTTTTAACACACATTTCCAAATTTGTATTCTGCCTAGGTTTCATACGAAGGATTCATATTTATTAAAATGATAAAAAAAGATCTTTACCCTGAAGAAGTTTACAGACTACAGGAGACATTGACAGTCCTTCATTTAGAACTGGAAAGAGTAACTTATTCAATTGTAATGACATTTACATTTCTTTTGCCTGATACTTTCTACAAGGCCTCATCTTTCATTTGGGGAATAAACTATTCCAGGGCCTTCATGCTTATCCTCTCCAAATATTCTTATTGATCCCTTTTTTCACGATGTGAATTCATCATGAATCTTACCCAAGAAAATTACAAAAAAAAAAAAAATCCTCAAATTGATATAGTGAGTAAAGTAGCAAAGCTATAAAGAAAAAAATGAAGGCTAATATTTTTGCCATTTCATAGGATTAAGAAAACAATGGTTGGAATTAGGGAATTATCCAGGCATCTCAGACAAGACAGCAGGGTCTCAGTTCTGGGAAAGGAACTGTGTACAAGGAGTCATTTATGGAGTGATTTTACACTCAATACACATGCTTAGTTCCCCAACTTTCCAGGTAGAAAGCCATAGAAGGGGCAGGTAGGTGATGAAGAATTTAAGAATATTGTGAATCCACATTCCATATTGAGGCACCTTGGTTCAAGTCCAGGCTCCATTTTCTATTCCAGCTTCCTGCTAGTGCATGCTGGAAGGACACAGTGGATGGCGAGTGTTTGAGTTCCTGACACCCACATGGGTGACGTAGACTGAGTTCCCAACTCCTGGCTTCAGCCTGTCCTATCCTCAGCTTGTGCAAGCATTTGGGCAATGAACCAGCCGATGAATGATAACACTATCTGTTTGACTCAGTCTCTCTGTATGTGTGTGTCTCTCTATATTTAAACAAAAAAGATAAGTTACTGAACATCAAAAATGATGGTTTCAACTGACTCATGGAGCTGAGGAAACAAAAGTCTTAGCTGATTATTTACTGATGTGAAGCATTCTTAGTAATAACCATGGACTGTAATTGAGATTACTGAAAAATATATCAAGGGGCTCACGTGACTCAGTAGGTTAATCCTCCTCCTCAGTGCCAGCATCCAATATGGGCACCAGTTCTAGTCCCAGCTGCTCCTCTTCAAATCCAGCTCTCTGCTATGGCCTGGAAAAGCAGAAGATGATGGCCCAAGTGCTTGGGCCCCTGCACCCACGTGGGAGACTGGGAAGGAGCACCCGGCTCCTGGCTTCTGATTGGTGCAGCTCCAGCCATTGTAGCCATTTGGGGAATGAATCAACAGAAGGAAGACCTTTCTCTCTGTCGCTCCTTCTCACTGTCTATAACTCTACCTCTCAGATAAAATCAATAAAATATTTAATAAAAAGAAAAACATATCAAAAAGATATAAATTAGCAGTTACATGAACATTATAGAAATATGACCCAGCCATTACTTAGCTTAGTTCTTGAGTGGAAAAATATGACATACTTCAAAATGTGATAGTTCATGGAAAATAAATTTTTAAAATGTGTTCTTCTAGTGTAATTTTTAAAAATAGTATACAGTGTTTTCATGATACACATAGTCTATGGACTTTTTGATGACACCCTATATTCTGTATCCCAATGGCAGGCTGCTAGAGAATATTCAAGCTCAACTGATACTATCTAGAACTGCATCAGTTTTTCAAAGACAATATTCACAATCCAATTAAAAATATCAAGCTTAATGTGAAATTGAACCAAGTAGAAAATGCCCAACAAAAATAGCTACATAGATTAATGATATACAGTCATTAAAATTTTGAAAAAACATGATAAAATAGAGGTAGAATTAGAACTTTTAACACAGAGCAACATTTTAAGCCTGGAAAATAAAGTTTTTTGAAATGAAGGCATAAAAGCATATAATAAATACAAGGAGTTGAAGGGATAAATGAACCAAGTAAAACAATAGATAATATCCCGACTAAATCATGGAAATCTAAAAGTATGAAAATTCAGAAAAGACCTTTACCCACTATGCCAGGGAGCTGGCCCTAGAAAAGATCTTAAGAGGCATATGGAACATGGTAATAATGTAAGTGCAATTTGGCAACCCAGGAATAAGGAAAAGACCAATGAGGTAGATGAAATATAAAAAAGGACAATGATATTTCTCAACCCAATGAAAAAAATAGCCTTATATTCACAAAATACTGAACATTCCAAGTAGAATTCATAAAAAACCACATAGAACATCATAAATAAATAAATAAAATATAAAGAGAAAAATCTTGAAAATTTTAAGCAAATAAGTTATATGCCATTGAAAAATGCAGTAGTCTCAAAAGAGGTGATAAATATGTAGAAACAATGAAATAACAGAAATCAACCCATGCATTTGCAACCAATAAATTCATTCCCTACAGAAAGGACAATCTCTTCAACAAATGATGTTGGGGATAATAATTTAAAAAAAGGATACTGGGAAAATTGGACCTCCACAATCAGAAGTTTGAGATCAGAATTCTACCTTATAACCTATACAAAAATTAAGTCACTTTGGATCGAGAATCTAAACTTAAAACTTCAAATCATCAAACCACTAGTGGCAATCACAGGGGAAATGCTGCAAGACATTGGCCTAGGAAAACTCTTCTTGAGTAACACACCAGAAGCTCAGTCAATCAAAGCAAAATAGGCAAATGGAATTACATCAAGCTAAGAGATTTCTGCACAGTAAAGGAAACAGCTAACACAGGAAAGAGGCAAAAACCAGAATAGGAGAAAGTATTTACAAACCAGGTATTTGATAACAGATTAATATCTACAATATAAAAGGAGCTCACAAAACTCAACAACAATAAAAGAGAGAATTCAGTTAAGAACTGGCCTGAGGATATGTTCAGATATTTTTGAAAGGATGAGATCCAAATGACCAACACACATGTAGAAAATGCTGAGGATCACTGGCCCTTAGGGAAATGCAAATAAAAATCACACTAAGTTATCTCTCTACAGTTAGAATAGTTATTATCCCAAAGTATGTATATTAGCTGTGGAGAAAAAGTTATCCTAATATACAACCATGGTGGAAAACCATATGAAAATTCCACATTAAATAAAAAATAGATCTACCATATGACTTAAGTATCCCATTTCTGGAATATATCCAAAGAAAATGAAATCAAGCACATAAAAGGGTTGCCTGCATGCCTGTGTTTATAGCAGCTCAATCACAATAGCAAAGATGTAGAATCAATCTAGATGTCCATCAACTGATGATTAGATAGGAAAAAGTGGTTTATATGCTATGGAGTATTACTCAGACAAAAAAAAAAAAAGAAATCCTGACATTTGCAACAAAATGGATGAAACTGGAAATAATTATGCTAAGTGAAATAAGCCAAACTCAGAAAAACAAGCATCATATATTTTCTCTTAATTGTGGAAGCTAACATAGAGTAAAAAAATTGTGTGGATATCATATCATTTGGTATAGAGTTATAAATATTGCTTCATTGAATCACATTATATAAATAACAACATACTGTTCTTCCACCTATTATGATCATTGTCATAAATCCCTCACCCTGTGGTATTAATATCTTTTCAAGAAAAAAGAGTATATAGATAGATAGATAGATAGATAGATAGATAAAATGTCTATATTGAGGTGAATTTTGCAAAATATTTAAAAGTTGTTAAGTTTTAAAGCTAAAAGTCCTTATAATTAAAATATAAAAAATAAAATTAGAGAAAATTTCAGTGTGTGATTCAGAATGATTCAGAGAGAGAATAAGTTAAGTTCCAATTTAAAATCTGAGTAATTTGAATAAATGTATACTTTTTTTTGTACTCTCTAAATATACCAATTAAATAACAAGAAAAACAAATGTGAAACTAAGAAATGACTAAAAGCTAATAAAAACTGAAGCAGAAAAACAGAATTTAAAGAGCAAAAAAGAAAGAAAAATGTGCACAGTAAAAATAAATGACAATTTGACCAATATTGTATTAAAGAAATCACAACATCACATTATCTACATAATTATATTAACTTCAGATGGACTAAATGCTCTTCTGAAGGAGACAAAAAAGATCCTCAGTCTTGGGGAAAAAGCTAAAAAACCCAATTTACTGATTCTGTGCTGCTTATAGGAGAAAAATTTAAAAACAGAAAATATCAAAGTAAACATATGGAAAGTATACCTCCTATACAACAGGGAAAAGTTGATGTGTGTGTCTGGTGTGTGTGAATATATATATATATATATATATAATATGATATATGTGATATGATACAATATTTACTAATTAGGTGAAATTTATCAAATATTGTATTTAAATTCTAATATTTATATATTTAAAATATTATATAAATATAAAATATAATATAAATTTAAATATTTAGATATTTTCTCATATTATTAAATGTATTAAGTATTAAATATTTAAGTATATTTAAATATATAATATTTGGGATGTGAACCAGCAGATGGAAGATCTCTCTCTTCCTCTCTCCCACTTTCAAATAAAATGAAAATAAGTACCTCCAAATTTTAAAATACAATATATAATAAATTTCACCTAATTATCAAATATCATGACCAGTAATCTTTATAAGTGATCATTGTGTAGTAGCCATAAAACAGGTTTCAGAACATCTCATAGGACTGTCAATTCTGTTTGTTCTCTAATCACAGAGGAACTAAGCAGGAATTAACAACAAAAGCTAGCTAGAAAACCACTTCTTGCTGGAGAAGTAAAAATATATATATATATAAATAACTCATAGATCATAGAATAATCTCAATAGAAATTATGAAAAAGAGTGTGAATTGAACGATAATGAGAACACGCTATATACACTTCTAGCTGTGCCTAGAGGGTATATGGTCTTGAATGCCCAAGCAGAACAGGAAAGCATCTGAAAAACAATAATCTCACTATTCAGCACAAAAAAATCTACCTTTTAATCCCCAAAAGACAGAAAAAAAATAAGTAATCCAACACAAATGATTAAATTAAATAATGCTTAAATACACTATAGTCAAGAGAATTAATAGATCTAAAATTATTTATTTGTTACAATTAACCTTAACTGATAATTCCTGGCAACAATGAGAAAAAAAATAAAAAGAAAAATACAAATTACAAATGACACAAGAGAGCTAGATACAAAGAATATAGAGCTGACAACTTGTATTTCAGAAATAAGGATTGTATCCAAAAATATGTAAAGAAAAATTAATGCTTGAAAGAAAGACTCTAATTAAAAATGGACAATGGTTTTGTAGAGACACTTCATTAAGAGTGATAGAATCTCCCAATGGTGAATGATCATATGAAAGGAGCTTGGCAGCTGCAGTCACCAGGAAAATGCAAATTAAACAACCCTCAATGGATAGTGCTACATACAAAGGAGGTTGAGCTGGTTACCAAATGATGCTAAGAATTGGGGCAATATGAGGTCTTATTCACTGATTAAGGATGTTTATATTGGTACAAGATTTTGAGAGAAATTTATTACAGTACCTGCAAAAGCAGATAAAGATATGTGATAGGGCCTTAAAAATCTATCCATCCCTAACTTCTAAACTAGAATGATTATATACATTTGCAGGAAGATTCATAATAGTGTCTTGTACAGTTATTAAAAATTGGAAACAAAAAGGCTTCCATAGCCTTGGGAACTCATGACAAGAGCCTAGGGTGATTACTGATGCCATAAACAAGAGTGTCAATTTGTTAAGTCAACAACAGGAGTCACTGTGCACTTACTCCTCATGTAGGATCTCTGTCCTTAATGTGCTGCACATTGAGATTTAATGCTATAACTAGTACTCAAACAGTATTTTTCACTTTATGTTTCTATGTGGGTGCAAACTGTTGAAATCTTTACTTAATATATGCTAAACTGATCTTCTGTATATAAAGAGAATTGAAAATGAATCATGGTGTGAATGGAAGGGGAGAGGGAGTGGGAAAGGGGAGGGTTGCAGGTGGGAGGGATGTTATGGGGGAAGACATTGTAATCCATAAGCTGTACTTTGGAAATTTATATTCATTAAATAAAAGTTAAAAAAATTGGAAACAATATACCTTTCCTTTCGATATTAGATTGCAAGTAACTTACATTAGAATTCTTCATAGAAAGGGAAGGGAAAATTGCTGCTTTTAACAAGGCTGAATTTTATAAACTTAATGTTAAATGAAAGAAGTTGGACAGAAAGAAGTATAGGCAACTTACTACAGTGTGGAGCAGTGGGTTAAGCTGCCTATTGTGCCACAGCATCCCATATCGGAGCACAGGTGGGAATCCAATCCAGATTCCTTCTAATGTACCCAGGAAGACAGAGGATGGCCCAAAACTTGGGCCCATCTCTCCCCCATGGGCGATCCAGATGGAGTTTGGGGCTCTTGGTTTGTCCTGATCTAGCCTTAGGTGTTGCAGTCATCTGGGGAGTGAAAGACTGAATGAAAGATCTCTGTCTATCTCCCTCCACAACCTTCTCACCGTCATTCTGCCTCTCAAACTAAATAAATGAATTTTCAAAAAAATGTAAAAATCTTCCATGTTCATGGATTGGAAGAATTAATATTATCAAAATGTCCATACCACTGAAAGAAATTTACAGATTCAATGTGATTCCAATCAAAATACCAATGACATTCTTAGAATGCTAAAATTCGTATGGAAACACAGAGACCCTGAATAGCTAAAGCAATTTTTTAAATGATTTATTTACTTATTTGAGATGCAGAGTTACAGACAGAGAGAGGGAGAGACAGAGAGAGGTCTTTGATCCACTGGTCCACTCCCCAAATGGCTGCAACAGCTGGAGTTGGGCCAATCCAAAGCCAGAAGGCTCTTCCAGGTCTCCCATGTGGGTACAAGGAACCTAGCTATCCTGACTGCTCTCCCAGGCCATCAACAGGGAACTGGATCAGAAGTGGACAAGCCAGGACAAATAGTGGCACCCATAAGGGATGCCAGTGCCTCAGGTGATGCTTAAACTACTATGCCACAGTACCAGCCCCTAAAACATTTTTATACAATAAAAACAAAGCTGGAGACATCACACTACCAGATTTCAAGACATACTACAGGGCAGTTATAATTAAAACACCCTAGTAATGGAAAAAAAAAATAGAAGTGTAGACCAATGGAACAGAATGGAAAACCCAGGAATCAATCCACCCATCTACAACCAACTTATCTTCGGCAAAGAAGCTAAAATCGATCCCAGGAGCAAAGACAGCCTCGTCAACAAATGGTGCTGGGAAAACTAACTCTCTGAATGTGGAAATATGAAACAGGTTCCCTACCTTATACATTACACAAAAATCTCCTCAAAATGGATCATGGACCTAAATATATGATCCAATAGCTTCAAATTACTACAGAACATTGAGGAAACCCTGCAAAGACTTCTTGGAAGGAAAAAAAACCCAAGAAGCAAAGGCAGTCAAAGCCAAAACTGACAAATGGGATTACATCAAGATAAGTTTCTGCACTGCAAAAGAAGCACTCAGCAAAGTGAAGTGACAACTGACAAAATGGGAAAAATATTCGGAAACTATCCAACTCATAAGGGATTAATATCCAGAATAAAGAGCTCAAGAAATTCAACTACAACAAAGCAAATTACCCAGTTGAGAAATGGGCAATTGAAAAAAGGACTTGAAACAGGCATTTTAAAAAAAAGATTTATTTATTTATTTATTTATTTATTTGAATGTCAGAGTTACACAGAGAGAGAAGGAGAGGCAGAGAGAGAGAGAGGTCTTCCATCTGCTGGTTCACTTCCCAGATGGCTGCAATGGCCTGAGCTGCACCGACCAGGAGCTTCTTCTGGGTCTCCCACGCAGGTGCAGGGTCCAAGGACTTGGGCCATCCTCCACTGCACTCCCTGGCCACAACAGAGAGCTGGCCTGGAAGAGGGGCAACTGGACAGAATCTGGTGCCCCGACCGGGACTAGAACCCCAGTGTGCCAGCACCGCAAGGTGGAGGATTAGCCTAGTGAGCTGCGGTGCCGGCCTTACAGTGAGGTTTCACCTCACCCCAGTTAGATGAATCTCATATAGAAGTCAACAAACAATAAATGTTGGTGATGATGTGGGAGAAAATGTACCCTAATCCACTGTTGGTGAGAATGTAAACTGGGGCAGTCATTGTGCAAGACAGTATGGAGATACCTCAGAATTTTGAAAAGACTTACCATATGACTCAGCAATCCCACTCCTGGGGATTTACCCAAACCAAATGAAATCAGCAGATGAAAGAGTTTATTGTACCCCATGTTAACTGCAGGTCAATACACAATAGGTAAGTTATGGAATCAAGCCAGATGTCCATCAACTGTTGATGGGGTAAAGAAATCATGGTACATATACACTGTGAAATACTATTCAGTGGTTAAAAAAAAAAAGAAATGAAATCCTGTCTTCGTAACAAAACGGATGCAACTGGAAACCATTATACTTAATGAAATAAGCCAGTCCCAAAAAGACAGATGCCATATGTTTTTCCTGATCTGTTATATTAATAGAATACCTAAAATATAATGTATTGGAGTGAAATTGACATTTTGAGATTTGATGATCATTTACAGCCCTTGTCTCTACTGTTGAGAGACACTATTTTTTCCTTTACATACACTATTTATTGAACTGTTTACTTAGTATAGGGTTAATCTTATGAGTATAATGTAAACTGAAAGTAGATCTTTGTAAAAATTAAGAGTGGGAATAGGAGAAGAAAGAGGAAGAAGGATGGAAGTATGGGAGGGTTGGGGAAGGTGGGAAGTATCACTATATTCCTAAATCTGTATATATAAAATACATGAAATTTATCTACCATAAAAACAATTTAAAGTATAGAAAAATATATTCTTTGAATAAAATGGGAATTCTAAAAGAAAACATAAATTTTGCAAAGCAAGAAAGACTAACCAATAGTGACACAATTCACATAGTGATTGCATTCAGGAGAGGCAGTAGGCAGTAGCTCAACGGAGCACACAGGAGATTTGGGGGTTGTTAAGTACTTACTAAGATTTTGTTGGTTTTTAATTATTGAGTTGTTCAGTTGTGATTTGTATGCTCCCCAGTATGTATATGCAAAAATAATTGCCAAAAACTCTGTGTTCAGTGTATAACTTGAATTACTACATCTTTCATACTGATTAATATCTTCTCTAGCACATATACAATCAAATTTGGATAATAAAGTAGCAGAAAATACCTGGTATTTCAGCATAACGGAGAAAAATGGGTAAATTGTGGATGAACTAATTGTGATTTAAAAAAAAATCGGAATTTTCTTTTAAATATTCTTTAACTCTTCAACCACCTCCTAATTTTGAATCCTGTCTCAGAGTCAAAGACCTTTGCTGCCTCTTTGGAAAGCAACATATTACCTCTGCCTTATCTCTCTTACCTGGTAGAGAGACTGTGAAAATAGTTGGGTAGTATGAGTACTGAATGAAATACGAATCAACTCCGCATAAGGATTCTATAAAGAAAAAGTAGACATGAGTTTCTTGAGCTTCAATATTAATGAACATGTGTTTCTAAATATTCTTCTCCATACTCTCAGCATTATCAACTGAAATGAAACTGATTAAAGTCAAAACTTGCACCTGGTGATCCTAGGAGCGCCATAGCATGTAAGGAGTTTGATTATGTACTTAACTCTGTTAAGGCTAAAGTTCAGGGAGCTGGAATCATTATGCAGCATCAGGCTCGAGGGGGTGAGAATGGGAAGCTCTGGAACTCCATGACCTTTAAGCTCACTTTCAATTATGAGATGTTAAAAAGTAGTTCTCCACCCCAGAGAAAATTGTTCTGATCTCCATATTACTAAACTGACTCCACAACAAGGACCACAGTATGTCAAAAGTCCACCTGTGGCAATAAAATTCTCCAAAACTCAAAAAATAGAAACAAATAATTGACTTCCTCATTCTTACTTAGTGGAAATTTTCCTTTTTTTTTTTTAAAAAAAAGATTTTTATTTATTTATTTGAGAGATAGAGCCATAGACAGAGATAGGAAGAGACAGAGAGAAAGACATTTCATCCCTGGTTCCACAAAAGCCAAAGCTGAGCCAATCAAAAGCCAAGCGCCAGGAGCCTCCAGCAGGCCCCCAATGAGGGTGCAGTGGACCAAGCACTTGGGCCGTCCTCCACTGCCTTCCCTGACCACAAACAGAGACCTGGATGGGAAGAGGAGCAGCCAGGACTAGAACCAGTGCTCATAAGGGATGCATGCTTCACTGGCAGAGGTCCAGCCTACTATGTCAGTGGAAATTTTCTTTATCTCACTGCACTCAATTCTTCACTATTTTGATGTTAATGGGCTTCCCTTTCTTTTCCTCTGCCCTTCACAAACCCTTACCCACTCTCAGTGGAAATTAAGACTAGCTGCTGGTAACATATCTTGAAACAAAAATTTTTTTCAAATTCTTTGGAGAAGAAGTGCATATTACAACTCTGAATACAATCAAATGCCCTTTTATATGCCAAGAAATTAAGAAAGAAGTGACAATCATTGAGTCCCTATTTCAGCCTCTGAAATTCTGGGACAATTAAGCTGCTTCGTCTCTCCTCACCATATTCCTCTTTGGACAGCAGGACACACATTCTGGAGCAATACTGGGGAAATAAAAATCAGTCTCAAAGAATATACATACTAGTGGCAAGAAGAAAAGAAAAAGAGAAAATAAAACGGTCAACCTATGGCTCATCTGGTGCTTGAGAAACTGTTCTCAGGCTGAAGGAAGAAAAAGCCAATAATAGCCTGGAGAGTCTGATAACTGACAGTGGATAATATTAGTTAAAAATCATTGAAATTAATTTAGCTATGTTTGAACAGTTTCTTGGTCCCTTCCATCTTTTACTGAGATACTTTTCTTTTTCTAACTGACCTATAGCCTACTTATTAACTTTTGGCATTCAACCACATTTCGCCCATATTATATGCAGCCAGGGCTCTCACAATTGCTGATTATTCCTACTGAAGTTGTAGAAAATTATCAGGTGTCATCTGAATGTATAAAACTAAATTAATGCCGGCGCCGCTGCTCACTAAGCTAATCCTCTGCCTTGCGGCGCCAGCACACCGGGTTCTAGTCCCGGTCGGGGCGCCGGATTCTGTCCTGGTTGCCCCTCTTCCAGGCCAGCTCTCTGCTGTGGCCCGGGAGTGCAGTGGAGGATGGCCCAAGCTGCACTGGCTTGGGAGACCAGGAGAAGCACCTGGCTCCTGGCTTTGGATCAGCGCGATGCACCGGCCGTAGCGCGCCGGCTGCAGCGGCCATTGGAGGGTGAACCAACGGCAAAAAGGAAGACCTTTCTCTATGTCTCTGTCTCTCTCTCTCTCACTGTCCACTCTGCCTGAAAAAAAAAAAAAAAAAAAAAAAAAAAAAACTAAATTATTTCCAATGTCCAGGAAGTATAACAGGAGCCAAGAAATGAACAAAAACATGAAAAAGGGAAAGGGAAACACTAAAGAAGAAATGGTAGAGGAGGGACCAAGATTATAGAAGAAGAAAAGAAGGAAGGAAGGAAGAATGAAAAGAAGGGACAGGGAGGAAGACATGGAGGAAGGGAGAAGAGAAACAAGAAAAAAAAATCTTTTGAATAAAATATTTTATAAATTAGCCTACCAGGGCTGGCGCTGTGGCTTAGTAGGCTAAATCTCACCCTCTGGTGCCAGCATCCCATGTGGGTGCCATTTCGTGTCCTGGTTGCTGCTCTGTTGATCCAGCTCTCTTCAATTGCCTGAGAAAGCAATGGAAGATGGCCCAAGTGCTGGAGCCACTGCACCAGCGTGGGAGACCCAGAAGAATTCTCTGGCTTCCAATTGGCTTTGCTCCGGCCATTGCGGCATTTGGGAGTGACCCAGTGAATGGAAGACCTTTGTCTCTGTCTCTCACTCTCTTTGTCTGTAATTCTACCTCTCAAATAAACGAATCAAATCTTTTTTAAAAATTAGTCTACCAACAAATGTCTTAATAGTAGTCACAAAATGTGCTTTGAGTTGTTGTTACTCTTCCTTTTAACCAGTTCCTCCACTTGTCTATTGTCTTTTTTATCTAGGCCATACTCATTAAGGCCATTTTAAAAATTAATAAAATTTTAATAATTATTTTATTATTAAATTTAAATTTTGATTTAGCATACAGTATTAATATTGTGTTTTCATTTTGCATGTGATTCCATGACTTTTAATGCATGTATAAATTTATGTAACTACAACCACAATCAGAATACATTTCATCACCCTAAAATCCTTTCTTTTTCTGTCTTCTTAGACTCTCCTACTTCCCTTGTGTGCATAAAACCCTGGCAACTATTGATATATTCTTTAGCACTGTAGTTTTTGGCAATGTCATAAAAATGGAATCATGAAGTATATATCTTCAGAGGATGGCCTTCTTTCATTCAGCATAACATCTTTGAGAACAATCCAAGTTGTTGCACATAGCAATTGTTTTATTCTTTTATTACCGAGCAATGTTACATTATATAAATGAACCGCAGTCTGTTATTTATGAAATGAAGGACATTTAGATTGTTTCAACCTTATTTTTGTATTATAAAGGACACTATTAGCTACAGTGTTTACAGGGTTTTGGATAAGTTTTCACTTGTCCATAATAAATATCAAGGTGTAGGATAGATGGGTCTTGTGGCACAAGTATGTTTCATTTGATAATCAACTGGCAAAACATTATCCGTGGCCGGCGCCACGGCTCAATAGGCTTATCTTCCTTCTGCGGCACCGGCACACTGGGTTCTAGTCCCGGTTGGGGTGCCGGATTCTGTCCTGGTTGCCCCTCTTCCAGGACAGCTCTCTGCTGTGGCTCAGGAGTGCAGTAGAGGATGGCCCAAGTGCTTGGGCACTGCACCCGCATGGGAGACCAGGATAACTACCTGGATCCTGGCTTCAGATCAGTGCGGTGCGTCAGCTGCAGCATGTTGGCCACAGCGGCCATTGGAGGGTGAACCATCAGCAAAGGAAGACCTTTCTCTCTCTCTCTCTCTCTCTCTCTCTGTCTCTCATTGTCGACTCTGCCTGTCAAAAATTAAAAAAAAATTATCCAGAAGAACTATACCATTTTGTATTCCCATCAACAATGCATGGCTGTTCCATTAGCTCTATATTCTCACACATACATGATGTTGTAAGTATTTTTATTTCATTTTTCTATTAGATGTACAAGGTGTGAACTGATATCAAACCATGATTTTTCACTTGTATTTTCTTAATGACTAATACTATTGAATGTCTTATGTGACTCTCTGCTCTTCCTACATTCTTTCTTGGAAAGTGTCATTGCAAGTACTATATTCTTATTAAAATTACGTTTTTCAGGGGCTGGCACTATGGCTTAGAAGGTAAAGCCTCTGACTGCATTATATGCATCCCATATGGGCACTGTTTCAAATCCCAGCTGTTCCACTTATGATTCAGTTCTGTGCTATGGCCTGGGCAATTGGTAGAAGATGGTCCAAGTCCTTGGGCCCCTGCACCCAAAAGCTCCTGACTCCTGGCTTAGGATCGGGCCAGCTCTGGCCATTGCAGATATTTGGGGAATGAACCAGTGGGTGGAAGACCTTTGTCTTTCTCTTTCTCTCTACTTCTGCCTCTCTGTAATTCTCCCTTTCCAATAAATAAATAAATCTTTAAAAAATAAATAAAATTAGGTTGTTCATTTTATTATTGTTAAGTTTTGATATTTCATATTCTAGTATATTTAAATATATAGATATCCTTGACGAATGTGTGATTTACAGGGGTTTTCTACCACTGTGTAATTTGTTGATGCATTTTCTTAAAAATGCCTTTGATGAAGAAAAAAATTTATATGACTAATCATTGTTTTATTTATCATGTTGTTGGTATCAATTCTAAGAACTCTTTGCCTAACTTCAATCATGAAGACTTTCTTTTAAAAAGTTACAGGGAGAATAAGGCATTGTGGTGCAGAGTGTTAAGCCGCCACTTGGGTTACCTGCATTCCATATTGGAGCACCCTGTTGGACTCCTAAATACTCGGCTTCTGATCCAATTTCCTGCTAATGTATCTGTGAAAGCAATGCGTGATGGTCTGAGTGCTTGGATCCCTGCCTGAGAGACCAAGATGGATTTTCTTTCTCCTTACTTTTTTCTTACTTACGTTTTTCTTTCTCCTTACTTTCTCCTTACTTTAGCTCAGTCGCAGCTGTTGCAGCAATTTTAGAAATGAACCTTTTGGAATCTCTCTCTTTATACACACATATATACATCTCTTTATACACACACACATATATGTGTGTGTATGTGTATTTGCCTTTCAAAAATAAATACATCTTTTAAAAAAAACAAAAAAAATTATATTTTGGGATTAAAAGTTAGAAATGTAATCCATTTAGAATTAGTTTTTAAAAAGATGTATTTCTTTATTCCCTCTCTTTATTATAGAGAGAAGGAGAGACAAAGAGAAAGAAAAAGCTACCTCCCATCTTCTGGTAAACTCCCCAAATGATTTCAACAGCCAGGGCAGGGCGAGGATGAAGACAAGAGCCTGGAACTACAACTGGGTCTCTCACGTGGGTGGCAAGAACTCAAGTACTTGGGCTATCTTCTTCTTTCCCAGACACATTTGCAGGGAACTAGATTAGAAGTAGAATGGCCAGCACTTGAGTCAGCACTTATATGTGATACTTGCAGTGCAGGCAGCAGCTTACCCTGGTGGGTTCATTTGGTTTAAAAATAAGTTTCCCTATTTGTTTAAGAATAGGTTACCAATTGTTCAAACATCATTTGTTGAGAAGACTCTTCTCAATTGAAGTACTTTTCCCTCTTGTCAAGAAGAAATTATATTTAGATTAACAAGTTTCTGTAATCTCTTTGTGTTTCAGAGATACATGTATCTATCTCTTGCCAATACCACATTGTGTGCATTACTATAGGTTTTGTTAAGTTTTAAGCCCGATTATATGAATTTACAACATTTCCCCCAAATTACTAACTTCCCTAATACATTTGCTTTTCCATACAAATTTTATACTTGACTTGTCTATAACATCTACAGAATTCCAGCTGAGATTTGAATTTGGATTTTATTAAATCTATAGATTAGAAAATTGATATGTTTACTATGTTGAATCTTCCAAACCATGATCTTGGTAAGTTCCCCCATTTATTTATTTGTCTTTATTTTCATTTATCCACATTTTATAATGTTCACCATTCAGATCTTAAATACATTTTGTTAGATGAATGCCTAAGTGTTTTATTTTTGGATCTGTTTATATGATACTGCATTTTTAAATTTTGGCATCCAAATATTCATTGTACCTGTATAGAAAAACACACTTGACATTTCTGTGTGGACACTGGATCCTGTGATCCAGGCTCACAAATCAATGAAGAAAGAAATCAAGAAACTCCACAAGATCAAAACAAACAACCCACTTAAGAGATGGGCCAAGGACCTCAATAGACATTTTTCAAAAGAGGAAATCCAAATGGCCAACAGACACATGAAAAAATGTTCAAGATCACTAGCAATCAGGAAAATGCAAATCAAAACTACAATGAGGTTCCACCTCACCCCAGTTAGAATGGCTCACATTCAGAAATCTACCAACAAGAGATGCTGGAGAGGATGTGGGGAAAAAGGGACACTAACCCACTGTTGGTGGGAATGCAAACTGGTTAAGCCACTATGGAAGTCAGTCTGGAGATTTCTCAGAAACCTGAATATAACCCTACCATTCAATCCAGCCATCCCACTCCTTGGAATTTACCCAAAGGAAATTAAATTGGCAAACAAAAAAGCAGTCTGCACATTAATGTTTATTACAGCGCAATTCACAATAGCTAAGACCTGGAACCAACCCAAATGCCCATCAACAGTAGACTGGATAAAAAAATTATGGGACATGTACTCTATAGAATACTATACAGCAGTCAAAAACAACGAAACCCAGTCATCTGCAACAAGATGGAGGAATTTGGAAAATATCATGCTGAGTGAATTAAGCCAATCCCAAAGGGACAGATACCACTTGTTCTCCTTGATAGGTGACAACTAACTGAGCACCAAAAAGGAAACCTGTTTAAGTGAAATGAACACTATGAGAAACAGTGACTTGATCAGCCCTCACCCTGACTGTTGATGAACAGCTTAATATGTTATCCCTCCTAGTATTTTTTTTTGTTTGTTCTACTTAATACTTTTGGTTGAATACTGTGGGGAGCAACTGGGAGCAACTCGGACTAGACTAAGTTACTGGAATTAAGACTTATTCTATGCATCTGCTCTCCCACAATATGGCGCTGAGAAGGGAGAAACAGCTTCTACACAGCTGCCTCCAGTTCAACCAATAAGCAGCAGGACCTGCTCTTGATTGGAGGAGAGCAGCGTACTCGGCGTGTGGGTAGCAGAGTTGGGATTGGTGGAAGAGGACTATAAAGGAGGAGAGAGACAACATGCACCAGGAACATCTAAGGGGAACATCTGAGGGAACACCTGTGCAGCCCCCGAGAGAGCCGGCCGGCGGTGTGCCGCTCCCCCGCGGAAGTGGGGAAAGTGGCTAGGGGGAACCGCCCTTCCACGGAGGTGGAAGGGATGGTAGCCAACCCGGGAAGAACCAGCAGCAAACCCGGGGAGGGCCGAGCAGACAAAAGAACAGCGCAGGGTCCTGTGTCGTTCCTCCACGAAGAGGGGGAGCGACAGAATACTGTAATCAATACACAATTCTTCTTAAGTGCTGAAACTTAACTGAAAAGTGATCACTGTTAAATATAAGAGTGGGAATAAGAGAGGGAAGAGATGTGCAATTCGGGACATGCTCAAGCTGACTTACCTCAAACGGTAGAGTTAGAAACATACCAGGGGATTCCAATTCAATCCCATCGAGGTGGCATGTACCAATGCCATCTCACTAGTCCCAGTGATCAATTTCTGTTCACAATTGATCATAATGATAGGACTAAGAACCAAAAGGATCACATAAACAAGAATAGTGTCTGCAAATACTAGCTGATAGAATCAAAAAGGGAGAGAATGATCCAACATGGGAAGTGAGATACACAGCAGACCCATAGAATGGCAGATGTCCTAAAAAGCACTCTGGCCTCAGAATCAGCCCTTAAGGCATGCAGATCTGGCTGAAATGCCCATGAGAGTATTTCAGGCATGGAAAGCCAAGACACTCTGGGGGAAAAAAAAAAATACTAAATGAAAGATCTCCTTGAGTGAGATCCCAGTGGAAAGAACGGGTCATCAAAGAAGGAGGTACCTTTCTCTGAAGGGAGGAGAGAACTTCCACTTTGACCATGGCCTTGTCTAAATATGATCAGAGTCAGTGAACTCAGGGGGCGTCCATAGCCTTGGCAGCTCATGACAAGAGCCTAGCGTGATTACTGAGGCCATAAACAAGAGTGTCAATTTGTTAAGTCAACAACAGGAGTCACTGTGCACTTACTCCTCATGGAGGATCTTTGTCCTTAGTGTGCTGTACATTGAGATTTAATGCTATAACTAGTACTCAAACAGTATTTTTCACTTTATGTTTCTGTGTGGGAGCAAACTGTTGAGATCTTTACTTAATGTATGCTAAACTGATCTTCTGTATATAAAGAGAATCAAAAATGAATCTTGATGTGAATGGAAGGGGAGAGGGAGTGGGTAAGGGGAGGGTTGCGGGTGGGAGGGACGTTATGGGGGGGAAGCCATTGTAATCCATATTCTGTACTTTGGAAATTTATATTCATTAAATAAAAGTTAAAGAAAACAAAACAAAACAAAACAAAAAAAGACTTTATTTGGGCTTCTTTAAGGCTGCAGCCCAGGAACACAACTTTAATAGTCTTAGATTTGTTCTCTGAGGTCTTCAGGTTTAAAACAGCTTTTATAGGCAAACACTACAGGTGGAGAGGAGGATTATATCAGTTATTTGGCAAAAAAATTACATCGTTGTAGGCAGGGTTACGTTGATGTAGGCAGGTAGCACAATATAACGATTGAATAACTAAGAAATGCATGTAAACTAATTCTCAGCAAGCAAAAATGGAAAGGGACAAGAATGAAGAAATCCTTGGGGTAGGAAAAGGTTTGAGGAGTGAAATGATCCTAATGGCTGTCAGTAGGTTGGGAATATCCTTATTTAATAAAAATTTTATTTCTTGGGCCGGTGCTGTGGCATAGCAGGTAAAGTTGGCACCTGCAATGACGCCGTCCCATATAAGTGCCCTTTCGAGTCCCGGCTGCTCCACTTCCTATCCAGCTCTCTGCTATGGCCTGGGAAAGCAGTAGAAGATGGCCCAAGTCCTTGGGCCCCTTCACCTGCGTGAGAAATCCAGAAGCTCCAGGCTCCTGGATTCGGATCGGCACAGCTCTGGACGTTGCGGCCAGATGGGGAGTGAACCAGCGGATGGAAGAATCTCTCTCTCTCTCTCTCTCTCTCTCTCTGCCTCTCTGTGTAACTCTGACATTCAAATAAATATATAATATTTTTAAAAATTATACTTCTCATTAAATAGCAAAATAGAGAGAGTCTGAGCCTGGAAAGGTCTCAACTTATTTCAGAAAAAGAATGCTCATCTATACAGTATAAAACCTCTCAAGTTTATGTGACTGGACAGAGGTCCCTATGTATTTTGCCTTTAAGATTTGGAGATGCTCTGTCTACTTTTATGATTTTGAATGATTTTACAGACCTTCCTAACTTACATAATAGTTATAGGAAGGTTGGATTTTATCATCTATTTGGATTTTCTCTTTCAAAATATCATGTTGGTAAGCACTATAGTGAGGTGGGATAAGCCATTGTTAGGGAATTTGCAGCCCATAATCGAATATCTTATTTATAACCTAATTACTGGGGCCGGCACCACGGCTCACTTGGTTAATCCTCCGCCTGCGGCACCGGCATCCCATATAGGCGCCGAGTTCTAGTCCCGGTTGCTCCTCTTCCATCCAGCTCTCTGCTGTGGCCCGGGAAGGCAGCGGAGGATGGCCCAAGTGCTTGGCTCTTGTACCCGCATGGGAGACCAGGAGGAAGCACCTGGCTCCTGACTTCAGATCAGTGCAGCACGCCGGCCGTAGTGGCCATTTGGGGAGTGAACCAACAGAAGGAAGACCTTTCTCTCTCTCTCTCTCTCTCTCTCTCTCTCTCTCTCTCTCACTGTCTAACTCCATCTGCCAAATAAATAAAATAAAAATAACCTAATTAATGGGCATCTGATCCACCTGGTGCATCTTGGAAGACAGTGATAATGTCTCAGGTGCTTTGGCCCCTACTACCTACATAGGAGACCTGGATGGAGTGTCAGGTTCCTGGTTTTAGACTTGCCCACCCCTGATGTTGTGGGCATTTGGTGGGTGAACTGGAAGATAGAAGATTGATCTCTCTCTTCTGCTTTCTCACTTTGTCATTCTGCTTTTCAAGTAGAAGAAAATATTGTATAAATAAACATTAAAGTTGGACTTTAGTCTACAAATAATATGAAATTATCCTAAAATATAAAGTATTATTTTTTTCTTTTTTTAAGATTTGTTTATTTAAAAGTCAGAGCTACACAGAGAGAGAAGGAGAGGCAGAGAGAGAGAGAGAGAGAGAGAGGACTTCCATCTGGTGGTTTACTCTCCAATTGGCAGCAGTGGCCAGAGCTGCGCCCATCCAAAGCCAGGAGCCAGGAGTTTCTTCCAGGTCTCCCAAGTGGGTATAGGGGCCTGAGGACTTGGGCCATCTTCTACTGCTTTCCCAGGCCATAGCAGAGAGCTGGATCGGAAGTGGAGCAGCTAATACATGAACTGGCACTCATATAGGATGCTGGCACTGAAGGTTGTGCAGGCCTCTAAATTTTTTCATAAGAAGCAAATACGCCAATGCCAGAAACCAGTTTCTGAATACTTTTGTATTGTGAGTTAGGATAAAAGGCTACATTAATGTATCAGTCTCAAGTATAAATTGTTCTCAGTGATTTATTAAATGAAGATCACACAAAGGGAAGTATAAAAATGATGGGATTATAAAAAGAAATAAAGGAGAGAAGGAAGAAAAAAGAGAAATCAATAAAAGTGCTCTGAAAATGAAAAACTTAAACAGGTACAGTGAGCACAAAAGTTAGATATTAGTAAGGTTTGTACAGGACAGTAATGGCTAAAATACTGAAAATAACTTGAGAAGAGTTTGTGGTATAGCTTGAACATGTAATTCAGGGTTTGCACTTGTTTGAGTTGTGCATTCAGTAAGCATTTATTGAGTACCTCTTTATCCAAGAACCATTGTAAAGGCAGAAGCTAAATGGTTAAATTAAAATATATAAGTATATATTCAAGGAGATCATATTCCAGTAAGAAAACTCATCTTATAAACTATAATAACAGAAAAACCACTAAAAGATAAACCCTATAAATAGCGATGTACATTTATTCATTCTTACCTGTTGATTATTTTAAAAGCTTTTATGTTTTGAAAGGGTAAAGACTGATATATTTAAAATAACTTTAAATTACTATAACTCATTCATAAGAGTAAATGTGTGCTAGTTCAATCTCTTCCCAAATCCTTTCAAGTTCAATATTTCATGAATCATGCCTTACTTTCTCAGCTAGTTTGTATATTATTCTTAGGAACACTTGGGTCTATTTCAAATTTGGGTCATGTCATCAGCAAATTTTTCATCCCATTCTAATCTAGATCCTAAGCCTGATTATAGCATTATAAAGTTTTTTTGGACTCCTCTCTTACCATTCAAGGAGTTAATAATCAACCTGCATCTATGGATCACATAAAACATTTTTAGAAATATGAGAAAAATGAATGAAGGTCATTGTCTTTGAGAGACTCATAGTCTGTAAGATGGACAGGTTTTGAATCTATATTCTAGGAAAAATTGCTGCAAAGGCTTAAAGAAAGGAAGAACCAAATTTCTAAGTTTGTCCTTCTCATTTTGCATTTTAAAATATTATTTCTCATCTTTCTAACATTCCAGATTCCCAGAATACACCACATAACAACTCATATAAAATAAAGCATTTACCAACAATTCAAACTTGCCTTCCCCTTCACCTTTCACAATTGTTAAAAGACAGCTGGTTAGTTTTTTTTTTTTTTTTTTTTTTTTTTTTTTTTTTTTTTTTTTTTTTTTTGACAGGCAGAGTGGACAGTGAGAGAGAGAGACAGAGAGAAAGGTCTTCCTTTGCCGTTGGTTCACTCTCCAATGGCCGCCGCGGCCGGTGCGCTGCGGCCGGCACACCACGCTGATCCGATGGCAGGAGCCAGGAGCCAGGTGCTTTTCCTGGTCTCCCATGGGGTGCAGGGCCCAAGCACTTGGGCCATCCTCCACTGCACTCCCTGGCCACAGCAGAGAACTGTCCTGGAAGAGGGGCAACGGGGACAGAATCCAGCGCCCCGACCGGGACTAGAACCCGGTGTGCCGGCGCTGCTAGGCGGAGGATTAGCCTAGTGAGCCGCGGCGCTGGCCCTAGCTGGTTAGTTTTAAGAAATGAAATTTACTTGAGTAAAAAAAAAAAAAAGAAAGAAATCCTCAAACTATGCAGAATTTCAGACCAAACATGGTTCTAAATGTCCCTCTTCAATGTGGTGACCTATCTTTATTACCAGAAAGACAGAAAATGATATACAGAGATTGCCTGATTAGTGTAGTCTGGTATTTGCCTTATTTGGCCATAATTTGAAATCCTCCAGCCTGGGATCTGCTGAAGTGTTGATTGTTGTGATTGGCTGAAGTTGGTTTATTTAAAGCAAAAGCATACACTTAGATTATCTCACAATCTACTTGCACATCAAGCTAGATCATAGTTCACTACATATGGAGGGCTTTTAAACCAATCCATCATTCAAATGGAGAGGCTAGTATAGGCTAGTTTATTCCAGTAATTTTTCTGCCTTTGCTAGGAGCTGTCTGATAAATTAGTTTCAATTCAGTATTGGGTCAAAATGCCTTTTTACAGTTGCCTTTGTCAGATACCCTTTCTCGCATAATAGCCAGCGTATTTGGAAAACCATCTTAAGAAGTAAGCAGCATAAACCTCCATTATGGATTGAATAGGGGTTAGCTCCATAAATTAGTGAGGATATTTAAACATTAAAGGCTTATGTTAATGGTCGATGGATTAAGGTGGAGTTTTGAACTAATTATGATGTCTGGTAGTGACTTTGTAGCAGGTCTTTAGATTTGGCAGCCCTCAGAAGTTAGTTTTTGCCAGAAAGCTGTACCCATAAGCTTTCTGTGTGTCTTTCTGCTTTCTGGATCACCAAGTGATAAGCTCTACCATTGTCAATCTTCACCAGATGGCAGACTAATGGGCCCCCTGACCCTGAACTACGACCTTCCAAACTCTAACCTGAAATAAACCTTTTACTTCCCAAGAAGCTCCTATCAGCTATTTTGATCATGTAATGAAAAGATGATGAATACAATCCTGTTAAAAAAAGAAAAAGAGATGAAAACTTTTCAGTACCATGGGGGAATTCCATACACATCATATTGGAGTTGGTTTTTTTTTTTTTTTTTTTTTTTTTTTTTTTTTTTTAATATGGAATTGTCCCTGACTTGAAAATTCTCTGAATCTCTTGATTTTTTTTCGGTAATAAGATAATTTGTGTGTGTTCCCCCCCCCCCCATGTGTTGGGTTATTTTGAAGTCACAAAGCAGCTAGAGAAACAATTCAAGTGAACCTTAAAATGGATCCACTCAAGTGAGGATGATGGTCATTTCCTTTCATTACTCTTATGTACTACCTTCAATAACTGAGGTGTTGAAACCAAATTCTGCATAGAGCTACCTGATAATAAACACACAGACAGAGATTAAGAATTTGTGTTTATCATGAGAAGAAAATATACATTGCACTACTTGAAATGTGTAGTGTGGCTCTATAATTTTCTACATGAAATTGAAAGTACTTTGGCCAGATTAAAGGAACATTACCAGGTCTGAAGCATGCTACACAGTAGTTTGAAGTAGCTGTTGTAGTGACTCCCTTCCCTAAAGGGAAGCTGTTATTGAGCCTTCTCAAACCTACATTATTAAATGATGATAGGGTATATTACAGGCAGATAATGGGCAAATCCTTTGAACCACATACTTCCCTGTGACTTCTCCTGGGCATGTTTGAAAATCAATACCAAAAGTGTTCCCCTGTCATTTTATCAGTCATATTCAATACTAATTCCACATAAAGACAAGGGTGTCCTTATGTAGAGATTCAAAAGCTAGTAACTTCTCTTCCACGCAAAACGGCATGCTGAACTGGGAAAGACAATTGGTGAAAATTCTTTCTTTCCAAAGCCTGTCTGCACACGTGTATCTGTATCACAGCACAATTGCCCTAAATACCCTTACGTGTTTGCTATTTCTATATTTCAAATGGCCTTTATGAGTTTAGAAATATTGTTCCCTTGCCTGTTTGAACAGCAGCTTGCATGTATAACATGATTCATCTTTTGTATCTGCTTGTTCCATGAACTTCATTCTCTCTTTTCAGGAGAAAATTTTCAATGTTTGTGACATCTTTATGGCCTCTTGATGTTGTGATGTTTTAGTTTATCTTATGTCCATATTCATTGGGATTTCACTCTGAGGAACATGGTTAGAAAAACAAAATTACAAAATTATGCTTTCTGCTCCAAATTTGCCGCCATTTTTGTGCATCAGTAAATTTAGTATTGATTTCACTTGCACTCTATTCTTGAATCTTTCTGTACATGTCAAATCTAATCTGCTTCTCATGTTTTCCTGTTATTTGACTGTATTATTATTATTATTTTGCCATGCATATGCCTTAATTATTTCAGGACTCAGAATGTAACTCAAAATGATCCTACATTTATGTTGAAACCTAATATATTTATTAGGAAGGTTCTGTCAATGGAGAATAACACCATCAGTGCACAGACTTTAGCAAACATAGCCAAACAGAATCCAAACATTGCTATTGAAGTTGATGGTATGAAGTTTTGGAAAAATCTATTGAGGGCAACTGACACAGTATTTCATCTATAAATTAAACAGAAAGTGGACAAAAAGCAGTGTTCAGAATGGGCAACAATATGAAATTAATCTAATTTCATTAATTGGCAAATCTTACTCTTCACCATATTTAATATTTGCTGGATAAAATTAATAATTCTGTTTTATAGATGAGATTATTAAGGTCCAACATGAAGACTGTAGTAGAGATTTTGTCTTTTTGATGCTAATCTAACTTACCCTAGAAAAGAAGTTATGCCTAGAAAATGATTCCCATTCAAGATGGTAGAATTCATAAACCCAAGAGGCCATGCTGCAGCACCCTGATAAAACTGAGTAAATTGGGTTGTGATTTATCTTTGTTAATCCTTTGACCTTGTTGAAACAATGTGCTGTGTGACTCTGCTGTTGGGCCCCTTTCTCATCTGGCACAAACACTCTGGTGGCAACCAGAATGATAGGGGAAAAGGGAGCATGAATCAAACATGACATTTAAAGTCTACTGAAAAATGTTCAGAAACCAATGAAGACAAAAGCTCTAAGAAAAGATCATCTATTCTTTCTGTAACTGTCACACTGTAATCTCCCAAAGACTTCTAATCAACTTAGTAACACAAGGACACAAGGTTTTTCAAAGCAATTAGCAATTTAGCAAGAGGAAGTATTAATTCATTTATCGATTTTTGTGAGGGATAATGCCCTTCCTTTCCTAAATACAAATGTTTTATTTATTGTTTTCTCAGGCACTGTTAAATACATGACTCATAATAGTGAGATGGTCCTTTTTCCATGTTGAATCATCTGATGACTATGATTGAGGAGGATGGTGCAGACTATGTAAAATGTCTGCGTGAGTCCATTGATCTGCAAATGCAATGACTGGAAATGCCTGAATCATCAACTGTAACTTCTGGATTCTATGAGCAATACCAGTCCTACCCCTGCAGCTGCCTCCCAAGAGCTATGGATTTTAATATCATAATATAACCATATTATTTTGGAGCTACTAGAGACTCAGAAACATTTGAATCTTCTAGAATCTAGTGAAGATACTAGTTCAGAATTTTGGCAGGAGGTCTCATAGTATGATAGTAGCCCGTCTGAACCATAATCCCTTTTTTGAACATCCAACATCATGTCTTTTCAAAATTATTACAGGTTCCATATCTGATGAATGTGAAGCAGCTCATCTGCCTCCTTTACTGAAAAGCATTCAAAGAATTAAAAATAGTTTTAGGTTATGTAACTATGTGTAAAGTTCCAAGTAAATACTGAAAAAGCCAAATTATTTCTTTTTTCATTTTGTAAGACATTTAAACCTATCACTGCTGTCTATAAACTTAATAAATTTAAACTCAGTCTGTAATGAAGGTTTAGCATTATGGAAGCAAAAATAAAACTTATATCTCATCTGTTCAAAGTCAATTAGAAGAATCCAAATCTCTGCTTGTGGTTCCATTAAGAACTGTCCCCATTGTCATATAAAATTAAAATGTGTCTCCTAGTTATCAGCATTCTTCTCCTTGCTTCTCTGCATGCATTGATATTTATGGGATCAATATGTAATTTAGTATCAGTATGCTTAATCATAATAAGGCACAGCGCTGTGTTTGGCTGAACCTATAAAATGTACTATAATGATTCTAAAATGTTTAATTTAAGAATCACTGCCTGTGTGCATATGAATCAGAGACCTGTGTTTAATTATTGATAGCAATTAGTACACAGAAGCAGACAAACACCATCTGGTGGTAGACATGGTTCTGTAACTCTACTTCTTTCATTTTTGGTTCTAAAGTAATGCATCATTGAGTGGGTTCCTGCAAATAGATAAAACAGTTTCCTTTTTTACACCACAACTTCTGGAATTTCTGTCCCTTTCATCATCACACTATCAGTAGCTGCTTGTCTCTGAGCTAGACAAAACCAATGAAATCATGGAGTGGTTAACTGGATTTCACTATCATAATCAGACCCCAAAGAAAATCTTCAGTAGTAGCTCCTCACCCTGAAAGCACCTCATGAATAACAATTACAATGATGTTAAAGTCATTGAATTTCAATGTCAGACATTCAAGCCTCAATCTAAACCACAGACCATGTCAAATATTAACTAATTAGGAAAATATTTTATTCAGAGAAAAATAAATGTGTGTGCATTTTGATGTATAGCTAAGGTAGATAGCTTTCTTCTTAAGATTTGCAAATAAGGGCAGAGGCAGTCAGGATTATGTAGAAAGGGATCCACTGTTGCCATTTCACCAAGGCATAAAGTACCTTGGCATACCTGCTACTGTTCTCCCAACACAGATACCTAAGCTGTAGAAGAGTATATGTCTTCAGGGCCACATAGATAAGTGTTTTCTATCTTGTTTTTATTATTTGACCCAACTCACGTGACACACATTAGACACATCTGAGTTATGTGTGTACCAGATGTGAATTCCCTTAGTCGCCTATTTTGTAGGACTGAGATGAGTTAGCTCGGTCTCCAGGACAGTCACTACAGCATCAAGTACTTTCAAGTCAGACTTTCCTGACAAAAGTTTTATTGTTTGCCACAGGATCCCCATTTCTGCAGAAATATGGGGCAAATCAGGACTTGTTATCCTATTCTACTGAGAAGAACAGGACCTAGAAACCTACTTCAGCCACTATAGATAAAGGGCTGATTCTCTTTCATGAACAAGAGACCTATGGAACTGCCAGAAGAAATTCTGTCCTTTGGTGGAGTCCAAGGTGGGGAAATCAAATAATTGAAAGCAAATAACAATTTCAACCATAAGATCTAAAGAAGCAAGGATGGGAGAGGTGTTAGGAGGTTATAAATTGTATTACTGTTACAGGAAATTATCCATTCTAATATAAGCCCTACTCTCATGGGAGGAGGAGCGTGTTGGAGATTCATAAGATTCACAAGACTCATCTGAATACCATAGTTGGAAGGAAGGAAGGTCAGGAAGGGACCCTGAGAATTGCCAGAGAATGAGAGGAAATGAATGCTCAAATCCATGTCTATGGCTCAGCCAGTACCTCTAAACCACATGCCATAATGCCATGCAAACCTATGAAGTTGTTCCAGATGCCATGCACATGGTGGTAACTTCACACACACACACACACACACACACACACACACACACATACATCTGAGAACTTCAAACCAGATTTTATCTACTTTATCTATTTTCATGGCAAGTGCCTTCTGTTTCACATAGCAGACTTCTTCATATTAGAAAGTTTCATTTTAAAGGACTTTAAAAATCTACTTGACTGGACTGCAAGGGTGATGTGAATTCAGTTTCTCAGAAACCACAGGATCATAGTTCTGTTCAGATGAGCAGCTTAATTTACCTGCAAAGAGGAATCATGGCACTTATGCTTCTGTTGCTGCTATAAATGTTTCAGAAACTGAGGTAATTCTCGGAGACTGGCTGTTTTGAAAGGAGCTGGGCAGGAAGACAGGCAGAAGCAGCTGAGATGTACAAAACATTCTTCAGTGCAGAGCTATGGTGAGTTAGTCATGTGGGCTAGTAGCTGCCCTACTTTCACAGATAAGTTGGAGAACAGATTCCTGACCATGACCTCTGCTAGTTGCAGGGAATTTGATCAGAACTCTGATTTAACGAGGAAAGATACATGGATTCTTTGTCCAATCCATGGGATTAATCCCATTTCTGCAAAGAGGTTAAAAGTATTACAGATGGTTATACTACGTTCTTTATACTTTGTCCCTGAACTATAGATAATTGTAGCAACAACTGTTCATGAAATATTCATTCATTCTAGCATTCCTTAAGAAAAGTCAGGAACAATGACATAATTGAAATGGAGCACACTTGTACAAAAGCCACCTGTATATTTTCCCCAACAAAATTCTGGCCAAGGATCTGAAATGACGGTTATTTTATGACAAAATTTACAAATAAACCAGTTCCCTGGTGCTAAGAAGAAACTCTAATTTTGTTGTTCAAAAAGATACTATGTGATGCATTTTTATATTGCATAAGCAAAGTCCTTTTTAGCTATTTCTGTCTGCATCATGCGAAGTCTCTTCTACCAAATAATTTGCACAAATCTCTACTGCTCAACTATATAACAGTGGGATTAGGGGAGTTGGATTTTATTGCACAACAAATAACTTTTGGAGATTGTGTTCTTTCCCATTTGATTTCTGTGTTGTCTTTTCCCCCCTAGATCAAAAAGGTCCCTTTGAATCATGAATATCTCTGGAAAGGTAGTAAAAGTACAGTTTACCTAATTAGTACTATTGGTTGAACTCTGTAATTAACACACATTTACTCTTAGGTGTTTAAATTTTAACTGAAAAGTGAGCCCTGTTAAGTATAGGAGTGGGAATAAGAGAGAGAGGAGATATACAATTTGGGACATGCTCAATCAGACTTGCCCCAAGTGGTGGAGTTAGAAACGTGCCAGGGGATTCCAACACAATCCCAACAAGGTGGCATGTACCAATGCCATCTCACTAGTCCAAGTGATCAATTTCAGTTCACAGTTGATCACACTGATAGGTCTAAGAGTCAAAGGGATCACACAAACAAGACTAATGTCTGCTAATACTGATAGAATCAAAAAGGGAGAGAATGACCCATCATGGGAAGCGGGATACACAGCAGACTCATAGAATGGCAGATGTCCTAAATAGCACTGTGGCCTTAGAATCAGCCCTTAAGGCATTCAGATATGGCTGAAGAGCCCATGAGAATATTTTAGGCATGGAAAGCCAAGACAATCTGGAAAAAAAAAAAAAAAGAAGACCTAAATGAAAGATCTCTGCGAGTGAGATCCTAGTGGATAGAACGGGGCAATCAAAGAAGGAGATACCTTTCTCTGAAGGGAGGAGAGAACTTCCACTTTGACTATGATCCTGTCAGAATAAGATCGAAGTTGGTGAACTCAAAAGGCTTCCATAGCCTTGTCAACTCATGACTAGAGCCTAGGGAGATTACTGACGCCATAAACAAGAATGTCAAATTGTTAAGTCAACAACAGGAGTCACTGTGTACTTACTTCTCATCTGTCCTTAATGTGTTGTCCAATGTGAAGTAATGCTATAACTAGTACTGAAACAGTATTTTACACTTTGTGTTTCTGTGTGGGTGCAAACTGATGAAATCTTTACTTAACATATACTAAATCGATCTTTTGTATATAAAGATAATTGAAAATGAATCTTGATGTAAATGGAATGGGAGACGGAGCGGGAAATGGGAGGGGTGCGAATTGGGGGGAAATTATGGGGGGGAGAAGCCATTGTATTCCATAAACTGTACTTTGGAAATTTATATTTACTAAATAAAAAAGAAATATACTGATTCACATAAACAATTGTTGTTAGAAAATAAATTTTAAAGCATCACATCCAATGAAGAATCTCAGAACTTGAATTGAGGGCTTAGGTCACATTGAATTCTTGAAAAAGGACAACTGGACAACTTAGTATTTGAGATTCCTGACCATGTTGTTGTGCATGGATCCCAATGGGTCATTAGAACATGTGCAGGGGATAAAAAATAAAACATCCTCTGAAAGAATTAGTTCTATAGCTCGTGATGGATGATAATAGTAAAAGCTAGACAAATTTCTAGGATAGATTTTTGTAAAGCAGATTTAGTAAAACAGTTCAAATTTAATGCTTTTATATTAGGTGGAAGGTACAGAAATATTATTAAACAACTAGATCATAATGAAATCTATTTAAAATGTTGACAGCTTGTAGAAAAATATGCTACCTCATCACAGAAATTATTAAAATTTCAGCCACCAAATGTATTAGAACTTGCACAAACAACAGAAGCACTCATAAAATAATTGGACCTCAAGAATAGATTTCGAAGGTCATGTAGCATAGTGACTCAGTGATTAAATATCCACAATAGGATCCTTGATAGAGCACCAGTGTATCTAAACACACCTGGACATCATGTGGTAAATAGCATTGTAATTGAAAGTCTGGCCTTAGGAGCCATGACCCCTTACAAATTATGTAGCCTTCAGAAGAGGGTTTACATTCTTAAGCTTCAGCTTATGCATTTGCAAAAGGGACAAAATAATACAGAAGATCATCATTAATCACAGACTCTGTATTTACAAATTCACTTAAATTCTTAGAATTTTTTTGGAAACCCCAAGTTGAGGTAAGCACTGCTTTCATGTTCATTAACAGTCAAGCAAAGTGTGCCAAAATCTGAGTTGCTCCATAGATGCATTCCCAGAAGAGGTCAAACAAGGCAATTCTCTGCTCTCTGACGACTGTTCTACTGTACAGAATTGTTCTCTGCATTTTATATTTAGTGCAATGTTGCATGCATTTTTGTACTTTTCACTGTGATTTTCACTACTTAACATGACCCCTAATCATAGTGCAGAGGGACTGTCTCATGTTCCTATACATAGGAAGGTTTGATGTTTCATGTGGAGAAATATATGTGTAAATAAGCTTCGTTCAGACATGGATTACACTGCTACAGGCTGTGGGTTCACTGTAAACTAATCAATATTATCTGAGAGAACCTCAAAATATTTGTGGAAAAATGGAGGTAAAAAAGAAAAGTAAAAAAGCATCAATTTCTTTTCTTACATAAACTCCATCAAGTTCAAGAAACAACAACAACAACAAAAATGATAACACCCTTTTGAGTCAAATTCAAAGTACTGAGTTTCCTAGGAGTTTAACCATCTTAGTGCAGTTTTTGTACCTTTATTAACTGCAGAAAAAATTGGTTACCCTCCCAGGATTATTTTTGATTAAGAAGGAAAAAGGAAGTCAAATCAGGACCTCAGCGTAGATGTCTGATGTTTTTCCCTTGAAACTCTTGCGAAATTTCCTTTTTTCAATGAAGGACATGAACATTATTATTGTTTTGGAAGAGAAGGACTCTGGCAAAAATTTCAAGGTTTTATTTATTTTTTCCTGCTAACTCCTTGGCTGCCTTGAAAAACTCTCATAATAAGCAAATATTATTGTTTTTTGCTCCTCCAGAAAGTTAACAAACAAAATGCCTTGGCCATCCCCAAAATGAATGTTGTCATGACTTTTGCGCTTGACTTTTCCATTATGCTTCAAATTCCACCTTTCAGTAACCATTGCTTTGATTGTGCTTTGATGTCAAGATCATACTGTTAAAGTTGTGCTTCATCTTCTATTCTAATTATCCTGGAAATGCATCAGGATCTGATCTCAATTGTTTAAAAATTCCACTGAAAACACTACCATTTTCTATAGATGATCTGAGTCCTGTAGTTTGAGCACTCTAAGTGAAAGTTTATTCCACTTTAACTAGTCAGTGAGAATTATGTTAACTGAACCAATAGAACCATCTGTGATATTGCCTAGTGTTTATCCATTAGCAACCGTTCATCCAAGTCAGTTGGGCATGAGCAACATGAATGTTTACCCTCAAATTGATGCAGAGATTTGCGGCTGCATTCCTCATCTTCAACGTTGTCTCATCCATTCTTAAAAAGAGTCAATCATTTTTAAATTATTGATGCATTTAGTGAATTGTTCCTATAAAATTTTCACAAAGACAGTGATTTCACCATTCTTGCACCTAATCTTCACTGTAAATTTGATGTTTGTCCTTGCTTCAGTTTTAGCAGTATTCATATTGCTGTCATAGGGACTCTTTACAAACTGATGGCTTATCCTTCACAGTGCCTCAAAATAGTTCCTGTTAAGAAGTGTTATAACAAATTAGTATGAGGTTATTTTGGCACAAAAAAATCTTAAAATCCATGTATTGCTATTTTTCACAATTCATGTTTTCCGGGAAGACTTCAAAGACCTTTTCTATATTATAAAACATGTCTTTAAATAGATACAAGTTTAAAACAAGGTTATAGATTGATTAGTTGATGAAAATGTTGTGAGAAGATGTTTATAGGCATGTTACCTGCTATTTCACCTAAAAACATTGGTCTGGTGCTTATGACAACTGTAAAAAAAAACTATCATGACTAATTCAGATTTACTCTACTTACCTCAGCCAAGTGATAGTGCATTTTTAAAGTATTGGGTACTAGAACTCAATCCCTAGTACATTTAAAATATCTTTCATTAAAATAATTTATGTCATTAAATACAATATTATTTTCATAAATTTCAGATGAGCTCTTATTAACATATAATTCTGCAAAATTGGTATATGTGTAACCTGTGTCTTCCTCCAGGAAACACTGCAGTGCTGACCATAACTGGTGTTTTGGTACATTCACTCTTCTATACAAAGCATCATAGACTCCATGGTTTACAAAAACCTAAATTTACTTCCCATCCTTCTAGAGAACATAAAGTTCAAGATCTGGGCACAGCAGATTTGTTGTCTGGTGGGAGTCCACTTTCTAGAAGATTATCTTCTTGTATTCTCACATGTCAGAAAGACCTCTCTGTGGTCTCTTTTATACTCACACTGATCATAATTAAAGTTCTGTCCTTTTGGCCTAATCATATCCAAAGGCCATACTTTAATACAATGCCTGGTGATTATTATCTCAATGTATAAAATTGGGGAAAGGATTATAATACTTAGTTCTTTGTTTCAAAGTTAAAAAGAATATCCTTTGTTCTTTTACTTGAAACCTCATTTTAGTTTTTATTAAAAATTATTTATTTGATAGAAAGAATGACGGAGAGAGGTGGAGAGAGAAGAAGAGAGGGCTATCATCCATCCACTGATTCATTCATTTAATACTTGTGTTAACCAGGACTAGACCAGGCCAAAGTCAAAAGCCAGAAACTTCATTGGAGTTTCCCACACAGTAGGAGGAACCCAAGCACTTGGGCTATGATTTGCTGCTTCCCAGGTGCATGAACAGGAACTTGGATTGGAAGCAGAGTAGTCAGGGTTTGAACTGGAACCCTGATATGGGATGTGTGCATTTTCAGTGTTTCCTGACTTTGGAATTGAGTTGAGTGTAATAGAACCTGTGTGGTTTCCACCTGGTGGGGTGGAAAGAGTATTTGATTAGTGTGGCAGAAGCAAACCACCTGTTCACCAACTTGTAAGCTTTTGTTCTTCTGGGGAACATAATCAGTTGACATTATCCAGCCTTTTGTGGCATTTGACTGAGCTTTTCTAATGGAATGATGTATGCCATTTCTGGGCCTAGCCCATCAACACTTCCCATTCTCTTCCATCTTCCACTGGCTTAATGCAGGTAGTGACAGTGACCTTGGAAAATACTGGTAAATTCTATGTGCCTGACTTATAACAGGAGGAAGTGTCTCACCAAGGAGAAAAACCTACTTTAGGCTTTATCTGAATAATAAACGTCTATCTTACTTTAATTATTAAACATTTCGACATTTGTTGAAACAAACATTACCTTAATTATTAGAGATAAGATTTGAAATTTTTAAATTTTAGTGCAGGTTCTCCCATCTATGATGATGAGGCTAAAGCTCAGAAAAGGTATTGAATTTTTCTGTATCTTAGCTTCTGTAGAATGGTACTAATGATGCTTTTTCAACCCATTATCCAGGATCACAAGAGAGTCCTAATAAGATAATGGATTTGAGAGCACATTGCAAGGCATGACACATGATAGAGTGCAAGACACTATAAAATAATTTGAGGTGCCTAGTTCTCTCAAGTGACCAGTAAATCTAATTGATACATCCCTTCTGTGCAAAACAGGCCATGTTTCTTTTACATGTAAATAATTTCCTGCTAAGCTTCTGAAATTTTAATTGATACAGAGAGAATATCACAACATTCCAAAGAGAGTTAGCAATGGTTTCATATAGCCATACCTCACATATAGCATTATGGAGATACCTCCCTGTGCATGAATGTTCAAAGTGAAAACTCTAAACTAAAAAACAAAGGTCAATAATAATCTTATTTATAACTTCATTCAGACATAAATCACATCAATCTCACCACTTGCAGTAGAAAAATACACCAGGGGCTTGTGCTGTGGTAAAGCAGGTTAAGCTGCCGTCAGCGGGACCAGCATCCCATATGGGCACTGGTTTGCACCCTGGCTGCTCTACTTCATATCCAGCTCTCTGCTAATGTGCCTGGAAGGCCACAGAAAATGGCTCAAGTCCTTGGGCCCCTGCACCCATGTGGGAGACCTGGAAGTAGCTCCTGTCTCCTGGCCTCGGCTTGGCCCAGTCCTGGCCATTGTGGCCATTTGGGGAATGAAGAAGCAGATGGAAGATCTCTGTGTCTCTCCTCTCTCTCTTTCTCTGTAACTGCTTTTCAGATAAATAAATAAATCTTAAAAAAGAGAAATATACCAGAATAAGAATTCAGTTATATAATGCAAATGACCTAATTGCAGAAACCCAAAGAAGTGCTTTCAAATTCACTAATTAATGTCTCAAATTTCTTCTATTAATTGCTTGTATATATTGATAGTTTCACACATAAACTTAAAATGCTCATAAACATTTTAACCCAAAGAACAGCAATGTTAATTTAAGTTTTCTAAAAGATAGAGAAGGTTTTTCCATATCATACACTATCAGTAAATTCCACATTGTTAAAAATTACCCAATGTAGCAAGATCCATTGTTTGATTACAAATTACAGTATACCTAAAGCACCCTCTATGTGTACTGAAGTTTCACATTCCTCATCACATTCTCCATTTGTGCTAACTTCCTTTTATAAAATACCTACAAGTGCCCCAAATGCCTATTTCTTTGATACTGCTTTGTTTTTCAAAGATGTACATTTTCAAACTTTATTTAACTTTATGAAAAGTAAATCATGCTATATATAAACTTTTGAACATGATTGTTTCCAATTATTATTATATTGCTAGGATTCTTCTCCATGATGCTATATAATTACAGCTTACTTCTTTTTTTAACTTTTATTTAATGAATATAAATTTCCAAAGTACAGCTTATGGATTACAATGGCTTCCCCCCCATAATGTCCCTCCCACCTGCAACCCTCCCCTTTCCCACTCCCTCTCCCCTTCCATTCACATCAAGATTCATTTTTGATTTTCTTTATATACAGAAGATCAGTTTAGCATACATTAAGTAAAGATTTCAACAGTTTGCTCCCACACAGAAACATAAAGTGAAAAATACTGTTTGAGTACTAGTTATAGCATTAAATCTCAATGTACAGCACACTAAGGACAGATGTTTATGTATAGTAGTAGCCAAGATAAGGGAAGACAAGGATTTCCATATTCTAATCTCCAGAACATGAAAATATTTTCAATTGCATGGCAAAGGATGGAATGAAGCAGTGAGATGTTGGTATTATGCTGGATTATCTGAATGGGCTCAAGATGAACATAATAATTATTATAAGTGGCAGAAGGCTGGAGAAAGCATGTCAGAGTCATTGTACATGAGAAAGACTTCAGTGGCCATTGTTATGTTAGCATTGTAAATGGAAGGGACAGGGAGCCAGACAATGCTGGAAACCTCTAGAACCTAAAAAAAAGTAAGAAAATTAATTCTTCTTGAAAGAAACCACAGCTTTTTTAACACCTTAACTTTAGACTAGTGGTGCTACTAACATCAAACAGAAGAGTAAAATCATAAATTTATATTATTTGAAATCACAACATTGATATTAATTTTTCACACCAGCAATTTAAAACTAATAATATTCTACTTCATGGAGTGAATAGACCTCAGTTTACTCTTCTGCTGTCCCTCTGAGGGAAGCTTGTATTGTCTCCATGTTATTGCTGTTGGGAGCTGTTATTCAGAAAACATTCTTGTATACATCTCTTTCTCCTCATATACAAGTTTTTCTCTTAGTTTTATTTACACAGTAAATTGTCGTATCTATGGGATTAGAATGATTAAAAGTAAAAGATATTATAAATTATTATATAAAGTGGTTGCAAAATTTACTTTCTTACAAATGATATGTAATAAATTATCCAGCTCAGCATCCTATTAGAGTTGTTAAACATTTTTATTTCATTTTTTAAAAAGCTTTACTTATTTATTTGAAAGTAAGAGCTACAGAGATGGAGGGAGAGACAGAAAGAGATTTCCTATCACTGTTTCACTCCACAAGTGGCTACAATGGCAAAAACTGGACCAGACTGAAAACCAAAAGTCAGAAAAAGCTTCTTCGGGGTCTCTCATGTGGGTGGCAGAGGACTGAGTACTTGGTCCATCCTCTGCTGTCCATCCTAGGACATTAGTAGTGAGCTGGATCAGAAGTGAAGCAGCCAGGTCACAAACTGGTGCCCATACGGATGCTGACACGGCAGGTGGTGGCTTTACCCATTGCGCCACAATGCTGGCCTCCATTTTTTAAAAAATTAAATGTGTTTAAAATTTTGTCTGTTGTAATCCTGAGTGAAATTTCCTGATTACAGGTGATGCTGATCATATCTGAGCTTGTTTTCTGGTCAAATGTGCTCTTATTATCATGAAATGTTTGTTTCATTTTTCTTATTTACAATTATTTTATTGGTGTTTTGATTATTATGGATTAGGAGTTTTGTGCATTTTAAATTAATCCTTTGTCAGTGGTATAGACTAAATTTTCTGGGGGTTTCATGAATGACAATATTTTAATATGACAGTATTATTGAATAAAAATCCTACATTCTGACATTTTTTCCTTCAGTCCCTTAAAAGTTATGTTCTATGTTTCATGTATTGTAATCTTAAAAGTGTCAGTGCCTTTGAAGATGATCTGTTATTTCTCTAAGCTTTGGAAATTTTTGGTGTCTATGATATTGCTTACATTTTATTAACAGGCCTAAAATCTTCTCCCCAATGATGCTTTACAATTTTACAAGCAATTTCAAACTGAGATATGGCATCCTTTTTTTTAGGAAGAGTTGGAAATTTATCTCCATTATTTACTTAATACATTTTCCTCTTCATTTTTATTTTTTTATTTCTTGAACTACCTTTATACCAACACTTTTATTTCCATTTTCTGTGCACCTTAACCTGTTTTTCTATCTTTATGCTTTCTTTTTTAGTTAAAGGTGCACGATTTTAAACTTAACTTATAATTCACAAATTCATTCTTCAGCTGTACTTCAACTTTTCTTTTTAAAATGTATTTAATTTATTATACTTTATATATTTATGTGTTCCTGTTTATCTATATAAAGATACATAATTTTATTTGAAGATAAAGAGAGTTAGAGTGCGAGAATCTTCCATCTGCTAATGCATTTACCAAATGTCCACAAACCTGAGGCTGAGGCAGGCTAAAACCAGGATCCCAGAACTGAATTTGTGTCTCCATGGGGGCAGAGGGATCAGAGTACTTGAGCCCTCACCCGCTGCCTCTCAAGGTGCACGCTAGCAGGAAATTGGAATCAGAAACAGACATTTTGATATAGGATGCAGGCATCCCAAGTCATATCTGAGCCTACTCCTTGATATGTTTTCTTCAGTTTATTTCATTTTTCTTCACACTGGAATTATGAAGTCACTGGCATTTCCAAGTCACTAACTGAAATAGAATTGCTTGGCTGAAAGAAAATATTCTAGCTTGTGATTCAATTTTAATATTCACTCTTTGAAGATGTATTTGCAGTTAGAAAGACAGACATGCATTGACTTCTAATTTAGAGAATATGTGGTCTAGTAAATTTTGACAAATAGTACTTAGAAATTTCTTGACTAATCTGCGAGCCGTCCAAGATTGCCTCAAGAGGTACAACATGGAATAAGAAAGCTAGTGCGAATGTGTCAACAACAGCTGAGTTAAGGCCCTGATTCTATCAGAACCAGACTGGAACCATGCCTGACCCACATACAGCAGGCATTCAATAAATATTTGCTTAACAGGTCAAAGAATAGGCACCATGTAAGATTAATAGTTTAGTGTTCTTCATTTATTTAATTAATCTGAGTGGAAAACTCCCAGATGAAAATATAAATCCATGTGTCCAATTTACATGCTATTTCTAAAGCTGTGTGAGTAAATGCCTGAGAACAATGCTCAACTTATTTGGGGATTATATAGTCGGTGATGCCTCTAAGAAGATAATGAGGTACAGATTCTCATTGTTACATCACATCCCTGAAGACTTTCTGTTTTGGACATTTAACCACCCAGCCCAAAGTGTTGATCTTCCTTCTTGAAGTGGGGGTAGGAGAAGGGCAGGAGAAGAATTTAAAACACAAGTAGAACTGCTAAGTAGAAATAAAAAGTCAAGGTTTCTTGAACAGCAGCTATAAATTCAACTAATATTGGAAGAATTTTGTAGAAAAATACTTGAAAGAAAAGTGGGGAGGAGCAACCTTTGTGGCACAGTGAGTTCAGCTGCAACTTTTGATTGGCATCATCCTTGGGTTGGAGTCCTGGCTGATCCACTTCTGATTCAGCTCCCTGCTAATTAACCTAGGGAAGCTGGGGAGGATAGCTGAAGTTCTTGAGCCCCTACCACCCATATGGGAGACCGGATGGATTTCCATGATCCTGATTTCAGCTGGCCCACTTGGGGTTTTTGTGGCCATTTGGAAAGTAAATTAGCATATGAAGTATCTCCCCTGACCATGATGCTCTGCCTTTTAAATAAATAAAAGAATAAAAGAAATAAAAGAATTAAAAAATAAAAGAAAATGAGGAGTGAACAACTGAAAGGGCAGCACTGTTGGATAAGAATTAGCTCTATCTTTAAGTGAAGGAGAGAAGGAAAGAAGATTGGGTGGAAGTGTCTGTCCTAGGCCAACATGCAATTTAAGGAGTGTTGGAAAGCCTTCAAAGAGTCAGCAGATGAAAGCCACCATCTCAGAGGAGCACATGGATTCTAAGAATAGGTCTGCCTTACAATCTCAGCAGGATTTAGTCACTTATCACAAGCAGTCTGGGGAGGCCTGTCTTTAAGGCAAATGCAGCCTTGGATATCAGAGCTCAGCAGACTGCACCCTCTGTCAATTGTGTACCCTATGATTGAGGTGTATCTTGAAAACCATTTCTAATAGCAGTCACAAATTTCCAAATGTTTGAACTTCAGACTTCAGATTTCTGATTTATCAATAACAGAGATTTTCAACAAACAGAATAATGTGGTTGGAGTGGAATTTTGGAAGGTGACATAAACATGTCAGCTGTGGATGAAAAGAGGTAACAGATACAAACTTTTGCCTATAATAAATGCCAACCAAGAGAAATTGTATAAAACTTGTGATGTACTTCTATGAAGATGTAGTTGATTATAAATAGAGACAACTGAAGACAACATGAACATGTCTAACACTCATCTAATGACCAACCAACATGCAAACCTACAGACTATTGAAGAAAACTGACACTTCCAGTATCAACCCTGTGTCCCTCTTTCTTTCTCACATGTGGCTATTGATACCTGCTTGTTGCTTCCCCTCTGGTAAGTTTCCCTCTCTAACAATATGCTCCACAACTTTACTGTCTCTCACCTTGGATGACTGGACATCCAGTCTTGACTACTCAGTCCCAAGGTTCTTCCAAACCCCAATCTATTAGCTGCACTCTCAAATCTTACTGAGAATAATCAATGTTTCAAACACTTAGAACTAGTCAGTCCCCGACAGTTAACACTCCCATTAGTCTTGTGCAACAAACATTTGACAGCAAATGTTTTAGCCTGTTTGAAGCACTACATTGCCTGCCATTCCAAGAGCTGAATAATAATTAAGAACAAAACTATATGAGACAGGGGAAGTCTTACAGAAGTAGTTTTCCATGTTATTTTTCTAAATCTCCTTCTTTTTTTTTTTTTTTTTTTTTTTTTTTTTGACAGGCAGAGTGGACAGTGAGAGAGAGAGACAGAGAGAGAAAGGTCTTCCTTTGCCGTTGGATCACCCTCCAATGGCCGCCGCTGCAGCCGGTGCACCGCGCTGATCCGATGGCAGGAGCCAGGATCCAGGTGCTTTTCCTGGTCTCCCATGGGGTGCAGGGCCCAAGCACCTGGGCCATCCTCCACTGCACTCCCTGGCCATAGCAGAGAGCTGGCCTGGAAGAGGGGCAACCGGGACTAGAACCCGGTGTGCCGGCGCCGCAAGGTGGAGGATTAGCCTATTGAGCCACGGCGCCGGCTTTAAATCTCCTTCTTACAATGTCTTTCTCCTCCTAGAAAATAACAATCTTTTCCATAGGGGAAAGTAAAAGAACCTCTCAGAAGTTTCTACTACAGCTTACATTTTCTTATTCACTCAAATATCAATAATGTAAACTTAAGATTTCTATATTCCTGTAGCATTTTCTTCCACCATCTTTGTTTAACAGAGTTCCATCTGGTCCTATTTTAATCGTCTGGTAAGAAAACACAGGAGTAAATATAATGAATATCTCTGACTATTATTTGAAGCCATTTTTCATAAGGTAAAATTTTGTTTCTACAATTACTCCTTCTGGACTAAGAAGCTCACTATTATCTTTATTTGAATATTATGCATTTAACAAATATAATAAGAACAATAATTAACTATAATGGTAAAGTTAGCAGTTATATGCTACTACAATATACCTGGAATTTTTTGAAATACTATATATATATATGTGTATATATATATATATGTATATAAAAATTTATGCAATCTCCAAAACTAACCAAGAGTAGTAAAGAAACTGTGACATGACACTTTCTCAAAGTCATGCAGTTCATGAATGATTGAACTTGGTACATACCATGCAATCCAATTTTAGAGTTCATGTTCTTATCCACTGACCATTGCTACCTGTCTTAATAATAGACTACACTAAAAATATGTTTAATAAAAAAAACTGCTATCATTCTTGCCAATTCAATTACTTCTTGAATAAAATTTAAACTCTTCGGCTTAGAATACATATGCATCATAGTTTGTCTCCAATTCCCCCCACATAGTGTTCTCCAAACTGAACCTGGGCACACGCTGTTCTCACTTCTCTAAAGGATTTCTTTATGCTTTGATTCAGATCTTGGTGATAAATGGAATCACAACCAGATGCATGAAATTCTCAGCATTTGTGTCTTTTATAAAAATTACTAAATTTTAGGATGCTGTCTCCATTGCATTTTCATTCTCAGTATTTAATAGGTACCCTGAAAATGTATGAATACATAGAAATCAAAGAGCACATTATCGTTTTTAATTATTTAAACGCTTAACTTTTAAATAGAGCGCAGTCAGATGTGCTATTACTTTCTCAATGATTAATTAAAGAGAGCACCACACTTTTGGTGTTTTTGCATGTCTCCTTGCCCATAATTATGGAACCACATGTCACTTTTGATTACATTTTGAAATGCTTATTTATTTATATTCTACCGTGCTCCATATACACACACAAATAAAATGGCCCTTTTGATTGTGTGAAGAGTCCATGGATGCCTTGTTAGCTTGCATTTTGCTGTGAAAATTTGGTGTCACTAGCCCCAAGGCAATCTTTCAAGAAAGGATGTTTTTAGAGAAATTGTCTTTAGGGAATTTCTTCTCCGATTAACTCTTTCTGCACAATGACCTCCATTGAAGAAAATCATTGTGATTTTTTTTTGGTAAATATAATAGAAGGCAGCAAGATATAACAGAAAAAATTATAAGTTGTTTCTTGCACTGGCTTATTGCATGTACTCATTAATTTAACATATATGCATTGATCACTTTCAGTGTGTTAAATCTGTGGTCCAAAAATTTGCAACCTAAGGAAAGACACAGACATTCACTAAAAAGAGTATCCAATTCACAAGTATTTATTCCATGTCAACTATATACCTTTTCATTTTCACAGGTAAAAATGGACTGTAATGAATTGTATAATCTGTCGAAGGAAGTCACGTGTAGCATGGGGATGAGTTTGGTGCAGCATGTTGTAACAGTACAACACTTAGACATCTATCTACTATGGGATGGTGGGTAAAGAAACCAGAACTATCCACGGTAACAGAGAGAATAAACCAAATGTAGTACATACGAGCAAAACTGACACTTTGAGATTTGATTACTGTTTACAGCCATTGTCTGTACTGTTGTGGGACAGTGTGTGTGCGTGTGTGTGTGTGTGTGTGTGCGCGTGTGAGTGTGTTTCTTTTCTTTTTTCTTCTTCTAGTTGTTGAATTCTTCACTTGGTGGATGGTTTAGCTTTTGATTATGAAGGTGACTGGGGGTGTGTATTGTAAAAATTAGAAGAGGGAATAGTGGAGAAAGGGAAGGAGGATGAGAAGGTGGGCAGAAGGGAGAATAGGGTGGAAGTATCATTATGCTCCTGCATCTGTATTATGAAATTTGTTCACCATATATATGTATATATATTTTAAAAAGAAAGCTAGAAACCGGAACTAACAACTACAAGGATATTAGAATTTAAAAAAGGATGAATATTGAGTATTATTCATATGACCTTAGAAAATCTTCTAGAGTTTGGATAAATTCTTCTGGAAAAGGATAAATTTAACCAGAGACTGTACAAATTCTTTTAGTAATTTAAAATATAAATTCTACAAATTGATAAACAAGAAAGAAATATAGCTGATTAAAATCAAGTAGAGTATTTTCCTTTTGGCTTAAAATTTAAACAAAGGGGGCTGACGCTGTGGCACAGTGGGTTAAAGCCCTGGCCTGAAGCGTTGGCACCCCATATGGGCACTGGTTCTAGTCCCGGCTGCTCCTCTTCCAATTCAGCTCTCTGTTAAGGCCTGGGAAAGCAATAGAAGATGGCCCAAGTCTTTGGGTTCCTGCACCCGCATGGGAGACCCAGAAGAAGCTTCTGGCTCCTGGCTTTGGATCTGTGCAGCTCCTGCCTTTGCAGTCATCTGGGGAGTGAACCAGTGGATAGAAGACTCTCTCTGTCTCTACCTCTCTCTGTAACTCTGTCTTTCAGATAAATAAAAATAAATCTTTAAAAAAAAATTTAAACAAAGAACCTGGAGTTGGACTGTTAGAGAATTTCAAATGGTGTCAAACTTGGCAAGTTATAACTTTACATTTACCACTGGTCACTAACCTATTTCAATATCCCTATGTAATTAATAAGTTAAGTATAAACCCTAATATACGGATTTTACTAATTTATAAATTATATGCATATGAAATAAACCTGTATAATATATACATCTGCAGAAACTAGACAAATAAGGAATGTTTTCCAATTCATTTTACAATATTGCTTCATAAACCTCTCAAGGAAACTATGAAAAATTATGGACCAATGTTGATTAAGAATATCCATGATAAATTTTGAACAAATTCTTAATGAACTCAATCTAACAATACATTTAGACTAGGATAAATTTAAGTTAACTACCAAATATAAATTTAACAATAGAAAAATCAAGGAATTCAATTTACTACATTAAAAAGTTAACAGAAAACAATTGTATCTTCAAGTCAATAGATGTAGAAAAGGCGTTTAACAAAATTTAACAATTCATTGATGATTTGAAAAAAAAAAACACCTTTTAAGCCAACTCAGACTGGAAGACAAAGAAGCTTCAGTCTGATGAAAGGTAGCTACAAAATTGCTCAAGGTAATACTCATAGTAAATATAAAGTGTTTTCTTTATACTTAAGAACAGGACAAGGGTGCTCATTACATCCTCAATAATATATTAGAGGCCTTATTTAATACTCTAATAATATAATAGAAACCTGATTATTGAAGAGGAGGTTTTTAAGTTATCATTGCAACAGTTGTACCTGGGCCTGCCTGAAGCTGAGAACTGGGATCTCAACCCTAAGGTGCTATGTGGGTGACATAGAAGCAATTACTTAAGCTACCACCAGTGTCTGTATTAGGAGGAAGCTGGAGTCAGGAGCCAGAGGGAGATATCAAATCCAGACACTCCACTGTGGCAATGTATAGGAGATGGCAATAGGAAATGGGAAAGACATTGAGATTTGGAATGTTAGGTGTTGTTAGACTCATCCTTTTATTGGAAATGGGATCAATGGTAGTCCCAGGGAACATAACGGTAGCAACAAATGTGATGTTACATGCTAGAGAAAAGTACTGAACACAAACAGAAACACCCAATAAGCTTTCAGAAAAGTTAAAGAAGTAGCAGAAGTTTAAATTTGAAGTACCAGATAAAAATCAATTGGGGCTGATTAATTTGGTCAATTACCAGAATATACAGGAGCCAAGGCTACTGACTGAACAATACAGAACTCTCAATTCCTGTATTCTATAGAATATTTTCTTGACTCTGAGCATTATTTATATACAGTAAATCTGATAGCTCTTCCCCACTTTCATTTTTCCCTCCTTCCCTTCTTTAATCTCTCCTCCCTACTTGCTGTTTCCTTCTTTCCTTCTTTCTTTCTTTCCTTGCTATTTTTTCAGAATCAAAAGGAAAACGCAAATCAGTTGCCTTAGAAGTAATAGCATGCTAGACATGGAGATTTATCTTTTTCATTTTCACTCATTATGGATATCTGAAAACAAATTGTGATTTTAATGAACAGTACTTATGATATTTAAATAGAATTATTAAAAAGAATGAGAACTGTTTTGTTAGAATTGTTTTATTCATTAAGATTCCTTTGAAACTTAAGTTATTGCTTAAAGAAAGCTTCAAAAATAGACCTTTCATCCATTAGATTGCAGTAACTCACTGAAAAGTAATGCAAATGAATACTGCAGGATGGGGAGTAAGAGAGAGTATCATGAAAGCGAAGCAGAGAAGAGAATGGGAAGTTGGCAAAGCCCAGAAAAAAACAAAATTATGAAATACTTCTAAGGTTCTTGGACATGGATGTGATTTTTTTTTATTATGCCATTATATGCACAGATTTGTACTTACATGAGTTTAAGTCATAACTGGAGAAAATTACTTTAATTGAGCTACTTAGAAAACACCTACAGCAGAACCAAAAGTAAACTGTGTGGTGCATTAGACTTCCCAGAGCACAATATTGTAGTTGAATGCATTTTACCTTTATGATAATTATCACACACTTATGTTTTATGGATAAGGCCCTATAGTATAATGCGTGGTCTACTTTACATAACCATGATGATTTGCTCCCCTTCTTAGTACAGTACAAATGTTTTTTGTCCTTACCCACTTGATCTTGTTCCCTGGTGGCTGGCTCAAAATATTGCAGAATATGAGTCATCCAATAATAATAAAAATGTGCATTTTCTTCGATTTTGTTTTTTTCTTACTCTCTAGCTTTAATAGCTGAACATTCTGTTAGCTAGCTTTCAGTTAATTAAAAAACCTGTGGCAGAGAACTGAGTGTGCCCACAAGAAAACCTCAAGCAGTGCAGATGGCCCCACCCCTGCACTCAGAAACAGAAAGCAGGCAACTTTGAAACAGCTGTGAGCTTGGAGGCACTGAGTGGGCTCTGCCTTCTGGCATACAAATAAGAAGACTATATCTGACTTGAAACTCCAGTGCTCAAACAGACTAATGCTATGGTAAATAGCTTTTCAGCTGCAAGAGCATTCAAAACTTACTCTTTTCTGCAGCTGTATTTTTTTTCTTGAACTTCTGTGCTATTTAGAATGATGTATATGCTACATATTGCCCAGAAAGGTATGGCTGCATTGATAGGGGTGCAGAAGATATACAAGTTGAAGGAAGAAAAGACAATGGCACTACAGATGTTTCTTACGAGTTCCCATTTGACCTCCACACAGAAATCCTAAGGTGTGGGGCTAATTGTACCTTTATTCCTTTTTCTTCTGGTTGCTGATATACCAGAATTTGAGAAGATTCTAGCATCCTAAAGCTTTATTTCAACCACCCCGTATCTTACCATATTGGATAAGTAATGAATATTGATTGAATGTAAGTGCATTCCAATGTATTCCCCCACCCTCAATTCCAAATCAAAGAGCCAAATTACTAAAGGGCACAGAGCTCAATTCCCTTTTTGTGACCATAAGGAATCTTGCTGTAAAAGCAAACTGAAAATCAATGACCCCATGATATTCCCAAAGGTCTGCTACAGGAAAAGAGGCCTTGAACCAGAACCGAAAGATGTATATCAGTTTGAGGTAGTCTCATATACTGGTGATTGAACTATCAGTTTGGATGTTATTTTTAACTTAGTCATAAATTATATATTAACCAGAAGAGATAGTTTTTACTAGTATTTCATCTCTGTATAGACAATTTATGACTCCACTCCAAACCAGGAAACAAATAAAATCAGCAAATTAACAAAGAACAAGGAGACAGTGCTCAACACCCAAGTGCAGGGACTAATATCAGTTCTCAACGAATTAACATCTAGAATTTTATTTAATACTCTAATTGAATAGATTTCTGTTATCTGAGTTATTTTCCAATGGTAGAAAAAAGAACTCTTTGGGACCAAGGATGCAGGCTGTGTGAAGCTCTTATCTCATAGAGTGCAGCTTAAATACATTCTATATAATAAATAATTAAGAAATTGATAGAAGCAAAATTAATTTTACATTTTGGAGGCAAAATGTATTCGTATCTATAAGAGAAGCATATTCTGCTGACAGGGTTTATTACACTTCATTTAGAAGCCAATAATATAGTTAGAGTATTTATCTATCACTATAATAAGAAAACCACGTCAGCTTTTATTGCCAATTACAATTATAGTGCTTTTTATTCAAGAACCCAAACCAGATTTTTGTTTTTAATATGCCTTTATTTTAATGCTTAAATTAAGAATGCATTGAAATGTAAGTTAGTATGTCAAGATCCAGGGTGGAAATTCAATCAAGATTTATATAACAAATGGGAAAAACACATTATCATTACAGTTGTTAGTAGAAAACACTTTGCTAAAGACCTTATTCTCATCTCATTTATGTACTATATTACAGCTTGATTTTGAGAGATTTAAATATGAGATGAAAAATCTATAAACATTTAAGATATAAGCAAATTAAGTAACTGTTCTTCATGAAATGGCCTGTACATGTGAATATAATGAAGCTACCCAGGAAATGCCACTATGAAAGTCATTATTTATCTTGAAGCTAACAAAATTTACTTAGCAAGAAAATCTCACAGTAAATCTGTTTCTGAATGGGCAATCGGTTTTAAAATGATATTGCACAAAATTCTGAGAGACCTCTGATGTACTGTTGTATAATGTAGGCCAAAAATTATGAAATACCATTGTTTGGACAGAACTCCAGACCTGTGCTCCAACCAGACTAAACAAAAATGGAGTTATTCAGCTAAATGCCACATATTCAAACTGCAAGTATAAGAAAGCAGGTGCATCCTAAATCATACCATTTTCTACTAAAATCAGGATTTCCAATCTACCTGAGTCAGCATAATAAGGATGCCCTCTTTACTTCAACCCTACAAAACAACGAACCTGAAGTAACCAATGGTAATCAGACACTTTTTTTTTTCTATTTTTCCATTTCCTTGATGCCATCTTAGCAAACCCACATTGTTGCCTGGTGTGAGCTCTTATTCTGTTTTGTAGAATGGAGACTGCATCAATTCATGACTCATGAATAAAGTTCAATTAAATCTAAATTTGTTGTAATTTTCACTGTAAAGTTTCCTTTGTAATATCTATTACCATTCAGAGCAGATTTTCTCAGAGACAACTATAAAATTTCATAGCAAATTACCTTATTTTTCTTCTAGATCAAATAGGATACATTACTAAATTCACCCCTGACCAATTATTACTAAATATTTGTTTATTTACTTGAAAGTCATATGACATACAGAGACGAGAGGAGAAAATCCTTCCATCTGCTGCTTTACTCTCCAAACGGCTACAACAACCAAGCCTGGTCCAGGCTGAAGACAGGAGCCAGAAATTCTATCTGTGTCACCCAAATGCGTGATGGGGACCAAGCACTTAGGACATCTTCTGCTTCTTTCCCAGGTGCATAATCAGGAAGCTAGAGACAAAAAAAAAAAAAAAAAAAAAGAAAGAAAAGAAAGAAAGAAACTGAGGCTGAGATAGGAGATGTCAGCATTCAGAAGTAGTGACTTAACCCATTGTGCCACAACACCAGCTGCCTGAGAAATTATTAGATCAGTAAATCAAGTCATAAAGTCTTACACTCAGCTCATAACTTTTTTCAGCTCTTAAAAATTCATTATAAATTTATCAACTTAGATTCCTAGGAATAAAAGCAGTATGTTCAAAACTAACAGGTGATATATTCATAAATAAATTTAATTTTCAAATATAAAAATTCCTGCTGAAATTAAAAGCTAAATTCACACATTAGAATGAGGTACTATATCCTCCATTTTATGATTAATGAACTAACCTGATTATCTAGGTTTGGAACCAATTGTCAGATGCTGATGTCCTGACTATGGCTTTTCTCTTAAAAGGAGGGGCCCCTAGATACTGGCAATGTTCTGATAAATATAATTTGTCCTTGAGTAGAAGTACCAGGAGCTGACCAGGGGACTTTGGAGTGATAAAAGCCTCATTGCATGAGACAGATTTGCTTGTTAGCAACTTCACAGGCTGAGGTAGCTACTCAGTTCTTTCACAACAAAAACAGTGAGAATGTCATTACATCCATTTGCATTTCTTCTGGTAGTCTGGGATACACATGCAGGCCTGGGAGGTTCTTGCAAGGTTAGTAAATCCAGCAATTTTGTTATATTATTGACAAAGTTATGAAAGAAGATGAAGGAAAAAATAAGTCTCTATGTTGGCTTCCTATCTTGGAGCCATGGATGTACTCTGGTTACTGTACTTCAGTTCACTCATTGAAGATGGGGATATTATGTTCACAGAATTAGGTTTTATTGCTGTCTCTATTTGATGTCCAAGTCCCAAAGCAAAAATAAAATTTTGATTATGGATGTGCATTGGTCATTCTGCTGAACTTCTGACTTCCCAGCAGGACTGTGTTTTTTTCCAGCATAGTAATAAAATCTCCACTTCATCTACTATTGCAAATATACCCTGTTCAATTTAGAATATTTTATTCTACCATTAGCATTATTGTTGTGCAATATCTACGAAATCTCCTAAAACTTGGGCTTGTCCAAAACTGTTCCTTGTGGATTTACTCAATTAGAAAAATTCATTGAGTGACCATATCATGCAAGAAACTATGAAATAAGGAGGAATGATCTCTGATTTAAAAAATTGATAATTTATTTTTGTCCAAAAGTTTAGAATTCTGTAAAAATTATGATTGCCTATTATTCACAAAAGGGAAGTTAGAATCCAATACTAGCATTATGAAAAGAAAAATTTGAAGTATATGGTTACAATTTTCTTAGTTCTCAAAGGATATTTTATTATAATTCCCCTTTTAAATTAGAAGGATAATTCACTATTTAGGCAAAAAGAAACCCTCATTATTTTGCCCTGCCATATCTAGAATTGGATGCAATGGAGCATCTACATTTTTAAACATGTATTTATTTACTTGAGAGGCAGAGTTACACACAGAGAGATCCAAATGGCTGCAATGGCCTTGAGCTGGGCCATTCCAAAGCCAGGAGCCAGGAGCTTCCTCTGGTTCTCCCAAACAGGTGCAGGGGTCAAAGCACTTGGTCCATCCTTGACTTCTAGGTCTATCAGAAGGGAGCTGGATCTGAAGTGGAACAGCCAGGACTTGAACCGTACCCATATGGGATGCTGGCACCACAGGTAGAGGCTTAACCTACTACACCACAGCACCAGCTCCAAGCACCTAAATTTCTCCCGAGAGTTTCAATTTCTCACAGATGGATAAGCCATATCCAAAATTAAATTTTCTATTTATTTAGATGTAATAAATAAAAGATTTACTTATTTAACTCTATATATTGAGCCTGTATAGTATGCTAGGAATTGTAAAAGCACTGCAAACATTTGGGGCACTTTGAGTGTGCCCTTTGAAAGCTTATTTTCCTGAGATTAAATCCAAAGTACAGAAAATTCACTTAGAATCAATAGGTATTAGACTTTCTTTCAAAGGACTCTCTAGCATGACTCAAAGTTCTTTTAAATTCCTATTTCTGGTTTTATGCATTTGCATCTCACGTAGTCCACTTGGATTCAACCCCTTACCATTCTTTGCCCTTGCTCCATGGCCCACATTTTCCTCTTGGATGTTGTCTTCCATGCCGCTGGTCTCCTTTTTTTTCCCACATCTGTAGTTCCATTGCTCACGCCTATATCAAAGTCATGATGCAATCCAACTCCTCTATAACATTTCACAAAGGCTTTCTGGGGAAATAATTTGCATTTCAAATGATTGTCCACAGTGTTTTGTCTGAATTGCTTATGAAAATGTCCACTTCAGGGGCTGGCGCCATGGCAGAGTAGGTTAATCCTCCGCCTGCAGCACCAGCATCCCATGTGGGCACCGGTTCTAGTCTCTGCTGTTCCTCTTCCAATCCAGTTCTCTGCTGTGGCCTGGGACAGCAGTGGAGGATGGCCCAAGTCCTTGGACCCCTGCACCCACATGGGAGACCTGGAAGAATCTCTTAGCCCCTGGCTTCGGATCGGCGCAGCTCTGGCTGTTGCAGCCATTTGGGGAGTGAACCAACAGACGGAAGACCTTTCTCTCTGTTTCTCCCTTTCATTGTCTGTAACTCTACCTGTCAAATAAATAAATAAAATCTTTAAAAAAAAAAGAAAATGTCCACTTCAAATACTTAGGCGGATTACTTCATTAGTTATCTTTTCTACTGAATGATGGTCTCTCTCAGGAGAGAATTACCCCGTTCTAGGGAATACACCCAAAAGAATGAGTTTTCTGTGCCTCATGTTTATAGCAGCCCAACTCCTAAAAGCTAGGTTATATAATAAACCTGGATGTATTGCAGTTGATGACTGGATACACATAATAGAATACTACTCAGCCATTTTTTTTTTCAAAAAAAGGGATGAAATCTTGTCTTTTACAACAAAATGGATACAACTGGAGACTATTATGCTTAGTGAAATAAGTCAGACTCCAAAATGGCAGATATTATATTTTTTTCTGATTTGTGGTAGCTAATATGTAGAGGAGAGGAAAAAATCTTAATGTATAAACTGAAATTAACATCTTATTATTTGATTATTGCTTATAACCCTTGTTTATATTCCTGCCAAACAGTGATCTTTCTATTTTTACCTGAAGAACCCTTTCTTTAGAAGATCATTAATCTTGTGATTTTGAAGTAAATTAAAAGCATGCTATGACAGGAAACTGAAGGAAAAAAAAAAGGAAGGGAGGAAGAAAGAGGGAGGGAAAAAGTAAGAGAGGGAAGAAAATACTGTTATAGTCTGAGAATCTTATCTATGTGTACATGAAGTCTGTTCTCTTTGTAAAAATAAATTTAAAAAGTAAAAACAAACTTGGAAAGTGCTCAATATATATTTCCTGCAGCAGTCAGTGGTACAAGGTGCAGCTGACGAAGGACAAGCAGAACTTCTTGTGTTTTAATGTGCATGAGAGTCACCTGGAGAACAATTTCTGCACTCCACACTAGTCCAGTAGGTCTGGGGTGGGCTACAATAATGTTGATGGTTCAGTTCCACCAGCAGCTAAGTAGAACCTCCACTACCACCACAAGTGCATGTGCACACATAAACACAAAATATGTTGGGGAAAGAATATTTGGTAATATCTTTCTTCACGGAGAAAGTCTCTGTGTAGACTCGTAGACTAAGACTTTCCTCACCTCAGCAAGATTTAATTTTGGAAGATGCTGCAAGGTAAACAAAGGTATGGAAATGGAAGAAATAAACCCGTGGCTTGTGTGGAGACACTCCCAAAAGTTCATGGAAAATGGTCATTGTCTTTTAATTATTTTTCGATCCAATAGTTGAAGTAAGTGTGTGTGCAATAAAACAATTAAAATGGTATTCTCTAGATAATGGAATACTTTTCTTTTTTTAAAAAAAAAGTTATTCAGTCTTTAAGGTGAACAAATTTCACACATGTCATACGTACAGTATTAGGAGCATAGTGATATTTCCCACTCTACCCTCCCTCTTGCCCAGACAGCCACCCTCCCTCCTCCTTCCTTTCTTATTCTTTCTTGTAATTTTTTACAATGATCTATCTACACCAGGTTATTTTATACTCATGAGATTAATCCTACACCAAGCAAAGAATTCAACAAATAGTAAGCAGAAAATAACACTGTTTCTCAACAGTAGAGACAAGGACTCTAAACAAGCAACAAATCTCAAAAATTACAATTTTGCTCATACACATTATATTTTTGGGCTCTATGAGATACCAGAGATCAGGGAAAAATATGATACTTTTTTTATACACCTTTGTTACTCTAGCAGTTCTCTGTTACTATCATGTATTACCTTTGCCATTTTGACTTGTCCAAATGATGTTGACATATTAATGATCAAAAATAAAAGAAACAAAGTGAGAAATCGTTACATGATGTCATATAACATATTATAAAAAGATTATTGATTTGAAATGTTAAAGTCATTTTATGGGGAAAAGAAAGTAACGAAATTAACTGAATCACTAAAAAGATGTATATCCTGATCTCATGTAAACTTTTAGAAAGTTGATCAAGACAATCAGGTTGAAGTGATCCATGCATTTTATTATAAAAGAGGAAGGAAGGTTAGCTGATATCAGAGTAATAAAAATGAATTTTCTAAGCTACAATTTTTCTGTTTAATTATTGATTGAAGTTAGGAAAGAAAGTAGCAGGACATTACTTTTATCCACGAAGACATCACTTGACATTGAAACGTAATAAAAAGGAAGAAGACAAAACAGGAATTGACCTAGGAGACCAATATACTGCTTGTGAATGCTGTCTGTGCATTCACTCCAACAGCTTTTAGCATTTACATTGACAGCCTTTATTAATGAATGAGATGCGATTTACTCTACCAAGTGGAGGAGACATTGTGATGCTGTCCTCTATGATCAGAGCATAATTCATATGTGTTATAAGGTTCATTGCATTTATATGTGCAATAGCTTGTTATAATTGAAATACTAGAAATTTTAATCTGGTAGGCAATTTCTTCCTTGCTATATCTTTCTAACCTTGATAATTAATACAGTTTATTAATATCCATTGGACAGCCTTGGGATGGCAATTCCCATTCCTAATAAGGTAGTTTGGAGTAATGACTACCAAGTAATTAATACTGCTGCTATCCATTAATGTTTTAGTAGTTTTCAGAATAAAAGGGAAAATTCTCACTCTTTACTGGAGTAAAATCCAATAGTGTATTACTAAGGAACAAGCTTAGTCCTTTTGTTTCTAGATATAATCATCTGTGGTTTGGATCCTTTAGAAGGCAAAAGTATGTTCTTCTATGTATGGGCACATGAGCAGGTTAGTCTTACATACCCACATAGAAATTGATTATCAGTGGCAACCCACTGGGAAAAGCCACAAGAAGAGAACAAGCTTTGGTTAAAATAAGAAAAAGTGACAAAACTGGGCAGTCTGAGAGAGGTACAGCACATAACTTGGATGATTATGCATCAGAAAGCCCTTAAGACTCTACTAGAATTTACTAAGATGGTAATTGGACTTTAGTAAATTAAAAGTTTTGATAATGATCAAAAGAAGCCCTGAACTCCAAATTTGCAGGATAAGATGGTATTTTTTATGACACAATCAAATTTTATACAATATGTTGAAGTGAGTGGATTTTCTCCATCTGGCAAAAGTATACCCTTCCTTAAGAAAGCACATAAGGTGGAACATCTTCACTAGTATTAGGAATCCATCCCATGCTGGTGCTGTCCTCATTTCCCTCAGTGGTAGTGGATGCAGGACCATATAATTGTTACATGTTCAATTAATTTTAAAAACTGCCAAAGATTTTTCCAGAGTTTCTGTATAATTTCACATCCTCAACTAAATGGGTGATTCAATTTCTCTAAGTTATCTCCCATATTTGAGGTTTCTAACATTATTCCACTCCATTCTGATTGGTATATGGCGATATTTTGCTGCTGTGCTAATTTTCATTTTCTTGTTATTATTTCTTATTGGCTTATTTTCAATTTGTATATCCTGCCTTTTGAAGTGTTTCTTCATACTTTTGCCCATGTATAATTGTTTAATTTGTTCATTTAATATTGAGTTCTGAAAGTTCTTCACGTATTTTAGAGGTTTTACATTTGTTTGACATGTGCAAATATTTTCTCCAATTCTGTATTTTATCTTATCATACTCTTACTAGGATCCTTGTCAGAATAAATTTTTTAACTGTGATTAAATTTAATTCCTGATTTTTTTCTGATTCAGTTTATGGTAAAGTTCTAGTTAATGTGTTAGGTCAAGATTTCTTTATCATCTTTTTTTTTAGTTACATATTCTCAATTTTCCCCGCACCATGTATTGAAAAGGCTTTCTTCTATCATTATATATTGTACATCCCAAACTCAGATAATTTTTAATTATCTAAAATCTACTTTATCTGATACTGATAAAGACACTCCACTCATGCTTTCTTTTAATCAAAGTTTGAATGAAATACATCTTTTTCCATCTCTTTATTTTCAACCTGTCTATAGCATTGTGGGGAGCAACTGAGACTAGACTAAGTTACTGGAATTAAGACTTATTCTATGCATCTGCTCTCCCACAATATGGTGCTGGGGAGGAGTAAACTTCTACGCAGCTGCCTCTCGCCAACTTGACTGATAAGCTGCAGGAGCTGATCCTGCTCCTGATTGGAGGAGAGCAGCGTACTTGGCATGTGGGTAGCAGAGTTGGGATTGGTGGAAGAGGACTATAAAGGAGGAGAGAGACAACATGCACCGGGAACATCTGAAGGAACACCTGAGCAGCCCCCGAGAGAGCCGGCCGGCGGTGTGCCGCTCCTCCGTGGAAGCAGGGAAAGTGGCAGGGGGTGCCGCCCCCCCACGGAGGTAGAGGGGTCGGCAACCAACCCGGGAAGAACCAGCAGCAAACCCAGGAAGGGCCAAGCAGACGAAAGAACAGCGCAGGGTCCAGTGTCGTTCCTCCGCGAATAGGGGAGCGACATAGCATCAGATTTATAATGTCTTTCATATAGACAATATATAGTTTGGCTATGGTTTATTTGTTTTTTGCTAATTGCTTATCTATTTTCTTCTAGTTGAAAAGCACAGTGACAGGAAAAGAAAGAACAAGAACAAGCAACAGAGAGAGGGGGACAGAGAGAGAGAAAGAAAGAGAGAACCTTCCCTCTGTTCACTCTCCAAATGGCCACAACAGCTAGGCCTGGGCCAGGCTGAAGCCAGAAGCCAAGAACTATACCATGTCCCCCAGGTGGGTGGCAGTGAGCTAAGCACTTGAGCTACTATGTAAGCATTTGCAGGAAGCTGCACTGGAAGTGGAGTAGCCAGGACTTGGAACTTGGACTCCTATATGGAATGTTGGTATCCCAAGTGACAGCCACTGGGCTACAATGACTGCCCTGGGTTGTGTTTTTAACCCACTTTGTCATTCTGTCTCTTTAACTGACATATTTAGACCATCTATATTTACTATAGTTATTGATTTAGGGCTTAGGTGTCTTTTTTGTTTTTTAATTTCTATTCTCTTTGTTTCTCTTCCTCCACACCCACCATCCTGTGCATAACATGGCCGTAACATGTATCACTGGGAGTGTCATTTTATTGGCTAGAGTATTACTGAAACCACTCCTCTTTTATGCTCATGTTTTCTCCCCTGCTTATAATATAATGGTGTTAAATATTTCAAACCATATCAAACAATACAATTTTTTGCTTCAACTCCAAAAATAGATTTAAAAACTTCAACATAAGTATCTGCTGCATTTACCTGTTTTTTTGCTTACTGTCTCATTCTTTCTGATATTCCAAGATTCTTTATTTAAGAACTCCTTTAACTTTAAAAATTTCTTGTAGCCTGAGATAGCTTTGTAGGCAACAAATTTTCTGTTTCCCTTTGTCTTAGAATGTTTTGACATCGCTTTTATTTCTGAATAATAATTTACTAGATTCAGAATTCTGAGTCAGCAATTATTTTCCTTCAGAACTTGAAAAATGTTATACTACTTCCTTTGGACCTTCAAATTTCTGTTAAGAAATTCACCATTATTGTAATTGTTTTTCTCCATAAGTAAAATATTTTTAATATTTTCAGGATTTTTTCTTGAACACTAATTTTCAGAAACTGGGCAATTTTGTGTCTTGATGTGGATCTCTTTAGACTAATTCCATGTGGATTTTGCCAGCCTCTATAGATGTATGTCTTTGTCAATATTTTTTTTTAAGTTTTCAGACACCATTTGTTCAAATACTCTTTAAATATTTCTTTATCTGTCCTCTATTTCTGGAATTCCAGTGACGAAAATGTGTGTTTTTTTTAATTTAATTTCTTACACTCTTAAGATTCTGGGTTATTCTGTCAACCCACAGGTCATTATTTGTCATTGTCTGGATTGTGTACTTCCCATTTTTCTGTCTTCCTATTCACAGAGTCTTCCTTTAGTCATCTCATTCTGTGCTTAAGAACAGCCATGGAGCTTTTGATCTCACTTATAGTAAGTTTCAGTTCTAAAATTTCCATCTAAGTCTCTCTTCTGTTTTCCATTTATTAGCATATATTTTCTTTCCTTTTTCATTTGTTTCATTCATTTTTATAATTGTTCATTAAAATACTTTTTATAGCCTTTTAAAATTTTTGTCAGGTAAATTTGAAATATTTTTCATCTCAGTGCTGGCACATATTGATTGCATTTTCTCATTCTGTTTTGTATTTTCCTGTAGCTTGGTGATTTTTATTAGAACTCTGGACAATTAGAATGCTATGTCATGATATGGCTCCAGTTGTTAAAGTGTGGAAGATATCACTGTCATGTGAGAGATATTCAAGTTCTCATTCAGCCATGGTGATACCCATATAAGCAGGGATCCTTGTTAATGCTTGGTGGATTGAGTACTGGATCCTCTCTAGACCTGTGTTGATAATATCCTGAGTGGAAAGGGAAGAAGGGCCTTTCCTTACAGTATAAAAGATGTGGCCTTATCCCATTGGACAGTGTTGAAACGTGGCCTTCTCCACATGCCTGCTTTGACAGCTCACCAGCAGAGACAATGGGTAAGCATTAAATGATTTCTTGGTGAAGATTACAGTGCTCAAGTGGTGATAGTCACCTTGTTACTTATGAATGGAAATGGAACTCCAGTTTTTGCTACTGACAGTGCGGCAGGGGTTATGCTCATAACACTCTAATGTGAATGAAAATCCAACACCACTACCTTGCATTTTGACAGTACCCCAATGAACTTTGGCCATTTTGTTAATGTCTAGCATAACTGAATACTTTGAATTCATACTCAGATTTTGCTAGTGTTGGGGACCCAAGTTTTTTCACTATGGTATTTGGCAGAATTAAAGTTCCTATTATCTAGAAGATTTCTGTCTTTTAAGGCTACCCCTTGTTCTTCCTTTCTCCAGAGAAAGCAGGCTTTTTAAGAGGCTTTGTTTGTGTCTGTTAATGTTTTCAGTTTGTCAATTTCTACGTTCATTTGACTACCATTTGGGGAGACAAAGTTGGGGTCAATTACTGTGGCTTATGCTGGTGATATATGTTCAGCACCTGTTTCCAGAGAGTTGAGGATGAAGCAAAAAAGAGAAACAGAAATGAAATACAATGTGAAATGTGCTACAGTGGAGACATTCATGAGACACTGTAGAAAAGAATAATTTAAATTGAAAGAAGTGATGCACAAAGGAGTCATTTCAGCTGATAATTTTAGGACAAACAAAAGTCAACGAGGTGGCTCAGGGCCATAGGCAACCTGGGTCAGAAGTGCCATCCCTCCAGATGTTGACAATCGAAAACTGTCAATGCGCAAAGTTATGAAAGAACATTCATAGTTGGGAAATCAAGTGTTGAGAGTAACGTAAGAAAAGAGTAAAGAAAAATTGTGTAGTGGGGAATGGTAGTGATGTCAAATAAGAGTCATTCCTGGATGCCATCATACATCTTTCAGGTATTAGAGCAATAAGGAATTTCTGGAAACTGTTAACACTGCATCCATCTAATACTTCTATACTTCTATGACAAAAAAATTCAGGTAAATAAAATATACAAAAATATGTGCAACATACAGCACATCTGTATAGAAGAACAATAAAAGAAAATCCTGCTCTCTACGTATTAAAGTGGAAATATCTTCATATTATAATGGCCTTTTCTGATCACTCTCTGTTATTTCTCAATATTACCACTGATTATAGCTCTGCTTATTTCATTTTTATTGCTGTAATAATTTATCAAATTAATTTGCTTGTTAACCTGCAGACTGCTTTTGTGAAATCTCTGCTGCCAGTTACTGTAAATGATAGTAGGTATATGTTCAAAAATATGTGCATGTTGGCATGCAATAAATTGCTGATCACAATTTGCAGGGCCTCTGTGTCACCTTCTTTAAGCCTTTGGTAAACATTCTTTAATACTAGTCTCAAGTTGCTGTTTTCTCACCTGAGCAAGCTGGCACTTAACTTCTGTTTAGGTTATATCATGGAAAATAAAGATTAATTATATAAATTGTGCATCAGCTGCCTTGCAAATCATTCTACTCAAAGATCCCTGAAGAAAATACCACAAGCTTTTTATTTTGTTAATATAACAATATGAGAAATGCAGTACTAAAATTAGTTGAATGGATGAAGAATTAAATTGTTATTTGGAAACCATCAGAAGTAGACAAGTTGATTGGGATGAGCAAAGGGGGTTTGATTTTGTTTCATTGATATGATTCTTCCCAATTATTTCTCTCTCAACCTATTTATGTTTTTAGTTCTCACCATGGAGGAAGCAGACTTTCTTTTTTTTTTCATATTATATTGTTTATTTTGTAGCTGACAAGCTCTATGACATTGTGTCTTTTTTTAACTTTTATTTAATAAGTATAAATTTCCAAAGTACAGCTTATGGATTACAGTGGCTTATTCCTCCCCCATAACTTCCCTCCCACCAGCAACCCTCCCAAATCCTGCTCCCTCTCCCATTCCATTCATATCAAGATTCATTTTCAATTATCTTTATATACAGAAGATCAACTTAGTATATACTAAGTAAAGATTTCAACAGTTTGCACACAAACAGAAACATAAAGAGTAAAGTACTGTTTGAGTACTAGTTATAGCACTAATTCACATTGAACAACACATTAAAGACAGAGATTCTACATGGGGAGTAAGTGCACAGTGACTCCTATTGTTTACTTAACAATTGACACTCTTATTTAAGGCGTCAGTAATCATCCAAGACTCTTGTCATGAGCTGCCAAGGCTATGGAAGCCTTTTGAGTTCACCAGCTCTGATCATATTTAGACAAGGTCATAGTCAAAGTGGAAGTTCTCTCCTCCCTTCAGAGAAAGGTACCTCCTTCTTTGATGGCCCATTCTTTCCACTGGGATCTCACTCACAGAGATCTTTCATTTAGTTTTTTTTTTTTTTTTTTTTTTTTTCCCCAGAGTGTCTTGGCTTTCCATGCCTGAAATACTCTCATGGGCTCTTTAGCCAGATCTGAATGCCTTAAGGCCGGAGCGCTATTTAGGACATCTGCCATTCTATGAGTCTGCTATGTATCCTGCTTCCCATGTTGGGTCGTTCTCTCTTTTTAATTCTATCAGTTAGTATTAGCAGACACTGGTCTTGTTTGTGTGATCCCTTTGACTCTTAGACCTATCAGTGTGATTAATTGTGAACTGAAACTGATCACTTGGACTAGTGAGATGGCATTGGTACATGCCACCTTGATGGGATTGTATTGGAATCCCCTGGCACATTTCTAACTCCACCACTTGGGGCAAGTCCAATTGAGCATGTCCCAAACTGCACATCTCCTCCCTCTCTTATTACCACTCTTACATTTAACAGGGATCACTTTTCAGTTAAATTTAAACACCTAAGAATAATTGTGTGTTAGTTAAAGAGTTCAACCTATAGTATTAAGTAGAACAAAAAAAGATACTAAAAGGGATAGAGTATTAAGTTGTTCCTCGACAGTCCGGAAAAGGACTGATCAAGTCATTGTTTCTCATAGTGTCCTTTTCACTTCAACAGGTTTCTCTTTTGGTGCTCCGTTAGTTGTCACCGATCATGGAGAACATATGATATTTGTCCCTTAGGGACTGGGAAGCAGACTTTCTGACACTATCATTTTTCTACAATGAAGAATATTTAGATCTTTAATTGAATTTAACACAAACTGCTGATTTATGCTCCAAACAGAACTATCTGAAGCAGAACTAGCTTTTCTAGGGATGGAGTAGGACTCCAGGATTAATAAGGAACAAACCAGTCCCTGAAAACCAACATCAGACCCTTCCAGAAAGGTCACACCTTCAGATAATATTCATAATCTTCACACCTGCTTTCAAAGTTGATAGTAAAAAAATAACTCTGAAGACATCACTGTTGCTCAGGCAAAATAATCCTTTAAAATATCACTTCTTAAGGTATGATTTGGGTAAGTCAAAATATAAATTCCCAGGACTTGCATTGTAGCACAGCTAGTTAAGTCACACCTTGCAATGCCAGCATAGTATACCATATCAGAGCACTGCTTGGGGTCACGTCTGCCCTGTTTCTGATCCAGCTCCCATCTAATGCTCCTAGGAAAGTAGCAGCAGAAGGCCCACATGCCCCTGCCACTCACATTGAAGACCTGAATGGAATTTGAGGCTCCTGGCTTCTTCCTGTTCCAGTATCATCGCACATTGTAGTGATTTGAGGTGTGAGTCAATAGATTGAAAGTCTCTCTCTCTCTCTCTGTCTTTGCATTTCTCTCTCTCTCTCTCTCTCTCTCTCTCTCTCTCCTGTCTCTTTCTGTCTCTCTTTTTTTTATTTATCACCATTCCTTTCAAGTAATTATATTTAAAATAATGTAAATTCCCAGTTTCTACTTCTAGAAAGTCTGTATCTCAGGGAATCTGCAGGCCTAATAATTTATTTTTTCAAAAGCATTTTGTGTGACATGATGAGGTGGAAAAACACTAAAAGAAGATTAATTTTAAAGGATACTAATTTCCCAAACCTAACATTTTGAACAGTGTGACATGACAGATAAATTTCAACACAGAAGACAGGGATGGTAGTTTGGGAAGGGATACAAAATTATAAATAGTTATTAATCAATGAAGACATTTCCTGAAGAAAAGTAACATTTTTACTAATTATAATCCAATATGAAATTCTGCCTTTAATGTACATCATCATTTTTAAAAGGTAAGTTATTACTTTTCATAAATATTGATTAAAATAAAGATGTTAATACATAATTAATGTGTTCAAGAAACTAAGAATATGTGAACATAAAAATGATAAAATTAATTTTCACAGTAAAAGTACTTCTCATAAAATGTCAGCACTTCCTCAAATACCCTCCATTTCCGCATTTCCCTCAGAAGTAAATGAAACCAAGCATTGGCAGGTAGGACCATAGGGGGCTGGAATACTTTAGCATACATGACAAATCTACAAAAGCCTCAACAGCAATCTGAGGAAACACTGGAAATTTTTCTCTGAAATCACTTCTGAACTGCCTCTTATTCATCTTTCTGAGACAGAGAGAGAGCAAGTAAGTGTTTTATTTACTTGCCTATGCTTACAGTTGTAGTTCTATGTAACACTCATTCTACTGTATAAATAAAGCTGTTGCCTGACTCTGGAATCAAATATACCCTTAAACTAAATGTGTTGCAATTTTGTCCATTGGCAGCATAAGCACGGCCCATTGGGAAGTTTCATCCAGTCACCTCCATGAAAATCCCTTCATTCTAGCAGTGTCATCTGTACAATTTCAGAAACAGCAGAGAGATGGCTCTTAGTAGAACTTTTCACTTTTGCTTGGCACAGTCCAGAGAACCTGTGGTTCATGTGATCTTCATGGATGTGCCTTGAACATGATACTGGCAAAGTGAACTCTGCTCAGATGTGGACTTGGCTCAGATATGGGGCCTGTTAATGACATCCATCATATCACTGTTTCAGATGCTGACAAAGAAAAATTCTTCTATTTTGGAGCAAATAAGTATCCATATTCCTTTATTATTTTTTGTAATAATTTCCCAAGTGTTGCTAATGGTTTAAGGACCATGCTATGAGAACTACTCATATATGGGAAAATAGATCATAGTCAAGAAAAATGGCAAAATTATGAGGAAATAAATGCCACTCCTAAAGTCTATTATTTTTAGAATTTACTTATTTGAGAGGGGAAGAGAAAGAGAAAGGAAGAGAAAGAGAAAGAGGAAGAGGAAAAGAAAGAGAATAATAGAGATTCAGGTTATGCGCCAAATACTGTAATAAGTTTTACTTTCATTTATTCTAATATTAGGTACCACATATAAGGGCTTTGAAAAATTAAAGCTAGCACAATTTCACTTCTCTTATGTTATCAATGTTCAAAAAATTAAGAGGAGATTACAAATGTGTTTAAGCTTGGACTTAAAGCATTGATTCAAAGGCAAGTCTTTTTATTCATGTCTGATTTTATTCTCAACACTACCTTCTATGCTATACCATAACTTACTGGTAATACAATCCCAATGAATTTGTGCCAAATGGAGTTGAACTTTAGCTATAGATATATATGAGATATCATCTACTTTGTGTCTAGTATTTTAATGTCTAGTTTGTACAAAGAATACATTGATCCTTAAATGGCTGTCTGAGCCATCCTCAGTCAATGTGATAAATCCTCTATGAGACATCCATACACTGTTTCTGAAATTGGACAGGTGATACTATTGCAATGAACGGATTTCCAGTGGGGTGACACAGAAATGGTGTTCAAATGTCTTTACTCAGGCATAGAGAAGATCCACTCACCAGGTTGCAAATTTTACTACCTGAACTTTATATACTTCAGCAACATGTATACTTCTAATATATATAGTTAAATATGTGATCCTTAAATTTCTACCAAGTGTCAGTTACCTCAAGAAACTGGGGCTGGCGCCATGGCTCACTAGGCTAATCCTCCACCTGCGGCGCCAGCACCCCGTGTTCTAGTCCCGGTTGGGGTGCTGGTTCTGTCCCGGTTGTTCCTCTTCCAGTCCAGCTCTCTGCTGTGGCCCAGGAGTGCAGTGGAGGATGGCCCAAGTGCTTGGCCCTGCACCTGCATGGGAGACCAGAAGGAAGCACCTGGCTCCTGGCTTTGGATCAGCGCAGCGTGCCAGCTGTGGCGGCCATTTGGGGGTGTGAACCAACGGAAAAAGGAAGACCTTTCTTTCTGTCTCTCTCTCTCACTGCCTAACTCTTCGTATCAAAAAAAAAAAAAGAAAAAAAAAAAAAGAAAGAAACTGGGTTGGTATTACAGAGATGCATACAGAAAAAATAGATTCAAGAAATACATAAAAATTACATTTCTTCTCACTCAACAGTCTTTGCTTCTTTAGGAATCTATACCCTTTTGATGGTGAATACCACTGGCAGCTGCTTCTTCCTGGAAACAAGTAATTAGGTTTACTGAGTTTAGAATTCCCTTATTATATTGCTCAGTTGGCTTGGGCACACCATTTCTATATATCTATAGGAATCATATATATAGATAGATAGATAGATAAATCCTATGATATTTAAATACTCAATGAAAATGAATACCTCCCCAATTTTATGGACTAAGTCAATGTCCATTTATTTTTAGATCAAATTCAGAAAGAAATTAAAAGATAACAAAGAATCAGAGTTTGCTGTGCAGGAGATATTTGTCTGAATAGAGACATGGACAAGTAATCTGGAAGGACTAGTAAATAAGTACTATATTCATCACTGGTTCTTGTCCACTTTTGTATCACAGATTTTTTGAGATGCTAATGAAAGATGGACATGCAAAAACTGCATGCGTGCATGCATTCATAAATTACAAATGTAATGAAATATTAAACCTCATTCAAGTTCCTTCATGAGCTGCAAAACTATCAAATTAGCATAATAGACACTAATTTCAGTGGGAGCCATACACAGAGATTTTATGATAAATTTAATGTGATTTGAGGAATATGTTAGCATTTTAAGGGAGTTTTTTTTTTTTTAATTTATTTGACAGACAGAGTTAGTGAGAGAGAGAGACAGAGAGAAAGGTCTTCCTTCCGTTGGTTCACCCCCAAAATGGCCACTACAGCTGGAGCTACGCCTATCTGAAGCCAGGAGCCAGGTGCTTCCTCCTGGTCTCCCATGTGGATGCAGGAGCGCAAGCACTTGGGCCATCCTTCACTGCCTCCCCAGGCCACAGCAGAGAGCTGGACTGGGAGAGAAGCAACCGGGACTAGAACCCAGTGCCCATATGGGATGCCGGTGCCACAGGTGGAGGATTAACCAAGTGAGCCATGGTGCCGGCCCCCAAGGCAAATATTAAAAATAGCTGAACACACTTGTTGTATGTTTGGAAAACAGTTACTAGACTTCATGAACTGTAAGGTAAAGAAAATATTATGGGAACAATTTCTGCAATTTTATGTGGGAGCCATATTTCACAAGAATTCAGTTGCCGGTTGTTGATTTGATCCAAAGGAAGAGACAATTAAGGTGTTTTAGCTGGAATTGAACCTAAGAACATCTTTAGGAGAGGGAATTACCCTTGGAAGCAAAGTGGAAGAAAGCACTTAAATGGAAAGCATGCAGATGATCATGTTGGCAGCTTCTTGATAGATGGGCATTTTACCTAGTGACTCTTATCAGAGTGCCTGGATTCCTCTCCCAAATCCAGCTTCCCACTAGTGTACTCCATGGGAGGCAATAATGAATGTTCAAGCCCTTGGGTCCCTGCCACCACATGGGGACCAAGACCAAATTCCTGGCCTCTGAATTTGGCCTGGCCCAGCTCTAGCTGTTGTGGGCATTTGGGAAGTGACTCAGCAGATGGAATATCTCCTTCTATATCAATCTGTATTTCTCTTTCTGTCTTTGGGACTTTCAAGTGAAAATAAATTTTAAATTAGGAAAGATACTGCAAAAGTGCAAATGAGCAACAATGACATCCTGATGTCAATAATGATAAATTCACAATGGTGAAGGCGATGTCATCACTGCTGCTGGGAAGAGTATTAATAACAACTATGTCATGTGTGAGAGCAATTTTGTATCACCAACCAGCAAAGGCCATTGCAATGAAAGTTATAAAGCAAATCAGAATAAATTATCCTCATCTGGCTTTCTTGGAAATATAAATACCCAAAGCATGACAGCTATATAGCTTTAGTCCATTATAATATTGTTTTTAAGGTAAAAGAAGTATGACAGTATAAATGGGCAATTACTTTAAGTGGCAAACTCCAATATGTGTGCATTAAGCTTAAAGTTTCTCAACTCAGAGAATAAGCCAAGAAGCATCATAAAGTGAAGTTTTGAAAGAAGGACTTGTTTCAATTATGATTTTGCTTAATTGATGCTTTCAGAATGAAATTGCAAGATGCTTTTTCATACCAAAAAAAATTTCTGAAAGACTAAGTCTAGAACTATTCCTTTTTCTTGTTATACTCCATCAGGAGTCTCTAATTCATTTAAGTAAATCATTGAGTGTCTGAAACATGTATAGTATTTTGTTTGGTGAGGCTAAGTCAAGGAAAAGACAAAATGAGTAAAATGTATTTCTATTACAAAAATCTACTTGGGAAGCTTTTTACAAAGATTAGTTTGTGATGAGGAGTGAATTTAAGGGTGTGGTGCTCAACCATAGCTGCACATGGGCATCACCTGGGAGCAATAAGAAGTACGGGTAACTGGTCTCTACCTCCAGAGATATGTACTTAATTGATGTGGGTTGTACAGACATCAATAACTCCAATTGACTGAATTCTTGACAGGAAGAGATGGAGTGGAGGTAGGAAGATACTTGGAACGAAGGCAAGGATGCTGTATGTAACAAATAATGTGGAGATAAAATGAAAAATGTGATTCAGGGCTGTACTTTGTCATGCCTTATAGGAGAGAAAATACATGGCTACAAGGAGCACCAAATGAAACACAGGAAAACAAGACTTGACTATGTCTCTTATGGGTTGTGTGAATTTAGAAAGCTTCCCTAAGTTCTGAGTACTGATTTTCTCACTTGTAAAATGGGGAAAATAGTTATTTCTCAAGGCATATAAAATTATTATTAAGTGCTGTTGCACAAGGGGAATTCAAAAAGTTTGTGTAAAAGTGGAGTCAATGCCAATTGTCCATGAACTTTTTGAACCACTATCGTATCAGAGTTCTCCAGAGAAGCAGAACCAATGAGAAATACTAGTGACTTTTTGTATTTAGCTTACAAGATTATGGAAACAGAGGAAGTCCCATGATCTGCTAGTAGTAGTCTGCTAGTAGCTTCAGACCGTGGAAATCCAGTGATGTAGGTCTCAGAAGCAAATTGCCAGTCGTGTAAGTCACAGTCAACAGCAGGAGAGAAGGAATATTCTAGCTCTCCCAGGCAGAGACAGCGCATTCCCTTCCACAAACACTTTTGTTCTTTTGATTAAATTTTTTTATCTGCCTGCTTTCTCTTACATGGACATGAAAAGCAGCATTCTATAACCTTCCTTGGTTTCATGGAGTCTTTTAATTGTTATCTAACCGAAGTACCATTAGAAAGTGCAGTATTTGGAAATATTATCTGAAGGATGAGTAGTTTAGGTAGAATGTTGGTGTTTAGGTAGAATGTTGGTATTTAGATGAAGACTTCCCATTTCATTATTCCTTCTAACAGAAATGGCTAAGGATCAAGAATTTTTCTCATGGTTAAAAAAGAAGAAAAAGTTTGCTGTATATCATGGGCATTTTATTGGTCATTGTGTTTTAAGTATAAAGGACAAAGATATTAAAAGACAATGGCACATGGCTTCTATCTTTTGGTCTTACTTGTCCCCTTCCCCCTTTGCAATTATTCCCATCAATGTTAGGACTAGTAGATGCTATTATATACAACCTGATTCTCCTGACGTAAGAGCACAGGACAAACTATAAAAAATTAGAGGGGCTGGCACTGTTGCACAGTGGGTTAAAACCCTGGCCTGAAGCACTGGCATCCCATATGGGTGCCAGTTCTAGTCCTAGCTGCTCCTCTTCTGATCTAGCTCTCTGTTATGGCCTGGCATAGCAGTAGAAGATGGCCCAAGTCCTTGGGCCCCTACACCAGTGTGGGAGATCCGGAAGAAGCTCCTGGCTCCTGGTTTCAGGTCGGCACAGCTTCGGCCATTGTGGCCATCTGGGGGGTGAACCAGCAGATGGAAGACCTTTCTCTCTGTCTCTACCTCTCTCTGTAACTCTTTCAAATAAATAATATAAATCTTTAAAAAAATTTAGTGCTGTGGTTTTGCTTCTCTTGCAGCCCCCCTCAATGCCACTTTGGCTGGAGGTTTTTAATAAATCTTGCTTTAAAATCTTTAAATCTCACTTTTCTCTTTGCTTTATCCTCTTGGAAATTTTTCTTCCATGTCAGACAAAGAACTGAGGTAAGAATAATCTCTCTGCCACCATTTTTCCATAACATTCTCATGCTGTGACTTGGATTGCAACTCCAACATGACACGGATCCCACTTGAAACGGACTCCAGCCAGTAGAGGATCATCCCGTTAGACTGGTGAGCATGGGAACAACTCTCGCTTTTTACCCTGGCTTCCTCTCTCCGATTTAATTTGTCATGACACTGGGCACAGTTTGTAGAGAGTCCATGGGCTCTGGGCGTCATGCCTCAATGAATTTTTTTTTCCTTTACCGCAGATCCTGGCAAAATCTCTGTCTCTGATCTTCTAAATTCTTTCTGTACCTCTCCAGATCTCCTCAAGTCCTACAAACTCAATTTCCTGGTCCTATTAGTGGGTATTTCCTAGGTATTTGATTTGCTATGTTAAAGTTTAATTATCCCTGGGCTGGTGCTGTGGTATAGCAGGTAACGCTACCGCCTGCAGTTCCAGCATCCCATATGGGCACCAGTTCCAGACCAGTCTGCTTCACTTTGGATCCAGCTCTCTGCTGTGGCCTGGGAATGCAGTAGGAGATGGCCCAAGGCCTTGGGCCTGTGCACCCACATGGAAGACCTGGAAGAAGCTCCTGGCTCCTGGTTTCAGATCAACATAGCTCTGGCCATTGAGGCCAGCTGGGGAGTGAACCAACAGATGGAGGACCTCTCTCTTTCTCTCTCTGCCTCTCCTTTTCTCTGTGTAACACTGACTTTCAAATAAATAAATAAATCTTTTAAAAAAAGTTTATTCCATTTTCAGACAGCTAGCTTTCCAATCTAGACTCCAGTTAAGTTCCCAGGTGGCATGAACTTGTGTAGACAAGTCTCAGCATGTCTCTGGTCTCCACTATCTTCCTTCTTGAGTTTCCTCTTTGGGTCTCTTCTGTCTGGTTCTTCCTACATGGTTTATACTTCAGAGGAGGTTTACTGGGGAGAATTTTATTCCCTCACTCTGGTTCTTTGTGACTTCACTTGCCTAGTCACCAACCTAGGTAGCAACCAAGACTGGTATTCTTTCACCAAACACTAGTTAAAAAACACATCTGCTAAGACTCTTGCCATGAGGTTCATTGTTGAAATCAGGCCTATTAGTAAGACTCAAGGTTAAGAGGTATAGAGCAACTATTTTTCCTCATGTATAAGAATAGAGCAACAGGCCGGTGCCACGGCTCACTAGGCTAATCTTCTGCCTGCGGTGCCAGCACCCCAGGTTCTAGTCCTGGTTGGGGCACCAGTTCTGTCCTGGTTGCCCCTCTTCCAGTCCAGCTCTCTGTTGTGGCCCAGGAGTGCAGTGGAGGATAGCCCAAGTGCTTGGGCCCTGCACCTGCATGGGAGACCAGAAGGAAGCACCTGGCTCCTGGCTTCGGATCAGTGCAGCACACTGGCCATAGCAGCCATTTGGGGGGTGAACCAATGGAAGGAAGACCTTTCTCTCTGTCTCTTTCTCTCACTGTCTAACTCTGCCTATCAAAAATAAATAAATAATTAAAATAAAAAAAGAACCAAGCACAGAGCAACAGTACATATTTGACCAAGGAGAGGCCCAGTCTAGCACACCACTAGTAAGGGAACTCATCACTCCTTGCATGTGCTAGTCTGACAAATATATATTCTAAGCTACAGGTGTGGAAAGATGAGTGAAACTGTGTGACACATGCTAATCCCACCCTCATCTTTCTCCTTTCCCAGTTTGTGTGGTGCACGTCTGGATGCCACAGGTTGCGAGAGTATTTTGAGAGATGTCTCAAACTCACGGGACCTAACACCTGAAGTACACTTCTGTTTTCATGCTCTCATTCCAGCCAGGATGTAAACCATCTACTTTATTTCTTTGGCCCCTGAACTTAAAGAAAAACACCTTGTCTTCTGCACCATCTTCTGGTCTGCTTACGAGCTAGGGGATGGAGAAGTTGTTCTAAGTGAGTTGTGAAAAGTACCAGCCCCTCTACTCTGATGCCCTCTCTCAGAACTCTCTCTACTAACTGGCATCTTGTCTCATTTTCCCTGCATGTGCTCCAATATGCATTAAATTCTTTTCCAGAGTATCACAGGGTCCTTGGGTCTATTTAGTGACTCAGCAGAGCCCTTCTGTTATCTCTTTGACTATTGTTGAGGATCCCAGTGGAGGAGAGTTTTTATCAGGTAAGGATTGCCCCATTGTTTTAATTTTTCCTGGGGGTTTCTAGACAAGAATCTGGGCCCAATAATCTCAGATGCTATTGAATGCTTCTTGAGACACCTGGCAAACTGATCCCTCATCCCTGAGGCTGGTTTAATTGACAACTCCATGGTTAGACACTTCCAGTATTGGCTTTTGGTTTTGGGGCATAAGGTCATTGTTTCTTTGCAGGACCTCCAGTTTTTCTCTCTCTACCCTGCCCCTTCATGGGTTCTTACAGTAGCCCCCTTGTACTAACTGCCCTCTATCACCAATCAGATTCTCCTTAGGAATCTCTGGAGGGGTGCCCATCTGCTCTGATGGATGCCCTCTGCCACTAAACCTAACGTAATGGTGAACAATCTCCAGTGGACTACTTGTCTGTGACACATCAGTTCCTAGCCCACAGTCACCCTTGGGACCTGTCTGGCAGCTGCCTGACCTTTTTGTTTTAGAGACAGTCCCAAGTAGCTGACTGTTGACCAGGACATCATTGGTTTAAGGTGTTCTTTGAGTAAAAGGAAAAGTAGACTCAAATTCAATTAGAATTTAAAAGATGTCTTTGGTAAATAACAATCTCATGAATGAGAATTTGTTTCAGCTGTAACTGGACATTGGGTTTAAAGATCACTGCATTTAAAAAATACTGCTTTGTAACTTGCCAAACTTGTTTTGCAACTTGGTTTAACATATTTCTGATAGCAATGGGTAACCAGTGCTTGTTATAGCCCCCCCAAAGGTGGATTTTGCCATCTCTTGTTTAATATCATTGATTTATAGCTAGAGTTTTATAAAAATAATTAAAATTCCATAGAAATGTAATTTTGACCTTAATTCAGAAAGAGATATGATACAATATCAGCATCTTCAATCATGAAGTGTAATTGCTAAATGTAAATTGGGTAAAACAAATGAGATAAATATCTCTAAATGTAAATCTTGGTACTCTTGATGTAGGCAGGCATACAGGATAAAATTGATCAGATTTGTGAGCTGGATGACCATGCCTTCACCATGCCCCTGTGTGACCTCATGCCCCCGCATGGCCACACGTTTGTGCCCACTGGCCAATCTAGTTTATTAACCACTCCTCTTTGAAAGTGTATTAAAAGCTTGAGGCATGGTGTGCCCAACTTTTTTTCCTTTTCTTTGGCTTTTTGCCATCTCAAGCCTGTGTTGGCCTGTGCCTCCAGGGCATGTGACCTTTGGACTACCTAGCCCATGCTTCCTGGCCTACATGCTCCTCCATGTGGCTGGCTCCTGGTACTTGGTATGAATCCAGATTTATCTCTCTTTTAGATAGGGCTCTCACTCTCTTATGCTTCTTTCTCACTGTATATAAGCTTAAAACATATGCTGCCTCGGTCATTTATGCCGCTATTCAGAATTCTTCTCTAAATATTAGGCAAGAACCCACACAGGCTTATTAATATTGGGAATTTATTAATAAGCACATGGTGATACTGTATGGCACCCCATATTCCAATATCACTCTTAACATCTTATATTCTATGAGAAAACTATTTGGTTTTGCTAATATGTTTTCATAAATTATCCATATGAAAATAGTTCAATACTACTTGAAAGTAACTAAGCTTGAAATTCAATGTGTTATCTTATTAGAAAGTGTTGTCTTAATTTAGAGATTTCTAAAGGGTTATTTCAAAATGTAAATGAAGGAAATCAGCAGATGGAAAGCAAAAGCTATTAGTCTATTTGACATAGAACTAGAATCTGATCTGTTAGAATTTGACATAGAACTGTATTAAGGTAATGAGATTTTTGCAATGCATATATATTATTAAATATTTTGAAATAATTTTAAAAATCTGTTTAAAACCTGCAGCATCTCCTTTGAATAGTTTTGTTTAAGTAGTGATTCTGTCAGTTTTCTAGCCAGTTCCAGTAAGCTATTTTATATTCCCTAGTTCTGACGCTGTTAAAATTGTCCCAAGTCATGGGATAATTCCATGTGCTAACTAACTTTTTATTTGCAATCCTTGGGATGACCATGGAGAAAGATTTTATGTTCTGTTGAAGTAATCTATTGTGTTCTCTTAATGTCTCTGTTAAGTTCTGATTGTTTAAAAACAACTGTTTTTTATTAAGAGTTATCATTTGTTTGAACATACACTCATTCTAAAGCATTTGAGTAATCACTTTGTAACAACGATCAGATCTGGTCTATATTATGTCATGATGTTAAGGGATCTTATTTCAACTAGATATTTGAAGCCTTCTTGGCATCCTTGACAGGCATTCAAAAAATCAAAGTTCCAGATTCTTTGGACTTTGATAATTCCAATTAAGCCCCTAGAAATGTCAAAGGATATATGTCTCTCATCTTGTAGAGACACCAACTGTTAAGGCTATTTGTGTTATATTAAAAGTACTTCAAGATGTGAAGTGGTGCTAAATTTTAAGTTATGATAATGTAAAATGCTACTGATTCAAATGTCCAAAAAAATCTAATGATCTTGTATTGTTATCAGACATGATACTTATCTCAATGAGAAAGGTACAGGGGCCTAAAAGGGTTAAATATTTTATAAAATACTACAGTGCTTTCAAAATATCTTGTGGAATAAGCAAATACCTCTTCTTGTTGGTTAATGAGTTCATAATTTTAAACATGACTATTTGAAGCCCTTGTCATCCACAGTTTTGTATTCTCCAAACCCTAAAAATTAGATTTACTGCCCATGCAGTTAAAACATTATTGTTTCTGTGCTTAAATGTATCTTCTTTTAAGTTACAAAGGACAGCTTTTTCCATGACCTCTATTGTATTCAATACCTTGGGACACTTCTATAAGCAGATAAAATCAATAATGTACTATAGGTTCCAACTTAGATTAATTCAAGTTACTAAGAGCAGGAAGTAATTCTAATTGATTGGTAATTTTAAAAACAGCTAAAGATTTTAAAAAACTGTTACTGAAACTTCTTTATTGTTCTATTTTGTAGGCTTTTCTTAAATTTAAACTACTAAGTTAATCAAAGATACCTTTTTGGCTTGTGTGACCTGAATCTTTGTACCAAATGTTTAAAATTTGTTGACATGATTTTACTTGTGTTTGTTGATCAAACAAGTTACATTTGTGTTAGATATTTAAGCAATATTTCCAAATACATGCACTCTAGCTTGAAGAAGACAAAGGAACTTTTCATAAATGTTTTCATAGTTGTTATTTAACAGTTAAAATTGTTTATTAAGTTTTCACTTGATATCATTATTACCAGTAAGTGATGCGGGAAACTTGACTTATTCCCTCACTTTTCTCTTCTCTTCAATATGGATAAGTAGTTTTGTTCTGAAGGACTCTATTTTTATTTTTTGACAGGCAGAGTGGACAGTGAGAGAGAGACAGAGAGAAAGGTCTTCCTTTGCCGTTGGTTCACTCTCCAATGGCCGCCGCAGCTGGCACGCTGCACCGCACTGATCCGATGGCAGGAGCCAGGTACTTATCCTGGTCTCCCATGGGGTGCAGGGCCCAAGCACTTGGGCCATCCTCCACTGCACTCCCTGGCCACAGCAGAGAGCTAGCCTGGAAGAGGGGCAACCGGGACAGAATCCAGCACCCCGACCAGGACTAGAACCCGGTGTGCCGGTGCCGCAAGGTGGAGGATTAGCCTAGTGAGCCGTGGCGCCGGCCTGAAGGACTCTTTAGGATGTACAGTTTGATCTTTAGACCTTATAAAAGGAATGGCTAATATTTTTCTATAATAATAGCATAGCCAGAAAGAGAGTTTAAATTATGGTTACACAGTTAGAGTTACTTTTCCATGGGAACAGTAAACAGACAAAACCTCACATTTTAACAAGGAAGAGAGTTTTATTAATGACTTAAAATTTTATAGATAAGGTGGTCAACATTTTGACATAGTTTCCCACATGGATATTATCTACCTCAAAGAAAAACCTCTATCAGAACATACATGTGGCTACAGATTTCTAGTTTATGCCAACAAAGATTAGAAACAGAGCACCCTCTTGACTTGCATTTTCTTAAAGGATTCCTCTGGTCAGTTTTAACAAAAAACCAGGAGGAAGAGGAAGTTAGATGGCAGAAGCAAGGCAAAAATAAGTGTCAGGACAATTAATGGCTGCTTTACACAGTGATCTTCCATCATGGAGACCAAACAGGCCAGTCCACTGCATCGGTTTATATGAAAAGCCAGGGCTTCAACAGGTCAGCTTATGAAGAGCCTTGGCATCTACACCAGCTGAGAGTCGGGTCAGTGGAAATGGAACTGCCCTTGTGTTGAAGGGTTCCAGGTCAGAGCCATAGGCCTTGTTCACTCTAAGCTGAAAAGCCCTTCACTCTGCCCAACTTCCAAAGTAACCACTGCTGTTGAGGGGATAGCCAAGTAGGCCCAGCAACATTGCAGGCAGAACTGTATATTAACTAAAAATGTTTTCCTTTTAGAAATGCTGCCTGCCTTCTCTTCAAGCCAGCTCTTCTCCCAGGCCAGCTAGGTAAAGGAAGTCAACAGTGTGCCTCCCTTATGATTCTCCCAAGTAAAGAGAGAGATAGGTCTAAGCCTCATAACTGGCAAGACCTTAAAGTCCTCCTGATTATTATCAGGCCCCTTTGGTCAGTTTCTTTTTGCATAGGGCCTCTAATAATGACTCTGTTCTTGGTTTTCAATCCTATCCTGTGAGTTTAAACTGCTTGTTAGATTCATTTTCTCCAGACTTGGTAAAAGTAAAATCTAAGTGTCCATGCACATGAAAGCTCAGAAGCAAGCAGTGTCTGAAAGATAAAGCAATCTTGTACAACAAAAACAAAGCCGGAGGCATCCCAATACCAGATTTCAGGACATACTACAGGGCAGTTGTAATCAAAACAGCATGGTACTGGTACAGAAACAGATAGTTAGACAAATGGAACAGAATACAAACACCAGAAATCAACCCAAACATCTACAGCCAACTTATATTTGATCAAGGATCCAAAACCAATCCCTGGAGTAAGGACAGTCTATTCAATAAATGGTGCTGGGAAAATTGGATTTCCTCATGCAGAAGAATGAAGCAAGACCCCTACCTTTCACCTTACACAAAAATTCACTCAACATGGATTAAAGACTTAAATTTATGACCTGATACCATCAAATTACTAGAGAGCATTAGAGAAACCCTGCAAGATATAGGTACTGGCAAAGACTTCCTAGAAAAGACCCGGGAGGCACAGGCAGTCAAAGCCAAAATTAACATTTGGGATTGCATCAAATTGAGAAGTTTCTGTACTTCAAAAGATATAGTCAGGAAAGTGAAGAGGCAAAGAACATGAAAAAATGTTCAAGATCACTAGCAATCAGGGAAATGCAAATCAAATCCACAATGAGGTTTCACCTCACCCCTGTTAGAATGGTTCATATTCATAAATCTGCCAACAGTAGATGCTGGAGAGAATGTGGGGAAAAAGGGACACTAACCCACTGTTGGTGGGAATGCAAACTGGTTAAGCCACTATGGAAGTCAGTCTGGAGATTCCTCAGAAACCTGAAGATAACCCTACCATACAACCCAGCCATCCCACTCCTGAAATTTACCCAAAGAAAATGAAATTGGCCAACAAACAAGCTGTCTGCACCTTAATGTTTCTTGCAGCTCAATTCACAATAGCTAAGACCTGGAACCAACCCAAATGCCCATCAACAGTAGACTGGATAAAGTAATTATGGGACATGTACTCTATAGAATACTATAAAGCAGTCAAAAATAATGAAATCTGGTCATTTGCAACAAGATGGAGGAATCTGGAAAACATTATGCTGAGTGAACTAAGCCAGTCCCAAAGGGACAAATATCATATGTTCTCCCTGATCGGCGACAACTAACTGAGCACCAAAGGGGAAACCTGTTGAAGTGAAAAGGACACTATGAGAAACAGTGACTTGATCAGCTCTTGTGCGGACTGTTGGTGTACAATGGAATATTTTATCCATTTTAGTATTTATTCTTTGTTTTGTTCTAGTACTATTGGTTGAACTCTATGATTAATACAAAATTCTTCTTAGGTGTTCAAATTTTAACTGAAAAGTGATCCCTGTTAAATATAAGAGTGGGAATAAGAGAGGGAGGAGATGTACAATTTGGGACATGCTCAATCAGACTTGTCCCAAATGGTGGAGTTAGAATCGTGCCAGGGGATTCCAATACAATCCCATCAAGGTGGCATGTACCAATGCCATCTCACTAGTCCAAGTGATCAATTTCAGTTCACAATTGATCACACTGATAGGTCTAAGAGTCAAAGGGATCACACAAACAAGACTAGTGTCTGCTAATACTAACTGATAGAATCAAAAAGGGAGAGAACAACCCATCATGGAAAGTAGGATACACAGCAGACTCATAGAATGGCAGATGTCCTAAACAGCACTCTGGCCTCAGAATCAGCCCTTAAGGCAGTCAGATCTGGCTGAAGAGCCCATGAGAGTATTTCAGGCATGGAAAGCCAAGACACTCTGGAAAAAAAAAAAAAAAAAAAAAAAAAAAAAAAAAAAAACTAAATGAAAGATCTCTGTGAGTGAGATCCCAGTGGAAAGAATGGGCCATCAAAGAAGGAGGTACCTTTCTCTGAAGGGAGGAGAGAACTTCCACTTTGACTATGACCCTGTCGGAATAAGATCAAAGTCGGCGAACTCGAAAGGCTTCCATAGCCTTGGCAACTCATGACTAGAGCCTAGGGAGATTACTGATGCCATAAACAAGAGTGTCAAATTGTTAAGTCAACAACAGGAGTCACTGTGTACTTACTTCTCATGTGGGATCTGTCCTTAATGTGTTGTCCAATGTGAAGTAATGCTATAACTAGTACTGAAACAGTATTTTTACACTTTGTGTTTCTGTGTGGGTGCAAACTGATGAAATCTTTACTTAATATAAAGCTATCTTCTATATATAAAGAGAATTGAAAATGAATCTTGATGTGAATGGAATGGGAGAGGGAGTGGGAGATGGGAGATGGGAGGGGTGCGAGTGGGAGGGAAATTATGGGGAAGGGTTGTAATCCATAAACTGTACTTTGGAAATTTACATTAACTAAATAAAAAAAATCAAATCCTAAAAAAAAAGTCTATGAGAAGAAGTAGAATTGACTACAAAAAAAAAAAAAAGAAAGCTGGCACTGCATCCCCCTGGATGCACATCCCACATCCAACTGAGAAGCCACCTCCTTTTGGGAAGCTACCCCCTGCTGGAACCCTGTCTTGACTACCCTTCCAAACAATTCACCTTTTCAACAAGAAGCAGTCAGAGTGATCATAGTTCAGTCCCCCCTAACACATGTTAGAGTCCATTCTTGTTGAGGGGGAATGTGAGGATTCAGATGGTTAATAGGCAGTCAGGATGGTCCCAGTGGAATTTGGGGTATAGAATGCTGGCTTTTTCCAAATAGGTTATCTTTAGCAAGAACATAATGTCCAACCTCCTTCCTTCAGAATCTCCAAAGTTCCCAGGAGAATCCCAAGGGAGTGATGATCACAGTTTATTTTGAAAACAAATTAGGTAGGTATTCCATCCTTGTGTTTTGTTTTGTTTTGTTTTATCATGAGCAAGCCATACAGGATAAAAAAAATTGCAAATCAAGTCTTTTGTTGGAGTTGTCCCCACCTTGTTGTTTGACAGTTTTGTCCCCAAAATTGAACTTAAAAACCCCCATACCCCTGAATCCTTTGTGTTTTGCTTCTCTTGTAACCCTCCTCCATGCCACTGTGGCTGGAGGTCTTTAATAAATCTTGCTTTTTAGAACTTCTGTTTACCTTGATTTTTATGTTATTGTTTCTATTTTTTCATTTCTAATCTTTTGAAATTTTTCACAAATGTCTTAAAAATACAGTATTTCATGTGAATAATATAAAATAAAATAAGATGCATTTTTAAATTTTTATTTGAATGGCAGAGGGTGAGAAGGAGTGGGAGAACTAGAGAGAAGGAGAGAGGGGAGAGAGAGAGAGAGAGAGAGAGAGAGAGAGAGAGAGAGAAAATCTTCCACCTCCTGGTTCACTATCCAAATAGCCACAACAACCAAAGATGATCCAGGTTGAAGCCAGAGATCCAGAGATCCAGAACTGAATCCACATCTCTCACATGGGTTGCAGGGAACCAAGTACTTGGGCCATCCACCATTGTCTTCAAGGAGCTAGACTGGGGAGCCAGACTGGAAGCAGAGCCTCTAAAACTGGAGGTGATGCTCTGATATGGTATGCCAGCATTGAAGGTGGTAGCTTAGCTCACTGTGCCACAACATTGGCCCTAGGTAGATGTATTAAGGTATATGTTGCACAGTCAATTCCATTTTCAAGTGATATTTGTACATGCTAAAAAATAAAGCAGCATTCTCTGGTTGAATCAGCTCTTCTTTGGGCTTTAGGATCTGCTCTTTCTTATTCCCTTCCCCTATATCACTCCTTTTTTTTCTTTTATTTTCCTTTTTTTTTTTTTTTTGACAGGCAGAGTGGACAGTGAGAGAGAGACCCCTATATCACTTCTTCATGGGGACTTGCATCAAATGAGACAAAAAACACATTTCAGCTTGCTTTAGGTGTATGTTGGTGAGGTTTACTAGAATCCAACCAAAAGGTTTTCTACACAAAAACATATTCTTGGAATTAAAATTAAATCTTTAAGGCCAATAAGATTTCTTTATACTTGATCACTATTGTTTCATTTAGGACCAGGACTCAAAATATAAGAGTTTAATGAGGGACTACTTACACAGGTATGAGTTAAGAGAACCAAGGCTAATGGCAAAATATCCATGTGCAAGCAGCCACAAGAAGATGTTATGCATTGTAGACTTGAATACACAAGTTAATGATACAGGTCTACAGCATTCAGTGACACATGTGATCATGGAATTGAAGCCACCTCAAAGGAACTATGGTCACAGGCAAACCACCATGTCACAAAACATGTCAAGGCAGGGAGGAAATTGGAGATAGGGTATATACTGATTTTTCTCCTTTCACTTACAAATATTTCACTAGAAACTGAATTCCCAGTTGCCTAGATTCAGACTCAGCCCCAGCCCTGCCTGCTGCGGGCATCTGGGGAGTGAACCAGGAGAGGGGATCTGCCTCTCTCTCTCTCTCTTTCCCACAAATAAATAAAAATGAAGAAAAATCTTTAAAAATGTTTTAAAAGGTAAATAAAGAATGAGAGAAAAAAGAAAAAGCAAAGAAATATTTGTGTTATTATTTCCAAAAATCCCAGTGTATTACCTAGATCGAGGCACTTTAAAGTCATGCTCAGATATGTTACATGCACTCACTGGGTGTTGTTGAGGTAGCAGATCAGAATGAGACAGATAGTCTTTCATGTGCATGCAGAAGAGCAATTTCTGCCATCAAAATCATTAATGATTGCATTCCTTTATTATTGTGGAAACTGCTGGTCTCTGTGCACAAGAAAGCAATGTTCTGGGACTAGCACTGTGGTGTTGCAGTAAAGCTACCACCTGCAGTGCCAGCATCCCATATGAGTGCCGGTTCGAAGCCAGCTGCTCCACTTACTCTCCAGCTCTTTGTTTTCTATTCTATTTCATCCCACCTAATTTGATTATTTTTAATAAAAATCAATATTGAGATAATTCACAAAATTTACTTCATAATCTTATTTTTTTTGACAGATAGAGTTATAGACAGTGAGAGGGAGAGACAGAGAGAGAAAGGTCTTCCCTCCGTTGGTTCACTCCCCAAATGGCTGCCACAGCCGGCGCTGCGCCGATCCAAAGCCAGGAGCCAGACACTTCCTCCCGGTCTCCCATGCAGGTGCAGGGGCCGAAGCACTCATAATGTTATAATTAACTTTTAATGGGGCACTAAATGTATTGATCACTGAACTTCAATCTCATGGGTCACTCAGACATACAGTTTAGATTTGCTCTAAAATTTTCAATGTGTCCTTTGGAAGGAAATGTCCATCTCTTAAGAAACATGGGTTCTTAACCTCTGAAATGGCTGTTAACTAGACGACAAGTAAAATCATGATATTTCTTTTCCCTAGTAAAATAGCATCATAGTTACAAATGCTAATCAAATTGGAGAATTTCTGGATTCTCAGATTTGCCAGAGGGTTTTTAGAACTAAATCTGATGTTCCTATCAAAGAGCTACTAGTATTTAACTATTTCACCTAGGAGTGATGAAAGGATTTTGAATAAACCTAAGTATGTCAAAGAAATCATCGGCTTCTCTTAAACATCTTGGCTGATTCCTCTAAAATGAGATTTTCCTGCATCTTACCAAAGTAAAAATGCAGAGTTGATGGGAAAGTATTAATATTCCATATGCTGTACTTGTGAAAAGCCTCAAGCACTTTGCTCAGATTTCAAGAGAAAAAATTTCTTTTGAAACATAGATCAATCATTTTATAAAAATATCCCATATTGCCATCTTGGAAATATCGCAAATTCAGATCCTATTCTCTTTTAGTGGTTTTTGAAATTTTGGGTGAAGGCAGATTGTGTCCATAACCCCTTTCCTTTGCTTACCTACAGTGAAGTATCTTCAACTCATTCTCGCAGGTGCTGCGAATGTGCTAGTTTAGTAAAATGCTGGCATAGTAGAACAAAAATGATATTAATTACTTTAAATTTGAAATTTCATCTCTGACCAAGAGTTTGTTCTTTGGTGGATGTCTTCCATGTTTTAGTTTCTGAATAAACAGGTTGAGGCAAAACATGCCTTAATCTCTCCCTTATCCATAAAATTTCAATATTCGGTTAACCGAAACTTACCATGTATGCCATTTGCAAATTGTCAGTTTTTGAGGAATTTAGAAAGGACACATTAGTCTTATAGAGTATCTCCAAAATCATTATTTATGGTTAATTTTCTTACAAAAGAAATCATGCAATAATTTACTGTTTCTTCTACAAGTAATACCCACATCGTCTTCTGCTCCCCTAAACTAATCCCTTCTCTTGCTCTGAAGAGATAAAAGCCTTTTTACACACACACACAAATACAACTGTGCTATGCATTTGTATCTGACCCTCTGTCTTAGGCAGGGTGATGACATTCTCTTGCCGTCTGGCACTTGCATTACTGTCTTCTCAGTTACCACTGAAAAAAGTTTTCTTGTGTGTTTGTGAGTATGTAAACAAAACAAAACTAGAGTTTTGTTTCCTATGCAAATAGTGTAGTTTAAGCATGGCTAGAATTCTGCAAAATGCCTTCTGCACTGCCCATCCCAGACTGTAGGCAGAATGAAGATGTGGATTTTTGTCTATTTTATTAAATCTTGCATTCCACAGATGTAGAATAATCCTAATATTTATCTCTAAATTTTTATAACATTTCTTGACATATAGGTGATTTAATGATAATTTTAGACATAGTATATTTTTCTGTCCCTAATTTGATTTGTAGTTATTTTTATTATTATTTACTAGTGTCTAGGTTGATAGTTTCTGGTTTTTATAAAAATTCCATCTTTTCCTTTCCTTATGGTGGTCTTCTCAAATTTCTAGCTGCCTGTAGAATCCCAGAAGTATAATAAAACTGGCTCGGCGTTCCTTCCTTCATTTCTTTCTTGTTTGCATGCCACAAATGTATGATCCTAGCCAGCTCCAAATAACCGTTCAATCATCCCAGCTTGTGAGCACTTATCAAAATGCCCAATGTTGCACTAGAATTGTGAATCATATAATGCATACATAAGACAGGAACACATTAAATATTTTTGCTATATATACAAGAAATATTCAAAATATTAATAGGAGGGAGATTTAAAATTGATCACCCTTACACCTGACGATGTATTGTCAAAAACAGATTTTCAGATTATTTGAATTCAGCATACAAATAAATACAATTGGCTAGAGTGAGATGAAGAGTTTAAATTAAACCATACAATTGTCTGAAGTACTATCCTAAAGCAATAAATGTGTAGTTTATTTATCCAAGGGAAATGAAATCAGCAAACAAAATAGTTATATGCACCCACGTGTTTATTGCAGCTCAGTTTATAATAGCTGGGGTGTGGAATCTGCATGGATGCCCATTGACTGACGACTGGAAAAAGAAGTTGTGGAATGTATTCTCTATGTAATATCACACAGCAGTGAAAAAATGAAATCCAGTCAGTGAAAAAATGAAATCCGGTCATTTGCAGCAAAATGATGAATCTGGGGGGAATTGTGCTTAGTGAGGCAAGCCAGTCCCAGGGGACAAGTGTCATGTGTTCTCCCTGATCTGTGATGACTAACAGAATGCTTAAGAGGAAGTCCTTAGAAGTGAAATTGACAATTTGAGAAACAATTATTTGAACAGCGTTTGTCTTGTCTGTCAAGGAGCAGTTTTTTGTTATTGTTGTTTTCTTGATGGAGAGTGGGACTGGGAATGCTGGAGGGAACTGGGGGTGGGGTGGCAGTGGGGGTGGAAGGGTGAATGTGGTGAAAGGAATAGCTGTATTCATGGAGTTCTGCTTATGAGATTTGTGCTGATTGAATGAAGGGTTTATTTGGGGAAAGGGAAAAAAAGAACTTGTACATATTTCTGAATGTCCATCCCTGTAATGCATATTCCAGCAGAAGTAATATGTAGCAATTATATTTTTGTTGTTTGCAGTCTTTGGTTTGAGAATAAGATCCCTGGTTATAAGCAATCACATTTGTCCACTTATATTCAGATATCTGGGTAGTTGCACTGGGGCATAGGCTATTCTGCCTGTCACAGAATCAGTCAGAATAGCTCATGATCCAAGTTTTTACGGTCCACATCTTAAGAGGAAAAATGAGTATTGGTCAATGCGGCTTTCTTCACTCTCCTTGAAATAGTTCATAAATGCTTCATCAAAAGAGATGTTAACTTACAGAAAGTGTACATTCTTACCCACAAATATTAAGGATAGTGTTTTGATTACTTACAGAAAAAAATGATAAAGGACTGACTTGATTCTTCTGGAATTGTACACATATTGATCCTTTTCTAAGCATTTAATTAGGGTGGTTTAGCCTAGAGTATAATGATTTAAAACAAAGGACAATAAAAATGAAATAGAATACCGCCATTGAGTTATTTAGGGAATACAAAGAGAGATGTAAGAGTATGAGAGAGTGCAGGAGTGCCTGAAAGGTGGGCTATGTTGCTGAAGATGTGTCTATAACGATAGTAGCTGCATTATGCCTCCCTGTGCTCTCTGAAGATTGTAACATGGACATGAATTCCTTGACATGACATGCTGGAAAAACCACTCCAGAATTTAGGTGAAGGCCTCTTTATAGATTTGGACAATGTATGGAGTTACTTCCCTACCTCCTGCCACTGGTTTGACGCTTTGCTTGACTCCTATCTCCACCAGAGGGAGCCTGCTTGGCTCACTGACCAACCCTTTTCATAGCGTATTTGTGAAATAAATTTCAACATTCTTTCTATCTGATTGGTAGAAGTAACTTTTCTATGGTATGCATGGAAAGATGAAACACATCACAGAACACTTTTTTTTTTTTTTTTTTTTTGACAGGCAGAGTGGACAGTGAGAAAGAGAGACGGAGAGAAAGGTCTTCCTTTTTCCGTTGGTTCACCCCACAATGGCCGCTGAAGGTGACGCGCTACACTGATCCGAATCCATGAGCCAGGTGCTTCTCCTGGTCCTCATGTGGGTACAGGGCCCAAGCACTTGGGCCAACCTCCATTGCACTCCCAGGCCACAGCAGAGAGCTGGCCTGGAAGAGGGGCAACCAGGACAGAATCCGGCACCCCGACCGGGACTAGAACCCGGTGTGCTGGCGCTGCAGGTAGAGGATTAGCCTAGTGAGCCGTGGCACCGGCCCAAGAACACTTTCTAAGACTACTCATATTCAGCAGATTGATTAATCTGTTTATTTATTATTATTATTAAATATTTTTTTATTTATTTGAAAGTTAGAGTTACACAGAGAGAGAAGGAGACGCAAAGAGAGAGAGGTCGTTCATCAGCTGGTTCACTCCCCAGATTGCCGTAACAGCAAGAGTTGTGCCTATCCGAAGCCAGGAACCAGGAGTCTCTTCTGGGTCTCCCACGTGGGTGCAGGGGCCCAAGGACTTGGGCCATCTTCCACTGCTTTCCCAGGCCACGGCAGAGAGCTGAATCAGAAGTGGAACAGCCAGGACTCAAACCAGCGCCCACATGGGATGCTGGCACTGGAGGCGGCAGCCCTACCTGCTATACCACAATGCCAGCCCGGAGTCATCTGTTCATATAAAGAAATCCTTTCTATAGTTCACTAGTTAATGCTTAATCTTTGCCACTTTTTTCCCCAAAATTAAAAGTTAAATTCATTCATTTGTTATTTCATATATTTACTAACATTTATTCACTTACTACAATATAACATACTGCTCTAGAAAATAGTGAAAGAAACAAGCAAATAGGACTCTACTGTTACGTTACTCAGGTATTTGTGAAAATAGTTAAATATTTTCCTTATTTTTCATGAATAAAAAGTATTACATAAATTTCTGTGTTTAAAACCATGTTAACTACTAAATACAGTGGAAATTCACAAATATATTTGAGATTATATATATATATATATATATATATATATCACCACTATTTAATCTTATGTTTTTTCTTTAAAGACTTATTTATTTGAAAGACTGAGTTACAGAGAGGGAAAGTAACAGAAATTGAAACAGACAGGACAGAGAGATCTTCCTTCTGCTGGTTTACTCCCCAAATACCAGCAAGAGTTGGGGCTGGGCCTCCCTAAAGCAGACAACCAGCAAGAACATGCAGATCTCCCATGCAGGTGACAAGAACCAAAGTACTAGGGACACTATCTACTGCTTCCCAGAAACATTAGCAGGAAACTGGATAGGAAATACATAGTAGCCGAGACTTGAACCAGTCACTCAGATATGGAATGCAGACAAACCTAGCCAGGGATTAACCCAACATGCAACATCACCCCTGAAGCTCATCTCTTCACTCATACCCTTAACTAGTGTTGGCATTGAATGACTGGACTTTTTTGAAGTGGATAAGAAGCTACTCAATTCTAGAAATATTGATTTTGATGTAATGAATGATCAATGTCAGGAAGAAGAAGAATCTTGCTGCTAGTTTCTTTTTGTTACTTTTGTGAGTAAAAATAGAGTCATTGAACAAGGATCTGGTATTACGTTACTTGTAAGATCTAGGAGGGAATATTAAGCCTGTGATTATAAAATAAATTGAAAGTATGTTATTGAAAAAATTAGATGATAAAAACAAAAGAAGGAGGGGTTGATGGAAGGAGATAGGGAGGGAGGGAAATATGGCTATCTTCTTAGAATCATATCTGTGAAACACATGAATGAAATCTGTTATCTTTAGAGTAATGAAAATTTATAAAGAATAAAAAAGAAACCAGGTTTTTCCCAAGAAGCCATTTTAATGTGAAGTGACATCACTTGTAGAATATCATGGCTCCAAAGAGAGTACAAATGGACTTAATTCCTATTGCAGTTGCAAAAAGTGTTAAAGGTAATATTTTACCCACATTTTAAACTTCTTAAAGGGCAAAGCATAAACTGCAACTGTTTTAAATCATTTATTTTTTTATTTTATTTGAAAGAGAGATGAGAGAGAGAGAGAGAGAGCGAGCTCCCACTCACTGGTTCAATCATCAAATGTTCACTCCCCAAATGCCTGCAACAGCTGATGCAGGGCAAGGCCAAAGCCAAGAGCAGAGAACTCAGTCCAGGCTTCCATCATGAGTAGCAGGGACCTGACTACCTGCATACACCATTAATTGCGGTCTACCAGAGAGTGCACTAACAGGAAACTTAAATTTGAAGTAGAGCTAGGACTTGAACCAAGAAATTTTGATACGGAATGTGGGCATCCCAAACCACTATACCAAATGTCTACAACCAAATTTTTTAATTTAAAATCAATTTCTATACAATATTGAAATATATGTATATATGTATACACTCATATTTCATTTTATGTGTTTTTTGAAATTATTTTCCAACTTTTTCCCATTGTAGTTCTGACTTTCTATTTGGCTCCAGGAGTCAAATTTAAGAGAGTGATACAGATATTTAAAGATGTTGTTTTCATTTCAAATTTTGATTAAATTATTATTTGTAGCTTTATGGTGAAAGAATCTGGTCCAAATTGTATTGTTGCTCTTTTTTGATGTACTCTTAGTTCCTAAGGCATGGTGAGTTCATCTGAGAGCATTCCTTAAGAATGTTTAAGAGAATTATTTTCGGGTATATAGTATGATTTTATATATACTCTATAGCCTTATTAATTATATCATTTATATATCCTTTCTTCTTTTATTTTTTATTTAAAAAAATATATCCTTTCTTCTTTTATAAGTTCATTTGTCTTAATGCGATTGGACTAAAAAATAGGGATTGAAGTCATTACTACTATGTCATCCCTCCTTTCTTTGATTTACAAGAGTTTCTTTGGTATATGCTATATCCATGCTATCCAGCACATAAAGGTTTGTGACACTTATATCATCATTGTAGATTTTATACTTTATCAATAAAGCATGACCTTCTTTGTCCTATTAGCTCATTTTGTCTTGCATTCTACTTACCTCTTATTACTATTACATCTCTGCTTAGTTTCTGTTTGTATATTCAATAACTATCTTTGCTCGTTTGTTTTAAATTTTTCTGTCTTTTTAGGTTTTAGCTATTTTTGATACCATAAACTTAGATTATTTTTAAATAAATTTCAGAATATTTTGTTTTTAATAGGTGAGACTTACAAATGTTTGGACTACTAAGTTCTCACATTCTAGTTCTCTAGTTAAGATTTATATACTTTTTTGAAAAGTCTAGTTTGTGAGCAGTTTTATTATGCCATTTATTTTTGTTTGTAGATGTAATTAATTGTTTAATGTATATAATTCACTATCAATTTTATTAAACTATTTTGGGAGAAGATACAGTAAAAATCTTAGACTATCTAACAGGATCACGGTTTTAAAAATAAACAGTGATTTTTTTAAAGTGTCTTCTCTCTGTCAGTCTTATCCAGACAATGTGGTAAATAGTGATTGGGCTTTATTTAGCTTAAGTTTATGATGTGCATATTGGCATCAGTTTAGGAAGATAGAAGACAAAGACCAGAGAAGAAATGATATGTAAAACATTATATAAACATATGTATATATATATATATGAAAATGGTTTATTATTTTAGTTAATGTATTTCATTTGAGAATATCAAGGAAAATGAAAAAGTGAGACTGTTAAGATACCGGAAATTATCTTCTCATGGCCTGCCGTACTGTGTAATATCTCTATTACTGGAAAGAGTAGGCAGAAAGTCATGAAATAGCACAAACACAAGCCTAGAAAAGCTGTCTGTTTGCGCACACATTTACTTACATACATACATATATACACAGGTATGTACTCAAATGCACACATCAGCTAAACAGGCACATATACACATGCACACATACAAAAATATAAGACATTGTGCTTGATTTTAAAGTTCTACTGGTTATCTTCTCTATGTTCATGCCGAACAGGTAGTTTCTTGTGAAGTGTCCCATAAATGAAAATGAATAAATTACTCTTCAAATATCAAAAGAAAAGGAAATAGACAAGAAACTCCTTAAATGATGTAGAGCAAGCTACATCATAAGAAGACCAAATAAAGATTTGAATAAGTATGTTTTCTCTAATTCCATTAGAAAGACTACTTTGAACAGATTAGAACTATGTCTATTATTCCCTGGGAATCATACTGACAAAATTCATGGAGTATTTGATGTTTCAGGACCCCTTTAAAAACTACAGAACATAAGAAACAAGTTCTTCTGAGGTCTGGTTATAAATTGTTTTCATCTCTCCTAGAGATTACCAAATCCATTCTCCTTTGTAGAGATGAAGCATTTATTCTTATCTTTCTACAAATAAAAAGGGGTCACACATGAATTAGGCTGTGGAATATTTTGTACACTTTGGGGATATTTTAACTGTCTCCTCTTCATCTGCTTGGTAAGGAATGGAATTCTGCATTAGGTTTCCAGGATTGGCTAAATACGCAGTGCAGAACATGTGCTCCAAACTCAACTAAGGTAAGATAAATCTGCATGGTTTACAGGCACACAATAATTGTACATGTAACAGAGAGAGCCACTACAGCTGGTGAGAGGTGGGTTTCACTGTATCATTACTGTCATGCAGTGGCCTGTGCTGTGGCATGGTAGACTAAGGTTCCACGTGTGGTGCTGGTTCATGTCCTGGCTGCTCCTCTTCAGATACAGCTTTCTGTTGATGGCCTGGCAGAACAGTGGAAGATAGCTCATGTGTTGGGCCCTTGCACCCACGCAGGAGACCCGGAAGAGGCTCCTGGCTCCTGGCTTCTGATCAGCAAGCTGTGTTGTTGAGGTCATTTGGGGAGTGAACCAGTAGATGGAAGACCTTCCTATCTGTCTCTCCTTCTCTGTGTCAGTAACTCTACCTCTCAAATGAATGAATTAAGTTGTAAAAATATTTAAGACTGTCACAAAAACATTACTTCCTGCTGCAGGATATGATTGGGTTATTTGAATAATTCCACAGGTTCACAGATATCCAAAAATTACTACTTCCAGGATAAGCAAGACCTGTGCCTGGTCCCTTCCATGAAGACAGGTGTTTGACTCAGGGACCTTATCCATGAGAGCAGAGTGGGAAGGGCAAGTTGTGCTTGGAGTTTTGAGGCCAACCTTGTTTCAGATGTCAAGGAAGCACTACACAGACAATGCCATGGCTGAGGAAGAACTTCTAAGATCAATCCCATTCACAATAGCTACAAAAACAATCAAATACCTTGGAATAAACTTAACCAAAGACGTTAAAGATCTCTACGATGAAAATTACAAAACCTTAAAGAAAGAAATAGAAGAGGATACCAAGAAATGGAAAAATCTTCCATGCTCATGGATTGGAAGAATCAATATCATCAAAATGTCCATTCTCCCAAAAGCAATTTACAGATTCAATGCAATACCAATCAAGATACCGAAGACCTTCTTCTCAGATCTGGAAAAAATGGTGCTGAAATTTATATGGAGGCACAAGAGACCTCGAATAGCTAAAGCAATCTTGTACAACAAAAACAAAGCCGGAGGCATCACAATACCAGATTTCAGGACATACTACAGGGCAGTTGTAATTAAAACAGCATGGTACTGGTACAGAAACAGATGGATAGACCAATGGAACAGAATTGAAACACCAGAAATCAACCCAAACATCTACAGCCAACTTATATTTGATCAAGGATCTAAAACTAATTCCTGGAGCAAGGACAGTCTATTCAATAAATGGTGCTGGGAAAATTGGATTTCCACGTGCAGAATCATGAAGCAAGACCCCTACCTTACACCTTACACAAAAATCCACTCCACATGGATTAAAGACCTAAATCTACGACCTGACACCATCAAGTTACTAGAGAACATTGGAGATACCCTTCAAGATATTGGCACAGGCAAAGAATTTCTGGAAAAGACCCGGGAGGCACAGGCAGTCAAAGCCAAAATCAACTATTGGGATTGCATCAAATTGAGAAGTTTCTGTACTGCAAAAGAAACAGTGAGGAGAGTGAAAAGACAACTGACAGAATGGGAAAAAATATTTGCAAACTATGCAACAGACAAAGGGTTAATAACCAGAATCTACAAAGAGATCAAGAAACTCCACAAAAACAAAACCAACAACCCACTTAAGAGATGGGCCAAGGACCTCAATAGACATTTTTCAAAAGAGGAAATCCAAATGGCCAACAGGCACATGAAAAAATGTTCAAGGTCATTAGCAATCAGGGAAATGCAAATCAAAACCACAATGAGGTTTCACCTCACCCTGGTTAGAATGGCTCACATTCAGAAATCTACCAACAACAGATGCTGGCGAGGATGTGGGGAAAAAGGGACACTAACCCACTGTTGGTGGGAATGCAAACTGGTCAAGCCACTATGGAAGTCAGTCTGGAGATTCCTCAGAAACCTGAAGATAACCCTACCGTTCGACCCAGCCATCCCACTCCTTGGAATTTACCCAAAGGAATTTAAATTGGCAAACAAAAAAGAGGTCTGCACCCTAATGTTTATTGCAGCTCAATTCACAATAGCTAAGACCTGGAACCAACCTAAATGCCCATCAACGATAGACTGGATAAAGAAATTATGGGATATGTACTCTTTAGAATACTATACCGCAGTAAGAAACAACGAAATCCAGTCATTTGCAACAAAATGGAGGAATCTGGAACACATCATGCTGAGTGAAATAAGCCAGTCCCAAAGGGACAAATACCATATGTTCTCCCTGATCGGTGACGACTGACTGAACACCAAGAGGGAAACCTGTTGGAGTGAGGTGGACACTATGGGAAATGGTGGCTTGATCAGCATAGCCCTGACTGTTAATGAACAACTAAATACATTATCCCTCTTAGTAGTTTTTTTTATCTGTTCTACTTAATATGACTGGTTTAGATCTGTAATTGATGCACAGTTATTCTTAAGTGTTGAAAATTAACTGAAATGTGATCCCTGTTGAACATGGTGGTGGGAATGGGAGAGGGAAGAGATGTATAATTTGGGACATGCTCAGGCTGACTTGCCCCAAGTGGTGGAGTTGGAAGCATACCAGGGGATTCCAATTCAATCCCATCGAGGTGGCATGTACCAATGCCATCTCACTGTTCTAGGTGATCAGTTTCAGTTCACAGTTGGTCATGGTGAAGGGACTGGGAGTCAAAGGGAGCACATAGACAAGTCTAGTACCTGCTAACGCTAACTGATGGAGTAAATAAAAGGGAGAGTGATCCAACATGGGAAGTGAGAATCTCAGCAGACTCATAGAATGGCAGATGTCCTAAATAGCACTCTGGCCTCAGAATCAGCCCTAAAGGCATTCGGAGCTGGCTGAAAAGCTCATGAGAGTATTTCAGGCATGGAAAGCCAAGACACTCTGGCAAAAGATCTCTGCGAGTGAGATCCCAGTGGAAAGAACAGGTCATCAAAGAAGGAGGTACCTTTCTCTGAAGGGAGGAGAGAACCTCCACTTTGACTATGAGCTTGTCTAAACAAGATAAGAATCGGAGAACTCAGAGGGCTTCCATAGCCTTGGCAACTCATGACTGGAGCATAGGGAGATTACTGATGCCATAGACAGGAGTGTCAATTGGTAAAGTCAACAACAGGAGTCACTGTGCACTTACTCCTCATGTAGGATCTCTATCCTTAATGTGCTGTACATTGAGATTTAATGCTATAACGAGTACTCAAACAATATATTTCACTTTGTGTTTCTATGGGGGTGCAAACTGTTGAAATCCTTACTTAATGCATACTAAACTGATCCTCTGTAAAAAAAAAAAAAAAAAAAAGAAATTATCAATTCCCAACTTAACTCTCACTGGGATTAAACATGACAATAGGTCTGATCTGATTTCATCATCATTTTAAAAAATCATCTATTATTTTTCACTTTATGTTTCTGTGTGGGAGCAAACTGTTGAAATCCATACTTAATGTATACTAAGCTGATCTTCTGTATATTAAGATAATCGAAAATGAATCTTGATGTGAATGGAAGGGGAGAGGGAGTGGGAAAGGGGAGGGGTGTGGGTGGGAGGGACGGTATGGGGGGAAAGCCATTGTAATCCATAAGTCGTACTTTGGAAATTTATATGCATTAAATAAAAGTTTAAAAAAAAAAAATCAGAAGCAAATCCACAAAAGAAAAAAAAAAAATCTAACACCCAAGAAGCTAAAGGACAAACCTTATGTAGATCAGATTCATTCAGCTTTCTCAAAATAGCCTGGTCTAAATGGAGTGCATAAGTCACACACAAAATCGCCTATACTCAGGTTCTGCCTATTCTGAAGAATCACCTATCTGTTCTACTCCCTCTACTGTTGACCTGGGTCTGTGGTTCCCTGTATTGACTCTGTGCCTTTAGTTGGTGGACAAATTGAACCTGTTGACGTCCTAAATTTAGGGCATACCCATTTGGATTCTTTTGTGTTCCTGTACCTGACCACTTTGAGAAGGCATGAGGTTTAAATACTAGTGTGCGTGAACTTCAGCCTCCACTGTGCATTAACCTGCCACAGCAGATTAATACTGAGTGTGACTGCATGTTTCCTGTAGGTAGAGAATTCTCTTGGTGATGGTTTGTCCTTTACAAATACTACCTTACTCACCCACTAAGAACTTTCCTCTAAGGAGAAGGAGAAACTGGCAAGAGTCAACCCCAGATCCTACAGATCTATTTTACTCAGAATGAATATTTATCTGGGAAGAGAATGAGTTTAGGGATCAGATAGGACAACCAGGGAAAGTTCTTTGACTTTGCCAAAGGAAGTAGGTAGCTAGTAACAGACTTCTCTATCCTAGGAATTTTTAGAGTGTATGTTTCTGGTTTTGTTTGGTTTTTAAAAGATTTAGCTATTTATTTCTTTACCTATCTATTTATTTCAAAAGTGGGGAGGAGAGAGAGAGAGAGATTGTCCACCCACTATTTCCCTCCCCAAATGCAAGCAAGAGTCAAAGATAGGCCAAACAAAAGCTGGGAGCCAGGAACTCTATACAAGTCTAACACACGGTGGCAGGAGCCCAGGCACTTGAGCCTTTAGCCTCTGCCTTCCCAGGCAAATTATCATGGAGCTGGATAGGAAGCAGAGCAGCCAGGACTCAGACAGGCTCTCTGATATGAGATATCTGTGTCTAAACAGCAGCTTTACCCTCTGTGCCACAATGCTGGCCCCTGGAGCATTTGTTATCTGTGGCTTATTCATTTTCCAAAGGATAAATTATCATATTCAAATGATTAAGTCAAATTGAAACACATAATTATAACCAATACACAGAGTCAACCTGTCATTTTATTTTTCAATGAAAGGAGAAAACTACACAGATGGCAGAGAAAACATTAAAGAATCTAAAAATAATGTGCTCCCTTCCAGCTATGATTTGAATTCCTAATGACATGGCTGAAGACACAGGAAAGGCCTATCAGAATTTAGCATAAATAAAATGTAAGACTGTCTATTTTAGTAATCCAGGTACAAACATGTGACTACATATTCTAGAAAATCTTTTTTAAAAGGTGGGAGCAATGAGTTTTTGGTATCCTCTATGAACTGCAAACTTAATTTACTCAGTTACAGCCTGTATAAGTGTAACAGTGATAACCTTCTTGCTCTTCCCCAGTCAACTGGGTTTATTGTGATTTCACAACACTCACTTCCTCTGTATCTTACTCTTTTGCATTATCTCCCAACCTCTAAATAAGTATAGTACATTTCAGATATTTGTATAAATACATGTGGTTTTATTCTAGTCTTTCAAGGGGATGACAGAGTGAGTTAAATAAATAATTCTAATTATACCTTTTTTAATCAAGCTTTTACAAAATTATTTTAAGTTATACAAGTTTCATGTATTTCATATGTACAGATTTAGGAACATAGTGATGGTACAACCTGTTTTCATCCTCATTCTCCTATTCCCACTCTTAATTTTCACAAAGATCTACTTCCAGTTTACTTAATGATCATAATGTTAATCAAACTTCAAAGTTCAGAAAAGGATAATATTTTCTTGGAGCACGAAATGTAGCAAGTGATGGATAGTGGAGGCTGGTGTAGTGAAATAGGAAGCAAATTCCCCATAACATCCTTACTGTCTGACGGTCTAACTTCAGATTGTCACAGTTTAGTGATTAGGCAAGGTTCATTCTAAGTGATTTGTAACAACTCTCCTCTCACATGCAATTTAATTTACTGTGCAAAACTTTTATCATAATTCATAGTAGTTTTCTGCCTGTGCATCTATGTCCTTGCTAAAATGAAAATTCCAGTGTATTTCTAATGCTCTGCTCACAACAGGTATACACACAATAGGAATACATACAGATATTTTATGAAGGGGTTAATAAAGCAGTAAAAAAACTTTGATGATGATGGTAGTGAAATCTCATTAAGAAAAGGCTATGCAGAGGTAATTTCTGCTTTATCAGTTTTAATATGTGCCTACTAAAGTAAAAAATAAGATTTTTATTTCTCCTCTCTTAATTAAACCTTTAAGTACTATAAATTAATTCTTTAAAAAAGTGACAATCTAATATCTCTAATGAATGTGATCTTTCAGACACTTGCTTCTTACTCAATTTCCTTAAAAATCATCAGAGAGTAAAGACAGTCGAGCCCCAAAATGTCTAAAAACAGCTAAAAATATTGTTTAATGAATCTGGGACTTCAGTATTCCTCAAACAAGCAACATCAGCATTGCTTTAAAACTTTTGGAAATACAGAGTCTCAGGTCCCATTTATACTTACTGTGTTAGAATTGCCTTTAACAAGATCCCTAGGTGATTCAAATGTACTCTGAAGTTTGAGAAGCTTCTCAATTTCATGAATATATCTTACAAAAAAGAGAGGAAAGGGCATCTTCCAATCTTATTAAGTGGAATGTGAAGGAAGTAGCCAAGAACAAGTTTTAAAAATAACACAGTGCAACAAAAGGAAATTTATCTATATTGGAGCTCAAATGAAAGAGTTAGTAGAGCCAAAATGTCAAGATGATTCAACATTTTATAGTGAAGAATGTAATGCTTCAATTAACAATGATTAAAATCAATACTAAATATTTACAGGTGTCATTATGGAAAAAGAAATACTTATAGAATATAGGTTGGCAAGTAAGTTATTCTGCTTGAAATAAACAATTCTTTAGTGAAAAAATTCCTTGCTTTCCTCTAGAACTTATAAAGCAATATATTCTTTATGCTTGTCTTTTGAAACTTGATTACAGAATTAGTCAATTTTGGTAATGTTGTGATTTAAATCAATGTGACATATATTTTCATATCCCTATCAGCAAAGATCGAGATGTTAATGTCTGATTTCTGTCTCTACAAAACAAAATCCAACCTGTATGTTCCCCCATAGGCTCTGTCCTTACTGTTAAGGATCCTCCAATTTCCTCTACCCCAACCCAACTGCAGACCACAGCTCAGCTCCATACTGGGTTGCTTATCAGTGGATTCTTCTCTTTTCTATATTAACCATAGAAGCATATTTGTGTTTAATTTTATCTTTGCTTTCTAGGAGATTTTATTTCCTTTTCATTACTATCCTTATTTGCAGATGATATAATTCTTTATTTAGGGGATCCAAAGAACTCCACTAAGAGCCTATTGGAACTCGTAGAAGAGTTGAGCAAATAGCAGGATATAAAATCAATGCACAAAAAATCAACAGCCTTTGTATACACAGGCAATGCCATGGCAGAGAAAGAACTTCTGAGATTAATCCCATTCACAATAGCTACAAAAGCAATCAAATAACTTGGAATAAACTTAATCAATGATGTCAAAGATCTCTACGATGAGAATTACAGAATCTTAAAGAAAGAAATAGAAGAAGATACCAAAAAAAGGAAAAATCTTCTATGCTCATGGATTGGAAGAATCTATATCATCAAAATGTCCATTCTCCCAAAAGCAATTTATAGATTCAATGTGCTAACAATCAAAATACCAAAGACATTCTTCTCAAATTTGGAAAAAAATGATGCTGAAATTCATATGGAGACACAGGAGTCCTCAAATAGCTAAAGCAATCTTATACAACAAAAACAAAGCCAGAGGCATCACAATTCCAGATTTCAAGACATACTACAGGGCAGTTGTAATCAAAACAGCATGGTACTGGTACAGAAACTGATGGATAGACCAATGGAACAGAATAGAAACACCAGAAATCAACCCAAACATCTACAGCCAACTTACATATGATCAAGGATCTCAAACCAATCCCTGGAGCAAGGACAGTCTATTCAATAAATGGTGCTGGGAAAACTGGATTTCCACATGCAGAAGCATGAAGCAAGACCCCTACTTTACACTTTACACAAAAATCCACTCAACATGGATTAAAAATCAAAATCTATGACCTGACACCATCAAATTATTAGAGAACATTGGAGAAACTCTGCAAAATATAGGCACAGGCAAAGATTTCTTGGAAAAGATCCCGGAAGCACAGGCAGTCAAAGCCAAAATTAACAATCGGGATTATATCAAATTGAGAAGTTTCTGTACTGCAAAAGAAACAATCAGTAAAGTGAAGAAGCAACTGATAGAATGGGAAAATTATTTGCAAATTATGACACTGATAAAGGATTAATATGCAGAATCTACAAAGAGATCAAGAAACTCCACAACAACAAAACAAATAAACCACTTAAGAGATGGGCCAAGGAACTAAATATATATTTTTCAAAGGAGGAAATGTTTATTGCAGCTCAATTCACAATAGCTAAGACATGGAATCAATCTAATGCCCATCAACAGAAAACTGGATAAAGAAATTATGGGATAAGTACTCTATACAATACTATACAGCAGTTAAGAAAAAAGAAATCTGGTAATTTGCAACAAAATGGAGGAATCTGGACAGCATTATGCTGAATGAAATTAGTCACTCCCAAAGGGACAAATATTATATGTTCTCCCTGATCGGTGACAATTAGCTGAGCACCTAAAAGGAAACCTGTAGAAGTGAAATGGACACTATGAGAAACAATGACATGATCAGCCCTTGTTCTGACTGTTGAGGAACAACTTACTATTTTTTTTTCTTTTAGTATTTTTTGTTCTACTTAATACCATTGGTTGAACTCTTTATTTAACACACAATTATTCTTAGGCATTTAAAATGAACTGGAAATTGATCCCTGTTAAAAATAAGAATGTGAATAAGAGAGGGAGGAGATGTACAGTTCGGCACATGCTCACTCGGACTTGCCCCTAATGGTAGAGCTAGAAACTTGCTAGGGATTCCAATTCAATCCCATCAAGGTGGCATGTACCAATACCATCTTACTAATCAAAGTGATCAGTTTAAGTTCATAATTGATCATAATGAAAGGATTAAGTGTCAAAGGGATCACATAAATAGACTGGTTTCTGCTAACAATAACTGATAGAATTAGAAAGGAGAGAACAATCCAACATGGGAAGTGGGATACACAGCAGACTCATAGAATGGCAAATGCCCTAAACAGCACTCTGACCTCAGAATCAACCCTTAAGGCATTTGGATCTGGCTAAAAAGCCCATAAGAGTTTCACAGGCATGGAAAGCCAATACACTCTGGCAAAATAAAAATGGCCTAAATGAAAGATCTCTGTCAGTGAGTTCCCAGCTGAAAGAACGGGCCATCAAAGAAGGAGGTACCTTTCTCTGAAGGGAGGAGAGAACTTCCACTTTGCCTATGGCCTTGTCTAAATAAGATCAGAGTTAGTGAACTCAAGAGGCTTCCATAGCCTTGGCAGCTCATGACAAGAGTCTCGGATGATTACTGACATCATAAATAAGAGTGTCAATTGTTAAATCAATAACGGGACTCACTGTGCACCTACTCCCCATGTAGGATCTCTGTCCTTAATGTGTTTTACTATGTGAATTAAAGGTAAAACTACTACTCAACTGTACTCTATACTTCGTCTGTCTGTGTGGGTACAGTCTGCTGAAATTTTTACTTAGTATATACTAAGTTGATCTGTATATAAAGATAATTGAAAATGAATCTTGGTGAAGAATGGAATGGGACATGGAATGGGAGATGGGATGGTTGCGGGTGGGAGGGAGGTTATGGGGGGATAAGACACTATAATCCGTGAGTTGTACTTTGGAAATTTATATTTATTAAATAAAAGTTGAAAAGAAAAGGTTTAAGGTAGCATTAGAACTGACTTATATAGTTCTCTAAATGACCTATCCGGAGCATTATGAGACATCCCAGTATACTTTCATGTTCAATTACTTACTCATTTTATATAAGTTCATGTGAGTATATGTGTAATAAAATTTATGATGTCTTCAGTTGAAAAGTACATTGTTTAGTATATACTCGTCTAGCCTGTTTCTAGTATTTTATCTCTTTGAGATATCTTCAAACTCTGACCATTGTAGATAACGACATTAAAGAATAATAAGAGGGACAACCTTCTCTTCCTACAAAAAGCTACTTTTTTGTCTATTTCCAAGTTAATTTCAATACTCCTGAATCTATAGAAGTATCTTTTTTATTTTCCTTTGAGCCTATTGTAACATCTTACCATTTCCTTCATTAATACAATCATTACTAATATTTAATATTTATTTCTAAATATTGTACATTTGTTGTTAATGAAATTATTAAATATTAAATATAAAATATAAAATAAATAATAAATATATTTTTAAGTTTTCAAAATTTTTATCACATATTGAATGTGTACAACATGAATTTACATACACATAATGAAATGATTGCTACAGTCAGGCAAATTAAACTATCCATCATTTTCCACAGTCACAATTTTTATATTTGAGCAGACACATGCTTGGAAAGAACATCTAAAATCTACTTTATAATCAAATTTCCAGGGTGCAATACAATATTATTAACTGTAGTTCTCATGATGTTCATTAGTATGTAGGCTTATTCATCCAACTTTATACACTTTTATGTACATCTTCGCATTATTCTCAGGCATGCCCACCCTAGGAAACTACCATTCTACTTTCTGTTTCTGTGTAGTTTACATTTTCATATAAGTTGCATCATGTAGCATTTTTCTTTTGTGTTTGACTTGTGTCATTTTGTATACTGTCATCCAGGTTCATCTATTTTGTTACAAATTGCATTGTCTTCATTTTCAAGGATGAGTAATATTCCACACTATGTGTGTGTGTGTATTCACACACAAAATGATTTCATTATCAATTTATCCATTGATGGATATTTTGGTCTTTGGTTGTTTCTATATCCTTGATATATTGTGAATAATGCTGCAGTGAATGATCATGGAGCTGCAGATATCCCTATGGGGTGTTGATTTCATATTCTTTTGGTATATATTCAGAAGTGGGTTGCTGGATCATATGGTGGTTCCATTTTTCAATTAATTGAGGGTTAAGATGCGATTATAAAGAAAATTGGAAATATGTCATTGTAAAAGTTTAAAGAAAAATAAGAAAAGAAAGGTGGGTAGGAGTGAGGAAGGGAGAAAGGATAGGGGGGAAAACAATATTCTTTGAAATAGTGGTTAGCTTTTTGTTTTTGTCACCTAAAATATTCAAATTAATGAAAACAGTCAATGGCTCCTTACCTAAAAATACTTTACAAGTGAATACAATCGCCCAATTGAGGCAGAGAAATTGGAAGGGCATAGAGATTAGGACGTGACACATTTGTTTTTTCTTGGCTTCACACCAGCTTCATCATGAAGGACAGTTTTGAGAGTCTTGAGAATTTTGAGCAATCTTGAGAACCTTGAAGATTTTCAATTTGCTTCACACAACAATAATTAAAAATGTACTTTAGGAGTGGACATTTGATCTAGCAGTAAAAATCCCACTGGGATATCTTCATTCCATTTTGGAGTACCTGGGTTCAGGTTGTGATTTCAGTTTTTTGCCAATATGTACATTGAGGGGCAGGAAGTGTTGAGTCAAGTAGTTGGGTCCCTCTCACCCACGCAGGAGAACTGGATTGAGCTTTTGGCTACTGGCTTTAGCCTGGCCCAGCCATGACCACTGTGGGTATTTTGCAAATGGTCTACTTATTTATTTTTCAGCAAATATACAATATAATTTAAAAATATTCTTTAACACCTGACTATGGCAATTCCTGAAATATATTTATGAAGCTTTGTAGTAGTATCCAGACAGAATGGAAGTTCAAATAATGTTAGTGATTTTTTTTCCATCTTGCTTATGTAAGCAAAGATTTAGCGTTATCTAAACTTGCTTGCAAATGTTCAATCCGTTGTCCAGTCAGTGTGGCCTTTCTGTCCCCAGTCGGACTGCAGCTATTCCTGTCCCTGCACAATTATCTAACCATTGCCTGTTAAAATGATGTTTCTTTTTCTTCTGTAATTATTTAATTGCTACTTGCCCCATCAAATCATAAGATCCCCCAAACCATGACTAATACTTATTTCTTTCACTTTGTTTAGCAATCATTCTAATATTCCAGTATTCAGTGAAGATGGTAAGTATTGATTCACTTTAAGCCACAAAATTCTCTGTTCAAATTAGCAATGTATTTTATCAGGTCCCATCAGTGCTATCTTTCCCATCAGCTTTGTCACATTTCACGTATGGACAAATGTTACAAAACAATTAACTTGTGTCTGTATTGTTGAACATTACATACATTTATTTAAATGGACTTTGGATCTCAACTTCTGATTCCTCCTAAAAATATGGCTGCCAAATGTCTCAGACACATGTGTATTCCTAAACTCTGAGTCTCAGCTCCCCTCATGTTTTCTTCCCCTTGCTGTAGTTCTTTTATTCAGTCTCAGTTTCTTAGTATAAAAATGTAGACTTTTTATTGTCTGCTGGGCCATAGAAATGTAATACTAAAAAGATTGTGTTTCTGCACTCACAAGTCCAAAGTGTGGTAATGGAGATAATATAGCTAAATAATCACAATATTAACGTTTCAGTTTGTCTAAGAGATTCTCTGCAGGCTGCATTACAATGATTCTAAATAAATAATAGCAGAGTACAATAAGAACATTAAATATAATTCCACAGGAAAATTACATTTCTGAGCTGAGTAGAAAAATTAGTAAGATTTTATAAAATTAGAAAGCAGGTGCCAAAGGTGTTAATATAGGGAATGGAAGTATAAATCTGTGTTGTGAGATTACATCTTTCATTTAGGAAGCCCAGCAGGTTGAATAGGGAGAGGATTTAGAGTGAATGTGGCAGTCGATTAGGAAGACAGACTGAAGAGAGAGACAAATCTTGAAAGTTTGGTTCAGTGAATTACTTTTTTAAAAGATTTATTTGAAAGTCAGAGTCATGGAAGAGGGGGAGAAAAAGAGAAAAGGGAGAGAGAGACAGAGAGACAGAGAGAGAGAGAGAGAGAGAGAGACAGAGAGATAGATTTTTTTCATTACCTGGTTCACTTCCCAAATGAGAAAGGGCAGACCAAAACCGAATGGAGCCTGAAACTCCATTCGGGTCTCCCACATTGGTGGTGGTGCGGGGAGGGGGTCCAAACACTGGACCCATTTTCTACTCTTTTCCCAGAAGCATTATCAGGAGGCTGGATCAGAATTAGAACAGACAGAACTTGAACTGTTGCCCATATGTGATTCTGGCATCGCAGGTGGTAGCTTAACCTGCTGCACCACAACTCCAGACCTCTCAGTGAATTATGCTGACTAGCAATTTTCATTTTATTTTTAAAATTCATTTTCACTTTACTAGAAAGGCAGAAAGACAAAGAGAGAAAGAGAAAAAGAGTTTTCATCTGCTGATTTATTCTTCAAATGTTCACAACAGCTGTGGATTGTCCAGGGCAAACCTGTGAGCCTGAAACACAGTCTAGTTCTCACATGTCAGGGTGGCAGGGACCCAATACTATGAGCTGCCACATGCTGCCTCCTGGAATGTTCATTAGCAGGAAGTTGAATTGAAAACAGAACACGATTCTGCTCTGCTTTTCAGGCATGGAAAGCCAAGACACTGTTGCAAAAGAAAGAAGGATCTCTGTGAGACAGGCCCAGTGGAAAGAAGTGGCCATCAAAGAAGGATGTACTTTTCTCTGAAGGGAGGATAGAACTTCCACTTTGTTTATGGCCTTGTCTAAATACTGACAGCGATTGTGGACTCAAAAGGCTTCTATAGCCTTGGAAGCTCATGTCAACAGCCTCTGGTGATCATTGATGTCATACATAAGAGTGTTAGTTGTTAAATTAACAACAGGAGTCACTGTTGTGGGGAGCAGGGCCTGTCTCCCACAACATGGTGAAATAAGTACTGAGACTACCGAGACTAGACTAGACCACTGAGACTATTAAGACTAACTCTATGCATCTGATCTCCCATCATATGGTGCTGAGAGAGAGTAAACAAATCTCACACAGCTGCCTCATCAATTAGCTGATTCCTGGCCCAACCCCTTAAAAGGGGGAGAGAGACAACATGCGCGGCCGCGCCCCCCTGAGAGAGTTGGTCGGAGAGCTCGCTGGTGCCACTCCTCCGTGGAGAGGCGGGGGAGCAGCAGCAAACCCAGGAAGGGCCGGGGAAAGAGAACAGCGCAGGGTCCAGTGTCCTTCCTCCACGACTGGGGGAACGACAGAATGGTACCATGACTTGGATATGGACTGCTGGGAGGAAACCAGGAAGGAGAAGGGAGAGAAAGACGAAAAGCCATGGGGAAGCTAGTCCGTAGTGGAGACGAAAGCTAGGCTGTGATTCGGAAAAGCCGCGGGGGAGAGAGAGACAGAGACAGAGACAGAAATAAGAAAGCCTCCCCACAACATGGCGATGAGAGGACTCGGATTCGGACTGCCTAGGGCGATGAGCACCTCCGGGCAACTCTAGCAGAGCAGAGTATGCGCCACGGGGCAACGAAGACAAGCGCATATTAACGACACAGAGAATAAAAAGAAGGGGGATTTGTGGGGAGCAGGGCCTGTCTCCCGCAACATGGCGAAATAAGTACTGAGACTACCGAGACTAGACTAGACCACTGAGACTATTAAGACTAACTCTATGCATCTGATCTCCCATCATATGGTACTGAGAGAGAGTAAACAAATCTCACACAGCTGCCTCGTCAATTAGCTGATTCCTGGCCCAACCCCTTAAAAGGGGGAGAGAGACAACATGCGCGGCCGCGCCCCCCTGAGAGAGTTGGTCGGAGAGCTCGCTGGTGCCACTCCTCCGTGGAGGCGGGGGAGCAGCAGCAAACCCAGGAAGGGCCGGGGAAAGAGAACAGCGCAGGGTCCAGTGTCCTTCCTCCACGACTGGGGGAACGACAGAATGGTACCGTGACTCGGATATGGACTGCTGGGAGGAAGCCAGGAAGGAGAAGGGAGAGAAAGACGAAAAGCCATGGGGAAGCTAGTCCGTAGCGGAGACGAAAGCTAGGCTGTGATTCGGAAAAGCCGCAGGGAAGTTAGGCTGTAGCGAAGGCGAAAGCTAGGCCGTGATTTGGAGAAGCCGCGGGGGAGAGAGAGACAGAGACAGAGACAGAAATAAGAAAGCCTCCCCACAACATGGCGATGAGAGGACTCGGATTCGGACTGCCTAGGGTGATAAGCACCTCCGGGCAACTCTAGCAGAGAGAGTATGCGCCACGGGGCAATGAAGACAAGTGCATATTAACGACACAGAGAATAAAAAGAAGGGGGATTTGTGGGGAGCAGGGCCCGTCTCCCGCAACATGGCGAAATAAGTACTGAGACTACCGAGACTAGACTAGACCACTGAGACTATTAAGACTAACTCTTTGCATCTGATCTCCCATCATATGGCGCTGAGAGTAAACAAATCTCACACAGCTGCCTCGTCAATTAGCTGATTCCTGGCCCAACCCCTTAAAAGGGGGAGAGAGACAACATGCGCGGCCGTGCCCCCCTGAGAGAGTTGGTCGGAGAGCTCACTGGTGCCACTCCTCCGTGGAGGCGGGGGAGCGGCAGCAAACCCAGGAAGAGCTGGGGAAAGAACAGCGCAGGGTCCGGTGTCGTTCCTTCGCATGTTGGGGAGCGACAACTGTGCTCTTCCCATGCAGGACCTCTGTCCTCAATGAGCTGTATTATGAGAATTAACTGTAAAACTTGTTCTCAGTTTTTATTTTTGGTGCATGAGTGGTGCAAATTGTTGAAATCTTTATTTAGTATAGGGTTGGTCTTCTGTGTATAAAATTAATTGAAAATGGATCTAAACGGAGAACGGGATTGGCAATGGGAGAGGAAGAGGTGCGGTGGGATTAGGGGTGGAAGGGAAGGTATAGTGGGAAGAATCACTCTATTCCTAAAGTTGCACTTTTAAAATTTGTACTCATTAAATAAAAGATTTCTTTGGGAAAAAAAGAAAGAAGAGCACGGATTTGAACAGGACACACTGATACGGGATGAGATTATCGTAAGCAGTGTCTAAACTATTGAGCCAAACACTTGCCCCAACTTTCACTTTTAATGGGACACTATATGCTCTCCAGAGTAATCTTCCTCCTCTTGCATATTATTTTATGTCTTTTGTCATTGTGCTTTTCCCCTGGCCATGTCTCCATGTTGTACCTTGGGTGGCCCAATGGAGCCCACATAATATGCCTTTCTGAGGACATCTCATACATCTCAAAGTTGTAAATTGCATGTAGTTCACCTTTATTTAGGTTTGACTATTTCATATTTGGTCACACCTGAAAGCATATTTAACTATTACAATCTGTGTAGGAAGTACAAGCCATTCATGAAGACAAATAGAAATTATAATCCATGGTGTAGTTTATGAATATAGGAAGTATCCATATACAAAAAGTCCTTAGAAAAAGGTCTCACTATCCACGCATACATTTCCACAACAGCCAAATTTTTCATTGTAAAATAAAGTAACTCATGATGAGTATCTGTAATAAAGTAACTTAGCGACCAATTTACCCTGTAATGAATAGAGTTTGGGCACAGATATGAATGACTCTGTACACTCATCTTCCATCTATACAGTAAGCTCCCGCTGCCATCTATTCAGGTAGAAAATTCACCATGCTTCACTCTCAAACATCAGATGTCAATGGACTCTACATATGAAATGTGACTATTGACTCTTCAGGAAATTTACAATATTCTGTCTTTTATACTTAGGTAATTGATGAATTGCTATGAATGGTAAGTTTTTTTATATTATACACTGTTTCCAAATAATTTTTATGATTCATTTCATCTGGCAAAGGGCCTTAAAAGGTTAAGTAACTTAAATGAAATTGATTTTAATATCAGTGGTGGGAATGGCAAAATAATGGATATTGAAGAAGAGAAAAACTTCACCTAATTTTCAAATTTGAAATTATCATTCTGAGATTCATTGTTCCTGTTTCACTCTAGGATATAAAATTTCCTCTGCTGGTGTAAATCTTTTTGAGCTTAATGAGTTGGAAATGATTCAGAAAGCTTTATGCTTTCTAAATCACTAAATATGGTGACTGGATGGCTAGTACAATACTTCAAAAAGTTTCTGGGAAACAGAATTAAAAGATACATTTATGTTGAAGCAAAAAATAATGATTCTCCAAATCTAGCAGCAACAATGAAAGAAAGCAACAGTGCTCAATAAAAATTTTTAGGACCAAACCATAAGGGTTTGGGGATCTTAGATCATGAATTAATGTTTTACATGATGATTGTTTTTCATATAGAGAGACAGAGTTTACTTTTTTTAATAGTCAATAATTCCTCACGAAGATCCCTATGTCAATCTCATAGCAGGGATGACAAAGTACAAAGCTGAGCCAAAATTCAAATCACATAACAGCAGTGTGAATTCAGTCATTTTATGCATTTTGCATTTCAAAGAGTTGATGGTCATTAGTGTATTTCTGTACTAGGCAGTGAGACCAATATTCTCAAATGCTTTTCTACAAGCAGATAAAGAAAATGAACTTTACCTAGCAATAAACTTTTAAATTAGAGTATAGCATTCCTCTACCTCAAATAGCAAGCTGGTAGAGTCAGCTATTTTAAAATTGATCATTATATCCCCATCTGAAAAGTGCAGAGTCTATTTCTAATATATAAAGAATTGCACAATATCTAAACAATGAAGCTCATAAAAAGTAAATCCCAATCATTCCTATATTTTTTACATTTCTGCTATGAATATTTTGTTTTGTTTTTAATTCCTTCCTCATATGCAATGTAATGCTTTATGTGAATCATAAATTTGGAGATAGTAAAAAATAGCTTAGCTTTTGTGCTTTAGAATGTTGTTACTCAGATACTTGAGGTATTTATTAGAGAAAGGTGACAAGTAGGCAATGATATACTCAATTATGGTGAATACATATTAGAAGCAGAAGTGATAATAAGCTGCCTATATCCAAAGCTGTGTCATCACTTGAGGTCATGCAAAATAACCTTGGGAAAAATCAAACCATATTTTTTAAAGACTTTTTATTTATTTATTTGAAAGTCAGAGAGCTACACAGAGAGAAGAGAGTCAGAGAGAGGTCTTCCCTCCGATGGTTCACTTTCCAATTGGCTGCAATGGCCGCTGCGCAGATCCGAAGCCAGGAGCCAGGAGCTTCTTTCAGGTCTCCCACTTGGGTGCAGGGGACCAAAGATTTGGGCCATCTTCTACTGCTTTCCCAGGCCATGACAGAGAGCTGGATCAGAAGTGGAGCAGCTGGGACTAGAACCGGTGTCCATATGGGATGCTGGTGCCTCAGGCCAGGGCATTAATCTGCTGCACCACAGCGCCAGCCCCAATCAATCCATAATTTTAAACGTGAAAGATGGTATTCAGATATCATTGATCTCTGTTAACATTTTTTCTGGGATAAGATGGGCTGAATGTTTCTTCAAAATTACCAAGTTTAAGTACAAATCTTGGTGTGATTGTGTTTGATATGGAACTGCCAAGGAAGTAATTAATATTAAATGAAGTCCTAGGACAGTAGGATTGTGTCTTTGTAATAAGAGATACCAGGAGTGCTCTCTCTCTCTTCCTCTCTTTCTTTCTCTCCCTCTCCTGTTCCCTATCTCATCTCCCTCTATATGGCCTCTCTCACCATGTGCAAAAAGTCATGTAACTTCACAGTGCCCCTGCATTTGTTACCCAGAAGTCAAAAGAAGAAGCTTTAGAATGGAACTTATCTTGTTGATATTTGACTTTTCTTTGTTTTTCTTTTTTTTTGTTAGTAAATATAAATTTCCAAAGTACAGTTTATGGATTACAATGGCTCCCCCCCCATAATTTCTCTCCCACTCACACCCCTCCCATCTCCCACTCCCTCTCCATTCCATTCACATCAAGATTCATTTTCAATTCTGTTTATATACAGAAGATCGATTTAGTATATATTAAGTAAAGATTTCATCAGTTTGCACCCACACAGAAACACAAAGTGTAAAATACTGTTTCAGTACTAGTGATAGCATTACTTCACATTGGACAACACATTAAGGACAGATCCCACATGAGAAGTAAGTACACAGTAATCTCCCTAGGCTCTAGTCATGAGTTGACAAGGCTATGGAAGCCTTTTGAGTTCGCTGACTTCGATCTTATTCCAACAGGGTCATAGTCAAAGTGGAAGTTCTCTCCTCCCTTCAGAGAAAGGTACCTCCTTCTTTGATGGCCCCATTCTTTCCACTGGGATCTCAATCGCAGAGATCTTTCATTTAGGTCTTCTTCTTTTTTTTGTTTTCTCCAGAGTGTCTTGGCTTTCCATGCCTAAAATACTCTCATGGGATCTTCAGCCAGATCCAAATGCCTTAAGGGCTGATTCTGAGGCCAGAGTGCTATTTAGGACATCTGCCACTCTATGAGTCTGCTGTGTTTCCCACTTCCCATGATGGGTTGTTCTCTCCCTTTTTGATTCTATCAGTTAGTATTAGCAGACACTAGCCTTGTTTGTGTGATCTGTTTGACTCTTAGACCTATCAGTGTAATCAATTATGAACTGAAGTTGATCACTTGGACTAGTGAGATGGCATTGGTACATGCCACCTTGATGGGATTGTATTGGAATCCCCTGGCACGATTCTAACTCCACCATTTTGGGCAAGTCCGATTGAGTATGTCCCGAATTGTACATCTCCTCCCTCTCTTATTCCCACTCTTATATTTAACAGGGATCACTTTTCAGTTAAAATTTAAACACCTAAGAATAATTGTGTGTTAATTACAGAGTTCAACCAATAGTACTAGAACAAAACAAAACAAAATACTGAAATGGATGAAGTGTTACATTGTACATCAACAGTCAGGACAAGAGCTGATCAAGTCCTTGTTTCACATAGTGTCCATTTCACTTTAACAGGTTTCTTTATGGCTCTAGATTAAATTTTCTCACCAGCAGACAAGATTAGATTAACTCCAAAAACTGTTCAGGTTACAATTATGTCAGTTGTATGCTCTTACCATTGTGAGAAATTGCATGTTCTAAATTTAGTTGCAATAGAATTCCTCATCTTATATGATTTCTTTAAAATATAACTTTGGCAATTTTCCATCAAGACTTATAGAGTCTATGGTTGTAGAAGTAACCCTATATGATTTTTTTAAGTTGCGGTAAAAACAGATGATGCAGCATCCATTGGATTTTGCACTTATATTGTCTTTGAATCCAACAGTGCATTCTGTGATGAAGCTCCATCAGTCATACAGGGAGGCCACAGATAAAGTTTTAAAATTAATAAGTCCAACTCAGATCCCAGCCTACACTATGTACCATTTACCAAACATTTGGCTGAATGGACATTTAGATGGCTCAAGTTGGCTGCCATTAATTTTCTCCAGCCATAAGTCCTATTAGTTGAATTTCTGAGCATTGTGGAAAAGAAATCTCCTTTTCTAATTCCTGAACAAAAATCTATGAGAAAAAGAAAATACTGCTGCTCTAGACCACACCATTTTTTGTGACTTGTGATGCAGTGCAAACACCATACAATGGGGCAGGCTTTTGGCCCACTGGTTAAGTTGCCACTTGGCACTTCCACATTCCATATCAGAGTACCTGGTTTATATCCCAGGTTTCCCACTTCTGATCTAGTTTCCTGCTAATGTGTATTCTGGGAGACAGCAGATGATAGCTTTAGTCCTTGGATCCATGCAAACTACATGAGAGGTCTAGACAGATGAGACATCAGGTGATAGCTTTAGTCCTTGGATCCATGCAAACTACATGAGTCGTCCAGACAGACTTCTTGGCTCCTGGCTCTAGCCTGGCCTGTGCCTAGCTATTGCAGGTATTTGGGGAGTGAACAAGCACAAAAGGAAGATCCATCTGCCTCTGTTTCTTTCTGTATCTAACTTCCTGTCTTTCAAATAAAATGGAAAAAAAAGTCAGTTCTTCCTACTGCAAATCTAAAATATATTAAGATAGTAACAAACAATAACATTTAACACTTGGTAAGATATCATTTGTTTTGTTACTGTTGTAATCAGTGAGATGAACTGTGTTTGAAAATTTAAGCAAAATTCATACAATAATGGACTATGATGCTGAGTTAGGAATTCATATTTCCCATCATAGCAATTTACAGATTGAGACTAAATATTTGTCTGTCTTTTGTATTGTTGCACTAGGTAGTTGACTTGGTTTGCCTATTATGTTTCATCTTTTTTGTGTATAGAATGCCTGCCCAAGAGTCTGGCACTGTGGCCACTTTACTTACTGAATAAATGCTTGATTCCCAAGATATTTCCACACTGTGTGACTCTATGATAGAAAAGATGCCAAAAGTGGAGTTTCTTTCATCATCATCACCATCATCATCATCACTAACATTCCCTGCATGATTATTGTGTGGTAGGCATTGGCTAGTTGCTTTATATGACTATGCTATTCAAGCCTGGAAACCACTACTTGGAGGTAGCCATTGCATAATCTTTCTTTTTTATAGATGAGAACAATTTCTCCCTGGATTAGTGATTTCCTCAGAGCCACTCATATAGATAATAGTAGCTAGATGTAGAAACCAGGCTGTCTGACTCCATCACCCGTACATGATCTCTGGGTAATATGCTCTTCACTAATTAGAGGAATTGAGACAAAAATATGAATATAAAACTAACATTTTGAATTGCCATAATGTTTTACCTACTGCTTTTGTAGTATTCATACCTTGACAAGCACCTTCTACTTATGGCACCTTGAATATAAAAGCATTTGTCTCCAAGACGGCTAGCTCAGTCTAGAGTTTCAGTGCTTTGTGACTACAAAGAATAGTAATATTAACCACAAAAATACCAAATTGAATGCCTCAGTAGACTGGGAAACATGTAAAATGAACTCAGTTAACAAGCAACCTTGTTGAAGCCGCTGATATTTCATACTTACATGGTAATTTCTTCCTCAGTCTTTGGCCACCCTGCAATACAGCCTACAATGAATTCTCACAGCACCCTATTAAGAATGTCATGTAAAAAAGAATAAAATAAAAATGAGCAAATGAATGCCATGGCATGGCAGGAGGGAATTTAATCATGTATCTTAGTTTCTCAGAATAAAAATGGATAATTGCTGTAAATTGTGAACTAAATGAATTTAAATGGAAAGTTGAATTTTAAAACACTAAAATACATTATTGGATTCAAACAAATAGCAATCAGAATATAATTTTATACTTTTAGAAAATAACTTCATGAGTCTCAGAGATAATGGATTAAAATAGCAAAAGGTAAAAATAAACTTATTGAACACAAGGAGGAAAAGAAATTCCAAGGATTTTGGCTTTATTAGCAATGGGAAAATAAAAGCTAGGAAAAGAGGAAAGTTGATCATAATCAATAATTTTTGACTCCACATGGATTGTTTGGGTCAATTTTGTATCTGCCATAGAATTTAATAATTATCCTCAGAAATAGCTCCAAGTTACTCCTCTATGAGTGAGTTCAAAGGTGTTTTTACCCTGCTTCCTTAAGGGATGGAAAGAAAGAAGGGAGTGGTAGAGTCAATTATTGGTTAAACCTAAGCTATAGAAAAAAATCATTGCTTTTTTCACAATGATTTCAGTAAAAAGTGATAATTTATGGCTAAATTATCGTACAGATAATTCATGGGTTTCAGTGGAACAGTATATCAGTATTCCTGGCAGTTTTGCTAAGACATTTTTTCAATGTGTGGAGAAATGTAACAGTCATATTTTTTGTCATCTAATGTTCTTCATAAAAAGCAAAGTGGAGATTTCTGTTTCCAGCTCTACCACAAAAGCTGGGGTTGCATGAATTCTCCCACTAAGGACTATTACAAGAAGGAACATCAGCCACACAACAGCTGCTCCAGAATCCTGATGAATCCAAAGCATTCAGAGCTGCAGGGCTAAGTTCTAGGGGAAAGGGGATACGCTGAAGCGAAACCTCAGTTCTTCAATGCTTGTCCCTAGGACATTGGCCAAGTTGCTGCAGGTAAGAGCATGAATGGAGCATTCAGGGCCATGAAGCAATCAGAACTTAAAGACCCAAGATCCCTGGGAAAAGAGAACTGCAGGGCCCATTCTGCACACACTATTCTCACCAGGCATTTGTTCACTTCTAAGCTGAACCTGCAGTACTAAACCAAGTGAAAACAAACAGCAAGCAGCTGCTAAAGAAGTAAAGACCCAGATAATGCTGCAGACTTATGGTCCAAGGAAAATAAAGACTGGACTCACCAAGTAAAAATGGCTCAGATAAACACATCAGACATTGGCTTGTCAACCTGGAGACACTAAACTCAAGGAATAAGGAACACTTGCTATAGTCACTCTCTTCTTGACACTGCCTGTATTCTGTCCTTACAGACACACAGAAGAGATAAACTGGAGAAGAGGAAGGACCAATATTTATAGTGATACTGATACAAGTTTTCCAAAATTGAGAAAAAAGTTCAAGTTATAGATTTCAGAATTTCATCACACTGCAAAAAGTAAAGAAGGTGAGGAAGAATCCTAGAAATAATAACAATGAAAAGTCAAAAGGAAGGAAAAAGCTGAAAAGGAGAAATAACACTGACTTTGCAACAGAAAGTAAATAAGCCTTAAGTTTGGAAAATTGAATGTGATGAGACATTAACATAGAACATTGTACCCAGTTAATACTTCATTCAAAAATAAGACAAAAATGACAGATAATTTCTCCCTCCCAAAAAAGTACAAAAACTAATATTAAATTAAAACCAAAATTAACAAAGAGGGGTTAAAAGGTAAACACTGAGGAAAACCTAAATGAGTATTGACAACATTCAGAATCTTGTATGATTTGAAATGTGTATACAATCAGAATATATGACAACATTTGGTAGAGAGAGCTTCCATAGCCTTGTCATCTCATGACAAGAGCCTAGGGTGATTACTGATGCCATAAACAAGAGTGTCAATTTGTTAAGTCAACAACAGGAGTCACTGTGCACTTACTCCTCATGTAGGATCTCTGTCCTTAATGTGCTGTACATTGTAATTTAATGCTACAACTAGTACTGAAACAGTATTTTTCACTTTGTGTTTCTATGTGGGTGCAAATTGTTGAAATCTTTACTCAATATATACTAAACTGATCTGTATATAAAGAGAATTGAACATGAAAAAAAATAAGTGAAGTGATATGGGGACATATTATTATTTATGAATTCTAAAGGTGCTAATTTAAGCAAACCTGCAGAAAGCTAATCTTGCATGAGAGAAGCCTTAGCAAATGGGACTTGACATTGTGGTGCTCAGTTTAAGCTGCCTGTTGTGGCACTGGGACATCACATCGGAGCAACGGTGTCATCCCAGGGCCTCCACTTCACATCCAGTTCCATCCTAACACAACTGGAGAATTACTAGAGGATTGCCCAAGTACTCAGGTCCCTGCCACCTTGTGGGAGACCTGATGAAGTTCCTGGCTCTTGGCTTTAGCATGGCCCAGCCTTGGCTGTTTTGGCCATTTGGGGAGTGAATCAGCAGATGGAAGACCTCTTTCTCTGTGTCTCTTCCCTCTCTCTGTCACTCTGCCATTCAAATAAAATAAAATAAACAAAAATCTTTTTAAAAAATCTCTATTTTTGTATTTTTATTTTAATTTTTTTTTTATTTTTTGACAGGCAGAGTTGACAGAGAGAGAGAGAGAGACAGAGAGAAAGGTCTTCCTTTTCCGTTGGTTCACCCCCTAAATGGCCACCGCTGCCGGTGCACTGTGCTGATCCGAAGCCAGGATCCAGGTGCTTCTCCTGGTCTCCTATGAGGGTGTGGGGCCCAAGAACTTGGGCCATCCTCCACTGCCTTCCCTGGCCTTAGCAGAGAGCTGGATTGGAAGAGGAGCAACTGGGACAGAATCTGGTGCCCCGACCGGGACTAGAACCCAGGGTGCCGGCGAAATAAAAAATTTCTAGAAAAAATACTTAAACATCAAAATATGAAATTGAATATGTAAGTATTAAGTCAGATAATATAAACCAAGAGTATGTGCATGTTTACATATGTGTATATGTATGTATCTGTGTATATGTAGCCAAAAGAAGAGAGTAAGAAATTTTTTAAAAAGTAGGAAAGAGTAGTTAGATATCAGAAATAATCCTGAATATAAGAATAACTAAATCTAGTGCAAACACCCTAATTGAATCACAAAATTGGATAATATAGAAATAAACATGCCCACAAAGAGATGAAAAAGAAACAAATAATTATTTGGTACTTTGAAGAATCACTTATGAAATATAACATAAAAAAGAATAAATAAAAATGTCTACATAAAAGGCAAGGGTTGACCTTTATATAGTGGAGCATTAAGCCTTGGATTACAATGTAAACTAAAAATGTATTATCTCAAGCAATAAAAAATGAAGACAAAGCAGAAAAAAAGTTATCATCTCAAACACAGGCAAAATGGGGTGAATTCAATAAAAAGGTCTTAGGGTCAGGCACCGTGGCCCAGTGAGTAACACTGCCCTTGGGACAACTGCATTCCACATGTGAGTGCTGGTTTGGGTCCCTGCTTCCTGCTAATGCATCCTAGTTGGCAGCCAATGATCACCTAAGGCATAGGTGGCCTAATGTGGGAGAACTGGATGGACTTCTTGGTACCGTTTCAAATCCCAAGCATTTGCAGATTGAAACTGTAGATGTAAGATATATCTGTCTCTCTTCCTCCCCTGACCTCAATCTCTCTGACATACTTATACATAAACAATAAACAAAATTCCTGAAATATAACCCTTAACCGTCATTAAAATAAATCACATATAGATTGCAGAATTATATGTGAAAATAATTCAGTATAGTTTTTCAACTACCAGATAGTCTATTACAATCTTTACTTGGATGATAATATATTAAAATTATGCAAAGACATCAATGTTAACTAAAAAGAATGATGGATTTTGCTTCATTGAGAGTAAAAAATACCTAATTACTTAAGGCTATCATACTTTAAAATTAAAGGCAAAATGTGGAGGGAAGATATAAATATATGAAATAAAATTTATGTATATTTATATATATAGTAACTTGTGCCAGAATATGTAAAGAGTGCCCCTAAATCAATAAGCAGAGTGCAGAAAACACCTCCCAAAATGTTCATTTGAATCATGCCTCTATAAAGAGAATAATTAAATACAACCTATTTTCAAATAGTTGCTAACTTATACATTTTAGAAAGTCAAGTTAAAACCAAAATGAAGCCGGCGCCGTGGCTCAATAGGCTAATCCTCCACCTTGCGGCACCGGCACACCGGGTTCTAGTCCCGGTCGGGGCGCCGGATTCTGTCCCGGTTGCCCCTCTTCCAGGCCAGCTCTCTGCTATGGCCAGGGAGTGCAGTGGAGGATGGCCCAAGTGCTTGGGCCCTGCACCCCATGGGAGACCAGGAAAAGCACCTGGATCCTGGCTCCTGCCATCGGATCAGCGCGGTGCGCCGGCTGCAGCGGCGGCCATTGGAGGGTGAACCAACGGCAAAGGAAGACCTTTCTCTCTGTCTCTCTCTCTCACTGTCCACTCTGCCTGTCAAAAAAAAAAAAAAACAAACAAAAAAAAAACAAAATGAGATACAATTTATAATCAAGATAATAGTAAACACTAAATGCATGCATCAATACACTGATGAGGTCAAAGATTAATGAGGTGGAGAATCTCTAATTCTCATTCACTGATAGAGACAGTTTCAATTAGCACAACCATCTGAACAATGGTTTGCCATAACCTTTGAGGATGAACATATACAAGTCTATGTTCCAGTACTCTATGAGGTTATGTCAAGAAGAATGTGAATATGTACATCAAAACATGTCTGAGAAATTAGTATCAGCTGAATTCACAATAGCTTCAGTAAAGAGCCAACCCTGAAATCTATCAACACTAGAATGGATAAACAAGTTTTAATACACTCACAGAACAGAATATAATACATCAATGAAAATAAACTCTAACTACACAAAATAGCACACATATATCTCAAAGACATAATGTCGAGGTAAAGAAACTAGATATAAATAGTACATTGCAAGTGATTCCTTTCATACATTCCCAGATTCAAATTTAGCCAAACCCAATCTAAAGTGGTAGAAGTCAGAACATGTTTATAGATTACGACAGAATACAGTGACTTGTGAAGGCAATAAAACAGGGAAATATTAGGATTCTGAAAATGTTCTGAATCTTCAGTTTGGAGGAGATTACATAGGAGGTTTGCTTTTCAAATATGCATTGAGTTACATATACACTAAAATTTGGATTCTTCTCAGTAGATATGTTATACTTCATTAAAAATAGTTTAGCAAAACACACATGCATACACACATACACAACAAAGATATGGATAAATGTAAAAGCCTTCAGCTTCCAACTTCAGCATGGGTCTATGCATGCATCATTTCACTGTGCACATTGTCTTTGATTCTTTATCCTCTCTACCCCATTCCTTGCTCTTCTCTTCACGTATCCTTCCACTGAATACCTGTATGTTGCTTTCATATTTTTCCCACTATCTCATTTACTTTGGAGGGATTCCTTTTCTTTCCTCTTCACAAGGCTCTTGCACTGAGTAACGTGTTTGCCCTGCCTAGTGCACAGGAGCGCCAACAAATGATTGCTCTCAATCTATATGCAATAAAATGTTTAATATCCTTGTTCACTTAGCCCAAATTTTTATGAGACTGTTAGCATAGAAAGTGTAATATAAACCCACAATAAGGTTAACCTCCATTTATTTCTCTAGTTATGTGGATTCCAGTTGTAGTCATTTTAAAAGCTTGGAGGAGCCTCATTAACTTTACAAGGCAAGACTGGATTTACAGAACCAATATCTATGTGGGGAAAGCAAAGCCTGCAGGTTCTGTTTTTATTGGAGATTTTCTGTTCCCTTTCCCCCCTTTATACAGATGTCTTTTAAAATATTATTTTTTATGGAACGAAAGCAACAGGTAGTTTCCAATTAAATGTAGATAGCAAGGTTTCTCTTTCTACAGGTGCTCAGTTACAGGGATGCCCCCAAACGCTGTGAATTTTATTGGGGGTTAAAGCAGGTAATGAAAGGCCACCACAAAACACACTAAACACTGGAGTTAAGGGAAAGGCTTATTGTTGGGTGGGGGAAACCCAGTGGGCTGGAGGAAGAGGGAGAGAGAGCAAGAGAGAGAGAGCATGTGCGGAGGAAGCTGATCTTGCTATAGTCATGCAGGGGTAGGGAATTGGGAACAGTAAAGCATGTTAGGGTGGGGGTGGAGCTGAAGCTTGTATTTGGGCCATTTGGTCACCTGACTGCAAGCCAGCAAGGCTGAGCTTAGGACTGAAGCTTATTGTGCAAGGTGGCAATGGGGGGCAGAGCCTAAAATGGTGCATGGGGCTCAAGATGAAGCCAAAGATAAGAAGCACCATTTCACTAACATTCCCCCTTTTGTTTTTTATAAAGCAAGTGTTGTATGGGATTACATTGGCCCCAAAAGTCCAGGAGGGCTGGAGGGATGATGGCATATCTTCTAGAGCTGCTTTCTGCTGACATGGGGTGATGGACTACTCTTTGCTGTCATGGGGCAATGTCTGAAGTCATTATGTCCTAGATGGGGAGCCAAGTCTATCCCTGTAGTAGTATTTGGTTGACTGCCTGATTGGTGAAGGCTTTGGTTCGGTCTGTTATCACCTCCTGTAAACACTTAAACAGACAAGGTAGTATAAAAGCCTGGATGAGAATAGTAGTCAATGGTTCTAGGTGTGGCATTAACCAAGTAATGAGTATTTTGTAGCGAAGAGGAAATGAAGATGTCTCTGGACCCTAGTGAAGAATGTTTGAAGGATGTAGTTTCACCTGGTCTGACTGGTTAACATAAGAACACTGTTAAGGTTAGTCTGTGCTGTAATACCACACCTGTTAATGAGGTGATTTTGCTTTGGAGACCTCAGGTGGCAGCAGCTGAGGTCTCAATTGACCTAGGGATCTCCTATTGTAACAGCGGGAGTTGTTTTTGGAGTCAGTTCGTTGAGATAATGTTGTGGCCCGTAACTGCTCCTGAGATCACTACTGAGGGGAGGGAATATGTGAAGCTGATCCAAACCAAAATCAAAAGAAAGGCTGCTCATCTCTTGCAGGTAGGGAGGTTTGTCTGTAGAAAATATTCTGAACAATCATACAACATTAAGTGGGAGAGAGAACCATCAATACACATGGGTCGGGAGTAGAGCCATTGATCTAAGAGTTGAGGCTATGATTACAAAGGAATGAAGCCCCAAGTGGATTAGACAGGGTCTAAAACAAAGGGAAGAGTCATTATTGGAGGACCCAAGAAAGGTGCTAACTAAATCACAAATAAGTTTTCTGATTGAGATGCAAATGTAAACAGAAAGGGGCTTGATGGTGATTGGGTGGGTGTTAAGGCCTTGCCAATTATGAGGCCTAGACCTTCTATCTCTTCACATGGGGTACACCATAAAGGTGGTGCAAACCTCCTTCGGAAGGCATCCAGTTGACTCCCATTACCTAGCTGGCCTGGGAGGAGAGCTGGCCAGTTAAAAGCAGTTGGCATCTCTAACAAGAAATCAACAGCTCTGCGTGCAATGTTGCTGACCCTACTTGGCCGTCCCATCAGCAGCAGTGGTTACTTTGGAAGCTGAGACAAGTGAAGAGATTTTTAGCTTATTGTCAACAAGATCTGAGGCTCCGACCTGGGTTTCTGTCAACTCTAGGGCACTTTCATTTCCAGTCACCCAACTCTTGGCTGGCATAGCTGCCAGGACTCTTCATATGCTGACTTCTGCTGAAGCCCTGACTTTTCACATTGAAAGCCACTGCAGTGGACTGGCCTGTTGGGTCTCCTTGAAGACAGATCACTGTGTAAAGCAGCCACTAATTGGACTTCCACCTATCTTTACATGGCTGTTGATGCCTAGCTTTCTCTTCCTCCTGGTTTTTGTTAAAGCAGACCAGAGGAAACCTTTAAGAAGCTAGTCAAGGGGGTGCTCAAGTCCCATCTCTTATCTTTGGTGGTCTAAACTAGAAGTCTATGGTCACATGCATGTCCTGATAGTGGTTTTTCTGTTAGGTAGACAATGCCGATGAGAAAAGCTATGCCCCCACTTTAAAACTTACTCTCCTTTCATTTGGTCTGAAAGGGAAGTTTTACTAGTTTACTGTGCCCATGACAAAGTAAATCCAGCTGTGAAATCATAATTTAATCTCTCATTTTACTACAAAAAAAATGTTAGTCATCCCTTTTATAAGATCTTAAGATCAAAATGTACATCCTGAAGAGTCTTTCAGTATAGTCAGTTTCCCATCTTGAAGAAAATTGAGAAACAAGGGAACAAGTCAGGCCTCCCAGATCATTTACTGACAGTAACAATATCAAATGAAAACTTAGCAAACAATTTTAACTGTTAAATAACAGCTTATGAAAACATTTACCAGATGGTCCAATGCCTTCTATAAATTTCAAGGCATTTCACATCATTTTGAATATTGGTTACACTATAGATATATAGCCAAGCCAATATTGTAGGTAGCATATTTTCCAAACATTTCATATCTTAAGTAACCTTTCAAAACAAGTATGAGAAGATTGTTATCAGTTTCCAATTATTTTTCTTTTCCACTTTAAATATCTGCTTCCCAGGGAAAAGATAGTGAAAATGTTAGATTCAATGCATCATATTTTATGCAGTTTGGACTAACTAGTGCTTATCTATAAAGCTTAAATTTTTGGAGCATAAGATGAAGTAACAACTTGGGATTATAGAGCAATCATTCTTCAGTATTTTTTAAAAAAGATTTATTTATTTATTTGTATGACAGAGTTAGAGAGAGAGAGAGAGATCTTCCATCTGCTGTTTCACTCCCCAAATGGCAGGAATGGCGGAGCTGGGCGGATCCAAAACCAGGAGCCAGGAGCTTTTACTGGGTCTCCCAGGGGATGCAGGAGCCCAAGCACATCAGCAGCAAGCTGGATTGGAAGTGGGGCAGCCTAGATGGGAACTGGCACCCATATAGGATGCTGGTGCTGCAGACAGTGGCTTTACCTGCTATGCCACAATGCCAATCCCCATTTTTCAGTCTTAGCAAGCCTAATATATATTTGATCAAAAGACATATGAAAGGATACAGAGCCCACAGTTAAACCCTATCTGATTCAAGATATATGAGATGTTTTGATACTACCTACTACGATGTACAAAACTGATAATAGTGATAGTCATGGTTAGATTGTGTTGTTAGATCGTATCTTCTTCAAGTTGAGGTAGTATGTGGCACATGCATCTCTGTTTCTCCTGTCTGCAAGTTCTACCAAATATTTTCTGTTCTCCATCTGGTTTTAGGCTAGGATTGGATTTCTTCATGCCCTCCCCATGTTAACCATGTGACTTGTTTTACCAGGAAAATGTGAGTAGAAGTGCTGTTTATCACCTCCTGGTGGAATACATGAAGAGTTGGGGTGAGACTTGCCATCCTTTGGTTCTCTGTGCCAAGGATACAGCTATGTTCCAGTGAGAATCTTCTCTGGAAGCCTGTGTCTAACAGTGAGCAGGATGCTTCGACACCCTGAGATAAACACATTGCTTAAGTGAGATATAAACTGTGGTTTCAATGTACTGAGACTTGCAGGTTATACATGACCAAATTATAACCCAGTACATCTAAATATCTTTAATATTTATTTTCATGTTATTTTATTTTTCATGCTAAAGTAATATTAATACAAAGAGTACAGATACAACACTGTTCATAGATGCAATTCTAAGAATATAGCAATATTCCCTACAATTCTCCCTCCATCTCCATCTCTTTTTCCTTTCTTCTTTCTTTCTTTCTTTTTTCTTTCTCTTTTCTTTCTTTCTTTCTTTTTCTTTCTTTCTTCCTTTCTTCCTTTCTTTCTTTCTCTTGATTCATTTTTGAAATAAAATATTTTTAATTAATACTATGGTCAAGGCCTTAAAACTCCACTAAATAAAAAGATCAGCAAGAAAAAGTAAAAAGACACTATTTTGACAGTAATATAAGCAAGGACTTTAAACAATACTCATATGGGAGATTTTATTTATTTTAAAAACTAAGAGACAGACTGATATATATTTTTATGTCATCTGCTTGTTCACTCCCCAAATGCATGTAACAGCAGTGGCTGGGCAAGGTTGATGACAAGAATCAAGGACTTAATCCAGGTCTTTATGTATATGACAGAGACCTAAGTACTTGAGCCATCCCCTACTGCCTTCCAGGGTATGCATTAGCAGGAAGCTGGATCACAAGCAGAGCCAGGGCTTGAACCCAGGTACTGCAAATATTGGATGTGGACATTCCAAGCAGTGTCATAAACATAAGTTTAGGAGATTTCAGGGAGGTAGAAAGGGAGAAGTGTTTTAGGATCAGATGTGTCAGCACTAATGATTCTGGGAATTTGAATTTTATCCTCTAAGCAGGAGTCAGTGGAGTTTCTTGTCATGGAAGTAAGAGAAAGAATTGAATGGCTACTTCAAGGGGCAGGTTTTTTTTTTTTTTTTTTTTTTTTTTTTTTTTTTTTTTTAAGCCTAGATAGAAATTTAACAAGGGAAACAAAATAAAAGTAGTGCATTTGACATACATTTCCCGAAGAACTGTGAGATAATGTTCTTTTATACAAGGGTTGTTTGGCTAAAGTTTGGTGATGAAGAAGGGGAAACAAGACAGTGATAATCTAAACAGAACTTCGCATTAACTACTAGCTATCAGGCTGACAAACAAAACAAATGCCAACAGAGGGACAATGGCCACAGGTGAGTCCACATTAACTGTGCTGAGCAAGGACATTTGCACAAGTGATGAAATTCACAGGAGACCTCTGTGTAGAGAAAGCTCAGGAGTCTTGAAGAAACAAGAAAATTATGGCCTTAAAACTAACTTAAGAGCTGAAAACTAGTGAATCAGCATGGGGCAGAGTGAGTACATAGATCTGCATACAGTTGGTTCAAATAACTGCACCCCAGTCAGGGAAAGCTTGTTAGTTGCAGTAAGAGTTTGGTGTCTTAGGATCAAATTAATGATCAAATAAAGTGGGCAAACTATCAGCTTCAGCAGATTAGAACTTGTTGGAATGAAATCCAAAAGCAATTTTTGATATCTTAGGCAAGAGCTGCTGTAAGAGAAATATTTTCCTCTTGAAGTGTTCATTTTGCCCATTCCTGATATAAGGATTTTTTGCAGACAATTTTCCTCAAATCTCTACTGCTGTCATGCAACAGAGACCTAGTCCCTCTCTTTGCAGGCACTTTCTCCCAATTCAATTTTATTTGAGATCTTGGCTCTTCTATTGCCCATGGAAAAAGAAAATTGTGTTAACTACTTATATATTTCTAATCTTTGCATCACATTTTTCCTGCTAATAAACTACCTCCAGATTCCCCCTTTTATCATAAAGCAATCATTTTTTTCCTTAAATGAAGGTATATAGCTCTGAAATAAATGCCATTTTTTCCCAACTCTCTTCACTAGGAAAAAAAATGCTGCGTAGAGATATTCCTATGGGCTTTAAAAATTATAGCTATTTTCTTTCTACTATATATATATATATATATATATATACACATATATAGATTTCAAATGTGTAGAAGGCTTAGAATACCAAAGAAAGGGAAAGAGAGGCACAGAAAATGATATCAAATGTTTGAAGTAAGGAGAGGCAGGCAGCATGAGAAATTTAATTCATCTTCTGTCTCTAAAATTACAGACAATTTACTCTGTTAAATGCTAAGTTACCCAAGGAAATTTATATTTAACTGTGATCAAGATCTTAAACAAAATGATTAGGATTTTTATGGTACAATTTCAGACATACATGCTCCAACAACTGAAGAATATTTACATTCCTGATGTCTTCCTTTTTACCTGAAGTTAAATAGTAGACAGTTGTCAAGTTTTCCAAGACAGCAGTCAAACAGTGATGGAGTTGCTGCCATTTTGTTGTGACCATGAACTTTCTATTGTTGTGATCCAATTGGTTAAAAATAATACCAAAATATTTTGTGCACTTAAGAAATTCTAATGTCTCACTGACATAAATAAGAGGAAGCTTGTTTTCCAAACTGGTTTTGTCTTAGATTTTCCTTGGGAGTTTGCATTCTATCCTGAACAAGTCTTTAGACTGCTGCTGCCACCTAGAGAACCAATTTAGTATTTCTCTGTAGTCAACTGAGAAAACAAAAAACAGGCATTGTTTCTGTTATATGTTGTGTATGGGAGAAAAACATCTTTTCCCTCATCTATCCCAAGGTTCATAGTTGACATATTCATAACAAAAACTTGAAAATGAGAGAAAAAGCAGACACACACACACACACACACACACACACATATATATGTTCAACCTGAGTTTTACGCTATACAGGAACCTTTGGAAGTGAAGATTCAAACAAGTGAGTTTATGTATTCACCATTCACACAAAAATGTGATTCTAGGACGAAAGAACAGAATTGAAGGATCTAATGGTAACAAACTGGGAAGAACCCAACAAGGCCTCCTGGTTCATTTCATGTTCTCTATGTCTATTCTTGTTCCATTCATCAGGGTTTAGGGAGGATCCCTCTGGAATGACGGTCTTATGCCCTACGTTAGAGGAAAGTCAGCTAGGTTTTATGACCTGATTCTTGAGAGCAAGAATGAGAGGAAGTCACAGAGATCTTGCTGCTTGTGCTGTTTTTCCAAATGTCAAGGTGCCAGTGTTGGTGGCCGCACATCCTGAATCTGGTCATGTGCACTGGTTGTCACTTCAAGGACTAGTATTAGCTTCATCATGTTTTCACTGTACCATTATATCCTGAAGATTAATTCCTTATTCATTTATTTCTCAGTATTTTACATGCCTGAGAGAATTGAGCCTAGCTAATGTTGACTGAATTTTTTCACAGAGTTTCTATAATTGATATGTCTTACTCATTTCATCTAAAAGTAAAAACGATCCAATCAAAAAATACAAATACATATTTATAGTTTTATGCATGATAATATCTTCAAAGTAATGGATTTAAAATGTTTGTATATTTGTAAGTGCTTTTTTTGGAGGATTACTTTACTTATGTTTATATGATTTACAAAAGAGTTATTTAATATCTTTCATATATAACCAGAAGCTAAATATAATTTTATTAAAATATTCAAAATTAAGCCAAGCAGTGAACAATATTTGTTTCATAATCATGATCATTAGTAAATTGATTTTTTTGCATTTTTAGTGAAGTTCATTGTTAAAATAGAGTAAATTTTTGAGTTCTCTTTCTGAAGTATAGGAACATTGGCTTTTGAGGTTATTATTGAGGTTATAATTATATTATGTATTTATGTATATAAATATATATTTACTGAGGTTATTTTTATATTATATTGGAGTTAACTTTTTATTAACATCCTGAAGGCTGCTAGTGTGGCACAGCTGATTAAGCTGCCACCTGCAACAGCAGCGAATCATCTGGGCACCTGTTCAACTCCTGGAGGCTCTACTTCCCATCCAACTCCTTGTTAATGAGACTGGGGATGCAACAGAAAATGAACCAAGTACTCAGCCCCTGCCACCCAAGTGGGAGATCTAGATGGATTCCCAGGCTCCTGGCTTCAGTCTGGCCAAACCTCAGTTATTGTGACCATTTGAGGAGTGAACCAGCAGATGGAAGGTCTCACTTCCCCTAAATCTCTCCCTCTCCCTCAGTAACTGACTCTGTCTTTCAAATAAATAAATAAAGCTTTTCTTTAAAAAAAATCCTGTGTGGAGGGACAATTGCTATTCACCGAATCCTATACCACTCAGCATCCTAGAAGTGTAATTACAGAGCCTGTGGCATCATGGGGTGGGCTTCTATTATGTGAGATAGAAGGGGGAGTAGGCTATAAATCTCACAGTCCTGAAATGCAGAGTCCACTTTTTACCCATAGACGAGAAGCTTGTGATTCTTAACCTCTCTCAGTCATGGTGAAGGAGGAATCCCTCCCCCACCATCTATGATGATTGCTAGTTATAAAACTGCAATAAAAATAAACTTTTAGAAAACCAAAATACAAAAATGATGAAGATGTAGAAAAGACGATCAGACCACCACTTCTGAATTATTATTCTAACAGTTCCAAATGTAGTCCTAAAAATTGATACATGCATTTCTGGATGTTGTCACTCAATTTCGTTGCTCACTGACAGCTGGTTTCAAACAGTTCTTGAACTGATGTAGGTCTGTGGACCACAAATTTTGAATAGGGTTACTCTTGGACTTCCTATTTCTAAACTGAGTCACAATGTAATGTCTTTGGAAAACAGGTTAATACGTGAGGATAGGCACTGTTATTGTTCTTTGTTAGACTTAAGAAAGTACTTAGCACAGTGCCTAGCACTCTACTTCATAATCAATAATACTCCTCAGAATCTCAGATCTATAAATAAAGCCACCAAAAGTAGGCATCCTATTTGTTAAGAGCAATCAAGTCATGCTCTCTTTTTATCCAAATTAAGATTTCCATATTTAGCCGTAAAATCTTAAAATTTGAAGTCCAAGTGACACTAGATATAGGACACTAGGAGGCAACTGTGTACTGTAGAAGTGGCATAAAGTGATTCTCGTAACATTTATAAACAGAAGCAGAAGTAAAACAACACTTCTGGACTCCTAGCAAATAACAGTCAACCCTGCTGAGAATGCTCATCTCCAAAATCTGAAACTCCAACCTTCAGATATTTACTTTTAGGCATGCTTGTTGTTGAGCCCAATCCCTGTCTCTCATATCAACTCATGTACTAAGCACTCCAGATCTCTGGCACACCTGTGATTTCCTAATAAAGTCCCCTATAGAATTTCATTTAACGTTTTTCTTAATCAGCTAGACTGAAATAGAAATATTTTTCTATCAACAACCCTCTGACTTTGGAAGCTTCAGTTGCTCTCTCCTTATTTGTACCTTTCTCAAGAAATATCTACTATAATGTAAAGTCACCATCAGTCTTATATTTGACTTTATTCTACGACTCAAATTTGTATTTTCTTTTTCCTCCTTTAATATAACATTATGTTTTGCTCTCTCCTGTCCCTCACCTGTCATTAATTTCTCAAACCACTGCAACTTGATTTCTGTCCCTAGTTTCAAACTGAAATTTTGAAAATCACCTATGACCTCATCAGGTTCTCAGTGTTCAAAACACATCACATATGGTCTTCCTTGATGTCTACACTTTGCTTGGTTGCCTTCCTGTCCACGCTTTTTCCCTGTATCAGTGTTTACCAGGAAGATTCCAACTCCACCTTGGATGATGTTGAGTGCACAGAGTAAAAATTAGCTCTTTTACGCCCTTGACCTTTTCAGGTAATTCCCTATTCTTAGATGTTTCTGTACCTCATATTTCCAAAAAACATACATTCTAGAACAAAGTCTCTAGTCACAAAATGTAGTCAGGGCTTGCCTCTCTGAGCTGGTACCTGATTACAAGCCTAAAATCTTGCTGTTTTCTCATGGTTCACTCAGACCAGACTCTCTGTTCTCCTTTCTATCTGGAAACACAACAGGTACATTTCTTTCTTTTATCAGTTTGGAGTGTTCCTCCTCTGGATTTAGTTATTTTATCATTTTTTTTCTTTGTAGCACTTATCACTGTCAAATAAATCGTTCTTATCCTATGCATTTCTTCCATAACCATAATGTAAGCTGCAGGTGGACAACAGTTTGTCTTCTTCATGTCAGGGTGACCTGATCCTGGTTTGACTTCTCAGGAAACAATCAATCCTTCCTTTTCGTTTGACATGTGAGAGAGCTGAAATTAAATGATATATCCCTGGTCTCACTCTGAGTAGCAGATCTCATACATGAATCCTAGACTGACTCCTACTGCCAGTTGCTCAACCTGTTTCCACTGAAGTATCATTTAAAAACAGAAGGTATGGGGTGGACTTTGTGGTGCAGCAGGTCTAAGTTGCCTCTTGGGACACACAGATTCCACATCAGAGAGATTCAACTTTCTGCTAATGAACATCCTGGGAACAAGCAGATGATGGCTCAAAAGTTTGGGCCTCTGGAGCTCCTGTGGGACACCTGGATGGCTTTCTGGGTTACTGGTTTGGCCTGTCCCAGTGTTGTCTGTTTTCAGGGAATGAATCAGTAAATGGAAGGCCCCTCTGTGTCACTCTGCCTTTCAAATGGATAAACACAAATAAATGAACATTAAAAAATGACATTGAAGGGAGTAAAGGATACACAAAGGGATCTAGGGCTAGAGTCCATTGCAACTCCTGGTAGAAATAATCTTATTTGAATTTGTTGTAAGAATGTAAAGCACATTTTGGTGTGTTTGTTCATGAAATATCTGTGCTGTAATTAATTGGTAAAAGTAATCACTGAGTAATGATTGGCTTAAATTAGGATGCAGCATGTGAGTCCTGAAAACTTTGGTACTATGAAAACTGCAGTTCGAATTTCAGTTCAAACATTCATTAACTGTGAATTGAGCAAGATTTCTATGTTCTAGTTTTCTTGTGTTCAAATTGACACTATGTTTTCAATTTCAAAGAGTTCTATGAGAGTTCAAAGACATGACACTTACAAAACACCTAAAAGAAATGACTGACACCTGTAACATGATCAATACATGTTATAGAATATTGTGAGCATCACTATGGGAAACACATGATGGTAAAGTCTAAAATTAAGACTAGATGTTTTATGCTGACTTATTATCTCTAATTGAGAGAGACTTAAATGACTTAACCAGAAGATTTCTCCCACTCTTCTACCACAGATAAGTCCCCTACCCAAGACACCTCTTCACCAAGTTCCTGTTTACCCCTTAGGGGTGAGTTTTGTTCCCTGTCAACTCACAAGATTATTCAGATAAGCCAATTCCATTCTCCCTTGGAAATCAATGATCACCCCATCCTCCTGACCCTACAAAATCTTCCCACAGCTGCTGATTTTCTGCTCTGTTCCTGAGTGTAATATCTGAGTGGCCTTGTATGGAATATGTTGTTCTCTGCTGGATGAGTATATATGATTAACAAAATGCAATCCATCTTATGTTTCCAATGCCATATATTATGGTTGGATCATCCTATAATAATAGGATAGAAACTCTGTCTTCACCTAGGGAGTGAATAGGAGATGACTGTAACAATAACAATATACCCCTTGGCCTTGATTTTTAGAACAATGTCAGCCAAACCTTAAGCTCTTTGTTGAATCAGCCTGCCTTTCAAGCAATTTTATTTCCCAACCTATATCAAATACAAAAGCACATGTTTTAGTTTAGCAATTCTGCTTTGCTTCATAGGAGACTTAATCATGCACATTATGATATATGAAATGAGAATCCAACCATATTTCTGCTCTACTTTAAGCCCTTCTGCAGGCTTTGATCAGGGCAAACAAAACTCCCCTATAAATGCACACCATGACCTAATTTTCCCTGCTACATCCCACCATGCATTTTACATTTAAATACTATTAAGCTGCACATTTATTTTCATTTCATGCTTCATACTTTTGGGGATTTCATTTCATCTGCTTAAACTAGTGTTCTTACTTTTCTTCACATGGATAGCTTCAATCATGCTTCAAAAATCAGTAAATACTTGATCTCTTCTAGGAAAATCTTTCTTGAATTGCAAGCTTGAGCCAACACACATCATTAGTAGCCTTAGGAAATATTATGGATTGACATCTTACTTCTTTTTTTTTTTTTTTTAGTGAGAAAATGTACCCTATTCGTTTCTGGAATCCCAAGGCTGGGGAGGATGGGTGAACAGTGAACATTATCCACGATGGCAGTGACATAATCCTGGCTCTTATTCCTCTTTAGTGGTCATTCTCCCCAGGTTCGCCATTCTACTCTTGTGACCATGTAGTCATCTATTTAATACACAAATCTCAGAATCAGTCTCACATTGGACTTTAATTCTCTCTGTGTCCATATTCCATGTTCAAAAATCATCAAAACATTTTTAAAGAAGACACAATTACAAGTAGAGAATAAAATTAATTAGACTCACAAAATGAGGCACTAGTTTTAAGATCATTAATATCAGGAGAGCATGACTGGGTTAATTGGGATCCAGAGTTTCTCAAATTTTAAAATAAGACTTCATTCATATTTGGTATATGAATGAGCTCTGCATAGATAGGACAAAGATATACTAGGAATTATTTAATACATAGTTTGATTGACTGACTTCAAACGTTTTCAGCACCCTTCTATTGCTTGCCCTGGCCTTGGTGAAGCTATTTGAAAAGGCAATTTAATCCCCCAGAAAAATTAAAAATTGATTTTTGATCAAGTTTTATGTATTAAATGACAATGTTGTAGAAGTGATTTTTTTTATATTTTCTCTTGAAATCTGACCCCTTAACATTTTATAACAGTCTCTCTTGCCATTCTTTAAAGTAAGTGATTGCTTGAAATATCTACAGCTGCAAAATGAAACTGTTAGAATAAAAGCAAACATTTTCAACTTTCTGGGCCTGCTTCATAACTTTGACAAACAAGTTTCAGAGAATGTATTGGTTTGCTAGAATATCAGGAGTTTGAGTGATAATAAGTTACCAGGAATTTCATTTCAGCACTATTTTTCTTTGCTTCAGTCTTTCCCATGAACATGTGGAGTGAGGCATAGGTGACAGCAGTCTTTTACAACTTCCTAGGAATTGCAGTTTGCATCCTGAATCCATCATTTCTGAGTGTCCTGCTTTTTATGTTCAAATCATTCCTATGATTCTCAATAATTAGACATTCATTTTTTTCTGTGTGAAGATTTGTGGGTCAGTACCAGCCAAATTCACTCCATCTCTACAGGTGCCATTATTTCATTCTGTGTTTTATTGAATAGTATTCCATTGTGGCTACACCACAAACTGCTTTTACATTCAGTTGTTTATCCACCATTTGGTTACTTCTAGTTTAAGCAAATTAAAAGTATAGGTGCTATGAAAATTCTTTTTCAAGATTTTGTTTGAATGCATGCTTTAATTTATTTTAGGCAAATACTTAGTAATGAAATGGTGAAGTTATATCATAGGTAAAACTTTTGAGAGCATTTTTGTCAACAGTATAGAAATGTTCCAGTTGATCCATATTTTTGCCAACACTTAAATATCATCAATATTTTGTATTTCCACATCCTAGTGGGAAAGTAGTTCATCTCATCATGGCTTTACTTATTATATCCATAATAACTCATGACCTTGAGTACCATCTCATGAGTGTATTTACCATCCATCTGTCTTTTTTGTGAATTGTCCACTCAAATATTCTGCTCTTTTTTATTGGATTAATTGTTTTCCTATTATTGGGTTGCAGAGGTTCTTTATATATTTTACAAGAATTCTTTTGTCAGATACACAGTTTGAAAATATTTTCTTCAAGTCTTTGACTTCCCTTCTCATTTATTAAATGTCTTTTGAAGAGGAATCCTTTTTAGTTTTAATGAAGTTCAATTCTTTGATATTTTCTCTTATAGTTCATGCTTGTAATGTTTTATTTAAGAAAACTTTGCCAAACTCAGTCTCAAAGAATTTTTCTTCTGCTTTTTTCTACAGATTTTAGGAATTTTGGTTCTCAAATGTTGGTCTATGTTTCATTTTCAGTTAGTTTTGTGTATGTGTGAATTGGGGGTCAATTTCATTTGTTTAGATAAAGTACTAATCAATTGATTCAACACCATTTGTTGAAAATATTATCCTTCCCCCAATTGTTCAGTAGATTTTTTAAAAGATTTTTTGTTTATTTGTTTGTTTATTGAGAGATACAGGTACAGTCAGAGAGAGAGAGAGAGAGAGAGAGAGAGAGAGACAAAGATCTCCCATCCTCTGTTTCACTCTCCAAATGGCTGAAATAGTCAGAGCTGGGCCAATCTGAAGCCAGGAGCCAGGAGCCAGGAGCCAGGAGCCAGGAGCCAGGAGCCAGGAGCCAGGAGCATCTTCTAGGTCTCCCAGACAGGTGCAGAGGCCCAAGCACTTGGAGCATCTTCCACTGCCTTCCCTGGCCATAAGCAGAGAGCTGGATTGAAGAGCAGCAGTCAGGACACAGACTGGCTCCCATATGGGTGCCAGTGCCACAGGTGGAGGCTTAGCCTACTATGCAACAGTGCCAGTTCCTGTTCAGTAGATTCTTTTCTTTAAGTTAGAGATACTTATGACTCTAGTAGGTTGGAGCATGCTAAAGCTGTATCTTAAAGGGCCTTGAATTTCTGTGTACAGAATTTGGATTTACTTTAGTCATATAACATCAAGGGTATAGAAATTCTAAATAAAGACTTTTTGAAGATAAGCTATACTGGCCGTTGCTACGCTCACTTGGATAATCCTCTGCCTGTGGCGCTGGCACCCCGGGGTTCTAGTCCTGGTTGGGGAGCCAGATTCTGTCCCAGTTGCTCCTCTTCCAGTCCAGCTCTCTGCTGTGGCCGGGGAAGGCAGTGGAGGATGGCCCAAGTGTTTGGGCCCTGCACCCGCATGGGAGACCAGGAGGAAGCACCTGCTTTCTGGCTTCAGATCTGCGCAGCGCGCCGGCCATGGGGGCCATTTGGGGGGGGTGTGAACCAACGGAAAAAGGAAGATCTTTCTCTCTCTCTCTCTCTCACTGTCTAACTGCCTGTCAAAAAAAAAAAAAAAAGATAAAGATAAGCTATACTAATGATCTTAAAATAAATCAAGAACATAAAGCAGAGTAACTCACAACCTTCCTGAGTGGTCTTTGGAGAACATGTTAAAGATCATGAGGCAGACATTGTGATTCAGCCAGTTAAGCTGTTGCTTGGGATGCATCATCCCATATTGACTTGCTTGGGATTGAGTTCCACCTTTCATTCTGTTGCAGCTCCTGCAAATATGCACCTTGGGATGTAGCAGTTGAAAACTCAAGCACATGGAAACCTGCCACCCACATGGGGCATACTGATGAAGTTCTGAGCTCTTGGCTTTGTCCTGGCTTATCCCTGACACCTGTGGGCATTTGAAAAGTGATCTCTAAAGATGGAAAATTCTCTCTCTTTCTCTCTCTGTCTTCCTCTCTCTTCCCACTTTTCAAGTAAGTAAAAATAACAAATGAACTTCTAAAAATATTAAAAAACCTCTCCCCAGAAGAATTCCTGAAAATGTATACACAAAAAATTTGGCAAATAATATTTCCTTTATTGCCTCATACTCTACCTATCAATTATGCACACTAAGTTAATAACTACAGAAAAGAATCTGTTAATAAAATCAATATGAAGGGCATTCAAATTTAGGAAGGAGAAACACTAAATTTGTCCCAAGAAAGCAGTAGAATTTTTTATGTAATTTTAAAATTTATTTTTATGAAGGCTTTTATTTAATGAATACAAATTTCATAAGTACAGCTTTAGAAATATAGTGGTTCTTCCCCTTGTACCTACCCTCCCTGCCCTATTTCCGTCCCTCTTCCTACTCCTATCCCACCTCCTACTTTCTCTCCCCTCCCATTCCTCATTAAGATTCATTTTTAATTAACTTTATATACAAAAGACCAATCCTATACTAAGTAAAGACTTCAACAATTTGCACCCCCCCACATACACGTAAAGTATAAAGTACTATTTGAGAACAAGTTTTACAGTTAATTCTCATAGTACAACTCATTAAGGACAGAGGTCCTACATAGGGAGAAAATGTACAGTGACTTCTGTTGTTGATTTAACAATTAACACTCTAATTTTTGAAGTCAGTGATCACCAGAGGCTCTTCACATGAGCTGCCAAAGCTACAGGAGCCTTTTGTGACCACAAACTCCATCAATATTTAGACAGGGCCATAAGTGAAGTGGAAGTTCTCTCCTCCCTTCAGAGAAAAGTACATCCTTCTTTGATGGACTATTCTTTCCCCTGGGATCTCACTCACAGATTTTTCCATGCCTGAAATGCTCTCATTCGCTTTTCTGCCAGATCTGAATGCCTTAAGGGATGATTCTGAAGTCAGAGTGCTCTTTAGGGCGCTTGTCATTCTATGAGTCTGCTGTGTGGACTCCTTCCTATATTCAAACTTTCTCTCCTTTTTAATTCTATCTATTGTTGTTACCAGACAGCCTATCTTATTTATGTGATCCTTTGACACTTAATCCTATATATATGATCAATTACACACCACTCAGTACCACTCAGCTTAATGGGATTTGGAGTTAGATGGCACGTAGTTAGCTTTATGCTTAGAGGTAACTGTAGGAATGTGTGCTGAACTGTATGGCTCCTCCTCTTATCCCCACTCATTTTTTATTAGGGTCTATTTTCAATTGAATTAATGCATCTATGATTAACTCTATGTTTGTTTGTTTGTTTGTTTGTTTTTTGGACAAGCAGAGTGGACAGTGATCGAGAGAGAGAGACAGAGAGAAAGGTCTTCCTTTTTCTGTTAGCTCACCGCCCAATGGCTGCTGTGGCAGGCGCACCACACTGATCCGAAGCCAGGAGCCAGGTGCATCTCCTGGTCTCCCATGCGGGTGCAGGGACCAAGGACTTGGGCCATCCTCCACTGCAATCCTGGTCACAGCAGAGAGCTGGACTGGAATAGGGACAACCAGGAAAGAATCTGGTGCCCCAACCGGGATTAGAACCCAGGGTGCAGGCGCTGCAGGTGGAGGATTAGCTTATTGAGCCACGCACCAGCCGATTAACTCTATGTTAAGAAAAGAGTTCAACCAATGATATTAAATAGAAAAAAAATATAAAAAAGTAAACTGTTCTTTGACAGTCATGACACAGGCTGTTCAAGTCATTGCATCTTCATAGTGTCAATTTCACTTCTACAGGTTTCCTTTTAGGTGCACAATTGGTTATCACAGATCAGGGAGAACATGTGATATTTGTCCCTTTGGGACTGGCTTATTTCACTAAGTATGATTTTTTCTAGATTCATCCATTTTGTTGCAAATGACAAGATTGCATTTTTTATTGCTGTATAGTATTCCATAGAGTACATATCCCATAATTTCTTTATGCAGTCTCTTGTTGCTAGGTATTTAGGTTGATTCCATGTCTTAGCTATTGTGAATTGAGCTGCAATAAACATGGAGGTGCAGATAGCTTTTTATTTATTAATTTACTTTCCCCTGGGTAAATTCCAAGGAGTGGGATGGCTGGGTCATATAGTAGGACTATATTCAGATTTCTGAGGTATCTCTAAACTATCTTCCATAGTGGTTTTTCCAGTTTGCATTCCCCCCAAGAGTGGATTAAAGCACCTTTTTCTCCACATCCTCACCAGTATTTGTTGTTTGTTGATTTCTGTATTAATGCATTCTAACTGTGGTGAGGTGAAACCACATTGTAGTTCTGATATGTATTTCCCTGATGGCTAGTGAGCCTGAGCATTTTTGTATGTGTCTATTGGCCACTTGGATTTCCTCTTTTGAGAAATGTTTGTTTAAGTCCTTTGACCATTTCTTGACTGGGTTGTTCATTTTGTTGTTCTTGAGTTTTTGGATTACTTTATATATTCTAGCTATTAATCCTTTATCAATTGTATGGTTTGCAAATAATTTCTTCAAACCTTTTGGTTGCCTCTTTACTTTCCTGTTTTTTTTTTTTTTTTTCTATATAGAAGCTTCTCAATTTGATATTAGGAACTCTGCCTATGCCAATGTCTTCCAGGGTTTCCTTAGTAATTTGATGGTATTAGGTAGCAGATTTAGGTGTTTAGTCCATGTTGAGTGGATTTTTGTGTAAGGTGTAAGGTAAGGGTCCTTCTTCTTACTTCTGCATGTGGAAATCCAGTTTTCCCAGCACTATTTATTGAAGAGATTGTCTGTGTTCCTGGGTATGTTTTTACCCCTCAGTTGAATATAAGTTGGTTGTAGATGCTTGGATTGATTTCTGGCATTTCTATTCTGTTCCATTGGTCTATCCTTCTGTTTTTGTAACAATGCTAGGGCTGTTTTGATTATAACTGCCTTGTAGTATGCCTTGAAATCTGGTATTGTGATGCCTCTGGCTTTGTTCATTTTGTGTAAGATTGCTTTAGGTATTCGAGGTCTCTTGTGTTTCCAAATGAATTTTGCTATCATTTTTTCCAGATCTAAGAAGTATGTCTTTGGTGTTTTTATTGGTATTGCAGTGATCTGTAAATTATTTTTGGAAGAATGGACATTTTGATAATATTGATTCTTCCAATCCATGAACATGGAAGTTTTTTTTTCCATTTTTTTGTATCTTCTTCTATTGCTTTCTTTAAAGTTTTGTAATTCTCATTGTAGAGATGTTTGACATCCTTGGTTAAATTTATCCCAAGGTATTTGATTTTATTTGTACCTATTATGAATGGGGTTGATCTTAGAAGTTATTCTCAGCCATGGCATTGTCTGTGTATACAAAAGCTGTTGTTTTTTGTGTGTTGATTTTATATCCTGCTATATTACCAAACTCTCTATGAGTTCCAGTAGTCTCTAAGTGGAGTCTTCTGGGTCCCCTACATATAGAATCATATCATATGCGAATAGGGATAGTTTGAATTCATCTTACTTATTTGAATATCTTTGCTTTCTTTTTCTTGCCTGATGGTTCTGGCTAAAACTTCTAGGACTATATTGGATAGCAGTGCTGAGAGTGAGCAACTGTCTGGCTCCAGATCTCAGTGGTAATGCTTCCAACTTTTCCCCATTCAATAGGATGCTGGCCATGGGTTTGTCATAAATTGTTTTGATTGTGTTGAGGAATGTTCCTTCTAAACCCAATTTTCCTGGAGTTTTCATTATGAAAGGGTGCTGTATTTTGCCAAATGCTTTATCTGCATCTATTGAGATAATCATATGATTTCTGTTCTTCAATTTGCTAATGTGGTATATCATATGGATTTTTATTTGCAAATGTTGAAACATCCCTGCATACCAGGGATACATTTCACTTGGCCCAGGTGAATAATCTTCCTTATGTGTTGTTGGATTAGATTGGCCACCATTTTTTTTGAGGATTGTTGCATCTATGTTCATTAGGGAAATTGGTCTGTAGTTATCTTTCTCTGTTCCATTTTTTCCAGATTTAGTAAATAAGGTGATGCTTGCTTCATAGAAAGAATTTGAGGGGATTCCCTCCCTTTCAATTGTTTTGAATAACTTGAGAAGAATTGGAGTTATTTCTTTAAATGTTTGTTAGAATTCAGCAGTGAAACCATCTGGGCCTGGGCTTTTCTTTGTTGGGAAGGCCTTTATTACTGATTCAGTTTCCATTTTGGTTATGGGTCTGTTTATGTTTTCTATGTCTTCATGACTCAGTTTTGGTAGGTTATATGTGTCTAAGAATCTATCCATTTCTTCTAGGTTCCCAGTTTGTTGGCATACAGCTCTTTGTAGTAATTTATGATGCTTTTTTTTTATTTCTCTGGTGCCTGTTGTTACATTTACTTTTTCATCTCTAATTTTAGTGATATGGATCTTCTTTCTGATTTTTTTGGTTAGTTGGGCCAGTGGTATGTCAATTTTGGTTATTTTTTTTTTTTCAAAAAAAAGCCCTTCATTTTGCTGATCTTTGTATAGATTTTTGGTTTCAATTTTCTTGATTTCTTCTCTAATTTTTTTCCTAAGACCACCTTATTTAATAGAACGTTCTTCATGGCACCTTTTGGTATGTAAACAGAACTCCAGGGGAAGTTCATCCTGACAATGAGACTTGCAGACCTGAGGCTGCTGCTTGACGTCTCCAGCCCTAACAGAAGTTACTAAAATCTGCGGGCCAGGGAGCATACTTGTCACTTTCCAAATGGGGGCAAGGGGACCCCTTCTGGAAGACGGTTTACAACACTGGCTCCTGAAGGCTGCAGCCTCCCCATCAGCCACGCCGACACGAGCAGCTACAGATGCACACTTTGGAGCCTGCCAGGTCTGGAATCAGATGTCTGAAGAGTGTTTCGGCCCACTTCCACTTCAGGGGGGGGTCAGTGTTGCCCAGCAGTCCTGTGGGCCGAAGTCCTACCCTTTGATAACAGCGATGGGCCGCAGTTTGATGGCCTTCTTGCTGATGCCAGCATCATGGAAGGTGTTCACCACGTCAGTCACATTCTTGTAGGACTCAGGAGCCTCTTCCATAACCAGTTTGGGCTAGGCAACACGAATTGCGATCCCCATATCTGCCAGTTTGTCTAAGACGTCCTGGAAATCTAGATTACGCCGAGATTTTGCTCGGGACAATGCACTGCCCGCTCCATGACAGTTTGTTCCGAAGGTCTCAGTCGTGCCCTGTTCAATGTCATTAAGGACGTAACTGCAGGTTCCCATGGTACCACCAATGAGCACTGGTTGTCCAGTGAGCTGGTAATCAACCGCGATGAGGGGATGGTGAGGAGGGAAAGCCCGGGTGGATCCCTTCTTGTGCACCAGCAGCGTCCGCTCCTTCCCGTCCACCGCGTGCTGCTCGACCTTGGCGATGTTGTTAGAGACATCATAGATCACGCGCAGGTCCAAGTCGTCAGGGGTTGTGTTGAAGACCTTGGCAAAAGCCTGACGGGTTAAGACAGTCATGGAAGAGCGGTTGACCCAGGTGTAGTTCCCAGCCGCTGCCATTCCCTTCAGGTAGTCCTGACCGTCCACGGAAGCGATTCGTGCACAAGCCAGCTGACGGTCATTTACGATGATCTTGTCTCTCTTCATGGCTTTTTCCATAGCCACCAGTGCATCTGTGGCTACTTGGTGGCCCAAGCCTCTGCTCCCACTGTGGATCATCACGCACACCTGTCCCTTATGGTCGATGCCCATTTTCTTAGCTGCATATTCATTGAAAATCTCATCTACAACCTGGATTTCTGCACAGTGGTTGCCTGCTCCTAGGGTCCCCAACTGAGGAAGGCCTCTTTTTTTGGCCCGTGGAGACACCTTATTGGAGTCGGCTTGCAGCATCCTTCCATACTCCTCACAGTGCTCCTTGTCTTCGGCCCAGGCATAGCCTTCTCTTAGAGACCAGTCCACACCCATCTCCAAGGCCTCCTCCAAGTCTTTGGCATTCATTGGAATGACACCTTTTGATCCCACCCCAACGGGAATGTGGTCAAACATGGCTTGTGCAAGCTGCTCCTTCACAGGCTGGACATCACTTTCATCTAAATTGGTTCTCAGCAAGCAGACACCACAGTTGATGTCAAATCCGACACCACCTGGGGATACCACTGCTTCCGGGTCATTCATATCAAAGGCTGCCATATTCCCAATAGCAAACCCATAGCCTGAATGGACATCGGGCAGCCCAATGGATCGATGAATAATCCTAGGCAGGGCTGCCACATTGCCAATCTGCTTCATAGCTGGCAGGAAGCCACCAACACCACCCCCTCCCACCCCGACAGGCATTCCTTAATTTCTCAAACATTAACTTCTCCAGAGCATCGTTCACGTAGAAAACTCCTTCAACCTGCATGTTGGGCACGGAACCCTTCTTGATCCTCCAGCAGTTCTTGTTGATCTTTTCCAGGGACTGGAGCTCATGGCTCATGGCAGCAGCGATGGTGGCGGCAGAAACTCTCGAATCCGCTAGGACGAGCAGCAGCCGCGCCTCTTCTATAATTTTAATTATTTCTTTTTTTATACTACTTTTTAGTTTGGTTTGCCATTGTTTTTCTAGATCCTTGAGGTGCATAGATAGTTCATTTATTTGGTCTCTTTCCAGTTTCTTGATGTAGGCATCAATTGCAATAAACTTTCCTCTTAACACTGCTTTTGCTAAATCTCACAAATTTTGGTATGCTGGATTGTAGTCTCCATTTATTTCCAGAAATTTTTAAATTTCTCTTTTGATTTCTTCTATTACCTATTGTTCATTCAGGAACATGTTGCTCATCCTCATGTGTTTGCATATGATGTATACTCTTGATTTTTTAATTCCAGATTTATTACATTGTGATCTGAGAAAATACAGGGTATGATTTCTATTTTTTTTTTAATTTGCTGAGACTTGCTCTATGGCCTAACATATGGTCAATTCTTCAAAAATTTCCATGTACCATAGAGAAAAATGTGTATTTGATAACTGTAGGGTGGAAGACTGTGTAGATATCCGCTAGGTCTATTTGGTCAATGGTGCCAATTAACTCTGTTGTTTCCTTGTTGATTTTCTGTTGGTTGATCTGCCCATTGCTGAAAGTGAGGTATTGAATTCGCCCATTACTATTGTATTAAAGTCTATAACTCCCTTTAAATATCTCAATATTTCTTTTAAATAGCCAGGTGCCTTGTAGTTAGGTGCATATACATTTATAATAATCATATCTTTCTGTTGAGTTGATACTTAAATCATTATATAGTGTCCTCTTTGTCTCTCTCTCTTTTTTTTTTTTTTTTTTTTTGACAGGCAGAGTGGACAGTGAGAGAGAGAGACAGAGAGAAAGGTCTTCCTTTTGCCGTTGGTTCACCCTCCAATGGCCGCCGCGGCTGGCGCGCTGCGGCCAGCGCAATGCGCTGATCCGATGGCAGGAGCCAGGTGCTTCTCCTGGTCTCCCATGGGGTGCAGGGCCCAAGCACTTGGGCCATCCTCCACTGCACTCCCGGGCCACAGCAGAGAGCTGGCCTGGAAGAGGGGCAACCGGGACAGAATCCGGCGCCCCGACCGGGACTAGAACCCGGTGTGCCGGCGCCGCAAGGCGGAGGATTAGACTAGTGAGCCGCGGTGCCGGCCCTCTTTGTCTCTTTTAATAGTTTTGTGTTAGAGTCTATTTTGTCTGATATTAGATTGCCACACCAGCTATTCTTTGGTTTCTGTTTGCATGGATTATCTCTTTCCATCCTTTCACTGTCAGTCTGTGTGCATCTTTGTTGGTAAGATGTATTTCTTGTAGGCAGCAATCAGATGGGTTTTCTTTTTAAATTAATTCAGCCAGTCTGTGCCTTTTGACTGGGGAGTTGAGACCATTTACATTCAGTGTGACTATTGTTACTTACCAGCTTTGCCCTGCCATGTTTCTGTAAATAGTTCTGTTTATGTATTTTTTACTTCATTTGTACTTTTGCTGGGTTATTTTCTGTGTTCATTTACTTTTGTAGTGATATTCCTGTTTCTGTGTTTCTGTGTATAGCACTTCCTTGAGCATCTTTTGTAGGGTTGTGCAAGTAGTTACAAATTCTTTCAATTTGTTTGTTGTGGAAGATCCTTATTTCTCCTTCATTCATAAATAAGAGTTTTGCAGGGTACAGTATTCTGAGTTAACAGTTTTTTCTCTTAGGGCATGGAATATGTCTTGCCATTCTCTCCTTGCCTGTAGGGTTTGTGATGAGAAGTCTGGAGTGAATGTAATTGGGTTTCCTCTGAATATGATCTGTCATTTCTCTCATGAACATTTTAAGATTTTTTTCTTTATGTGCTACTGAGAAGAGCTTTGCTACAATGTATTGAGGTGAAGATCTTTTCTGTTCCTGTCTATTGGGAGTTCTGTGAACTTTCTGTACTTGAATGTCTCTTCTTTTCTCCAGATTGGGGAAGTTCTCTGTTATTATTTCATCAAAAAGTCCATCTAATCCTTTTTCTCCTTCCATACCTTCTGGGATTCTTAGGGTCAGTATGTTGGGTCATTTGGTAGAATCTTGTAGATCCCCAATCATGTTTTTTAATTTCTTCTTGTGTTGGTCTGGCTGTATTATTTCCAGAAATTTGTCTTCTAGTTCTGATATTCTTTCATCTGTCTCACTTATTCTATTGTTAAGGCTTTCCACTGCATTTTTTATTTGATCTATTGAATTCTTCATTTTAGTATTTCATTCTGACTTCTTTTTAATATCTCAATATCTTGGAAACACTTTTCATTTAGATCATTAATTTGTTTCTGATTGCTTTTAAGTAATCTGAGAATTAAATTTCTGAATTCGATTTCTGGCATATCCTTGATCTTTCCTTCTTCAGCTTCTGTTATTGAAGAGTTGCATTGTTCCTTTGGGTGGTTCATAGTATCTTCCTTATTCTTATTAAGGTTTTTTCCTTTAATTTTTGGCATTTCTGGTAGCTCTTCTCTTTAATATGCATCTTGGTGCTTGTGGTGAGAGTTCCCTCTGCTAAGAGCTTCTGTGTGTCTGCACATTGCAAGTGGAAGCACACAGCCCCACATCCAGGAGTCCTGCTCACTTCTTGATCATGATGAGGGCAGGTACGAGAGCTCTGTTGCACTAAGCCCCACCTACTGGGGCTGGGCTCACTTCTCATTGGTGTGTGAAATAAGCTCAAGATTTCAATATTCAGGACTTCTTGTTGTACAGCTTGCACGGTGTGGGGAAACTACTCTGAGATGTTGTGATCCTCATTCCCGGGTGGGGGATGTTATCAAGTAGCCCCTGCAATTGATGGGCTTGTGCATGGGAAGCAAATGCGGTAGCCCCCTGCTTACCTTCAAAGATGTAAACTAACAATATGGCTTCTCCCAGCTAGCTTCAAGTCTATTTGGGGGGAGGGAGAAGACATAGATGGACAAGGGTGTATCCAATCTCTCCATTTGTTCCCATATTCATCCTGCTTGGAACTTCAAACATAGTTTGTCAGGCTCCCCTGCCCACTGCTATCCATAGCTCTGTGGACTCATGACTGCACATCTCATCTGGTCCACCAGGGTGGTGGCATCAGTCTCCCCATTTGGCTTCAGCACAGTGCCACCGCAGCACTTCCTGCACTTCCCTTTCTTTCTTGTTCCCCAGAATGGACCTGCCCTGTCTTTGTTGGACTCCTGGGCTTCACTTTGTGAAAGTCTCATGGCTCTGTCACTGGTTTGTATCCTCTTTCCTTCTTATGTTTTTTATTTTGTTTCGCATGACTCAGAATGTCCTGTTGCTGTACTGCCATCTGGCCCAACTCCATGAGTTTAATTTTGTCTTCACTATTGTTCAAAGGATGATAAACTTTTGGAAGAAGGTGAGGATAAGTAATGATGAGGAAATGGAGGGAGCCATGGACACTACAGTGGGTGTTACATTCTAGCAGAGCTCAAAGAGATCTCTAAATTCAATCACCATTTTGTCTTAGTAAGCTTTGATAGACGTATACATAAGGTAGTTGTATGTACAATTCCTTCCTGCCATTCTGCAAACTGGCTGTTCAAATTAACAAGATATCAAATGACTCTGATGTAATATTAAAGATCATATAAACCAGTATAAAATACCAATTAAAACTACTATGATTAGCTTTTAAAACATTTTATTATGTTTGCTTGGCCATGCAGACGTCCATCTGCATAAATAGTTTGATACCAGCAGGAATGCAAAAACAGTAAGCTCATCTCAGAATCAAACCAAAGAAGAACAATATGATCCTTGCCATTTGCTGATGATATTATCCAATCTGCTTATCGCCACTTCCTTTAGAGAATTTGAGGGCAAAGGATCTTCCTATTTGTGCCAGTTTCAAACATCCTTACATGGTTTCCTCACATACTATAGAAATTACCTGAAATTTTCAACGTGATGATGACTGGAATTGAAGTAAGTAATTTCTCTTTGAAAATATGTATTGTGTAGACTAAATGCTCAACAATTATATCAAAAATGTATAAACCACACAGTCAGCTAAAATAATTATTTCAATGATCAATATATAACATCACTCTATTACTAGTTTGTAATGAAATTTATCAATAAATAAATGCTTATTTATGTATATAAAAACTTGCTTTCTCATATAAATACACCAAATATGGGTATAAATTTTTTTTGCTTGTTGCCATGTTTTGGGTGAAATTCTGATTACTGGACCTAAACAGCTTGTTGTATCTCTTCTATAGATACTAGCTGTATAATTCTCCTTCACAGGATAACATACAGGAAGAAACACCAGTAGCTAGAATCACCAAAAGCACAGAAAGTCATAAAATGCTATGGCTGGGTATGGTTTTAGTGGGTCCCCCAAATGCTTATGTGTTTAATATCCATTGTGAGTTATTAAGAAAACATAATTCAACTGCAGTGTTTAGAGGTAAGGTCTTTGGGAGACAATTAAGATTAGAAAAGACCATCAAATAGAGACTTCTTGATTGAACTCTAATGACTTTATAAGAATAGGGAAGGAGACCAGAGGAGAGACACATGCCCTCCCACCATGACAGAATGTGGTCGCAGGGACTATGCCAGTGAGTCCTATGCAATTTTGAGTTCCAGCCTCCAAATCTCTGAACTAAATACACTTCTTTTTTTCCTAAGTAAATGGACCAGTGCAGACACTAGGTTTTATTGGAAGGAAAGCTGGAAAGAATGGATGTGGAATATAGCACTAAATAACAGGTGCCAATAGATATGAGTTACTCTTAAATTTATACAAGCTGTTTTCTGTACAATCCCTAAATCCTCAAGAAAGGAGAAATATGACAAGATTCTAGGTTTTACATCAATAAGTAAGGGTTACACAGTCATCAGTGCTTGCCTTAATGTAAGATTGGCAAGATAAAATATGCTTCTAGGGCTAGATTTATACATGGACATGGATTGTTACAGTCTTAGATGAGGACTTGATGCCTATTGCTTCCCTTCACTGTGCTTTCTGCATGGACACACTTTCTATACTTTAATATATGCTGAAATGATACTTCTAAATTCTCCAACCGTATTCCTCTTGCAAGTTGAATCTCAGTGTAACCACACTAGAAAGCAGGTGTTGAGACTCTGAGGAAGGTGATATCAGAGGCAGGCAAAGCAGGAGGCAGCAAACATGTAGTTAAGACTGAGAATGCCAGAAATCCAGTGCATGTGGCCAGAAAAGCAAGATACAACACAGATGTTACATTGAGTCTCCCTGAAGTGCTTCCCCATACCCCTGTATCCTCTGTACACATACCTCTGTATCCATAAATTCTAGAATAAGCCTCATTAAAGCATTTGTAATACTTCAACTTTCTTTATTGTTTGTTTATAATGTAGCCTATAAATTTATCTAGAGCAAATCATAGCACATGATGAGAGCTAGGTTTAACCAATACACTGAGTATTTAAAAAATTCTGATTTCCACATTTTACTGAGGATCATTTTAGAATGTTTTTAGAGGGCAATCATAACTATCAATGTTTAATATTAGAGATTGGAAGGGGAGGGTCTCAAGAATTTAGTTTCCAAAGTCCATCGCTATGTTACATCCTATGTATGTGTGTGCAAGAGCATTTGTGGATGCAGGTGTGTGTGTGTGTGTGTTGGTGTATGTGCATGTTACAGAAAGGGCTTTGATTTCATAGAATAAAAACAAGATCCACCAAGACAACTTCCCCTTGCCCCCAAGCCCAGTAATCTAAATATACATTATTTGAGAGTGTCACTTGAAAAATATTTCATCTTGTTATTATGTAAACTGGCTCATATTCAGGAATCCCCCCATCCAGAATCCATGTCCTTCTCTGTGGCTAACTACACAAATATATACTCGGAAATAGGCACCCCTATTTTCTCTGAGAGAATCTACCCTTCTTCATGATAAATCCTGGGTCACCAGTATACCAAAGCTTTTGGAGAATACAGAAGCAGACATTTGTTGTTTATCCGTAAAATACATCCAAGTGGTTTTGTTCCACTTTAGTGGAAAGTATAATTTAGAGCTAAGAGATTGTAATACCAATAGCTTTTAAATAGATGATTTCTCTGTTTTGGTTATTTTGAGTGTACACATGTTTCAGTTCCTGAGCAAAATTACAGGCTTTTAAGGCTTCACATTGCTATTTTGTTTTTAGGCAGACAGCATTTTGCGTTTCCTCCTTCTGAGTTCACTCTCATATTTACAGATGAAAAACAGCAGAGGGTAGCATTTATTTACTTTCTATTGAACATCAGTCACACACATGCACAAGAAACCTTTTGTAGTGACTCACACAGGCCTGCCTTCTCAAATTCCAGCCTTGGAGGCCCAACTCTGACTTATTAGAGCAAGTGGACAAGAAAAGAAGTCTGCAGAAAGGATCACTATGTGAAATGAATGCTAGTTCTGTCGCATCAGAGGAAAAATGTAAGTGGATAATAACAAGTGAAAGCAAATAAAGAGACTGAGAGAGGAGTTATGAGCTTCCTGCACTGTTTTTATTCTCTTACTTTAGGATAACAAAGTTACTCACCTATTATTCACATGATAAAAATTAGAAAAACTGCCATTGAATCTTAACACCCATTTGTGTGAGCAAAACAATAAAGAGTGGTTATATACATTTCTTTTCTATAACTCTATATAATTGGTGACAGTATTTGAGATTAATCAGAAGGAAGAATTTTCTGACAATAGAAGTTGGGAAACATTGGAACTGGAATAAAAGAGGCACCAGATATTTTCTGATATTACTTTTACTGACACTGCTTTTTTTATATTTGTTCCTCTCTGGTACCACATGGCTCACTGCAACCATAGCAACTCTTGCAATGTCTTGCCACCAGACTGCACACTGCTTTCCAATCTGTCCAAAATGCCTTTCCGCTCTTTGAGGTTCACTGAATTCTTGTGTGTCTGTTACGTATATGTTCAACCCATTTCTTAGCAAAGCCTCCTTCAATTCCTCCACAAAGAAACTACTGAATTTGGATAAATCACTGCTCCAAAATTTCATTCATTTGTATTAGAAACAAGCAAGTAAAGTGCTCTTCAAACCCCGTATGTCTGTGCTATTTGAATTAATTCTGTAAGTGCAATAGGAATTTGGTTACTGAAATTTCCCTCCACTGGTCAATGAATTTGTTATGCTAATAATATTTTGTAAACTTATTTTTCTGTCTCCTGGTGCCAGGAAATTTTATTGTCTCAAATGTTTGTGGAGAGAGTGAGTTACTTGATTAATTTTGAGATTAAAAAACTGTAGTAGATGCAGTGGTGTGTCAGCATATGATGTACTGTTTTATGTTTTCCTGGCAAGGAGAAAATAAAGAGAAAAATGGCTGCCTCAAATACCTTCAGATTTGAGCCCAAACATTAATAGACAGCTAAGTCATATTTAAAACTATCCTACAATAGAGAACAAAGTATTGTTTCTGCCTTTAGCAGTGCTTCATGAGGGATTGTAGGACGATGGTGTCTAACGGATTCACATATTGGATTAAGAATTCTAAGAGACTTCTTAGGCTTCTTTCTTTTTTTTAATGCTTTTTAAAAATTTATTTGACAGGTAGAATTATAGACAGTGAGAGAGAGAGACAGAGAGAAAAGTCTTCCTTCTGTTGGTTCACTCCCCAAATGGCTGCTATGGCCGGCGCTGTGCCGATCCGAAGCCAGGAGCCGTGTGCTTCCTCCTGGTCTCCCAAGTGGGTGCAGGGGCCCAAGCCCCTGGGCCATCCTCCACTTCTCTCTCGGCCCATAGCAGAGAGCTGGACTGGAAGAGGAGCAACCGGGACTAGAATCTGGTGCCTATATGAGATGCCAGTGCTGCAGGCGGAGGATTAACCAAGTGAGCCACGGCACCGGCCCCGAAGGCTTCTTTCTAATATGATTCTTTTTTTTTTTTTTTTTTTTTTTTTTTTTTTTTTTTTTTTTTGACAGGCAGAGTGGACAGTGAGAGAGAGAGACAGAGAGAGAAAGGTCTTCCTTTGCCGTTGGTTCACCCTCCAATGGCCGCCGCTGCAGCCGGCGCACCGCGCTGATCCTGGCAGGAGCCAGGAGCCAGGTGCTTTTCCTGGTCTCCCATGGGGTGTGGGGCCCAAGCACCTGGGCCATCCTCCACTGCACTCCCTGGCCATAGCAGAGAGCTGGCCTGGAAGAGGGGCAACCGGGACAGAATCCGGCGCCCCAACCGGGACTAGAACCCGGTGTGCCGGCGCCGCAAGGTGGAGGATTAGCCTATTGAGCCACGGCGCCGGCTCTCTAATATGATTCTTGATAACTATGACTCTATCATATCTCCTTGAGTTACATAGACACATAGGAACATGCTAAACTTTTGAATATACTGATAGCTATTGGGGGACTCAGAATATGCTCCCTTCAGAGTACAAGAATAAATGTTGACAAATACAGGACTACCTGAGAAATAATTGCTTCTGATAAAGGCATAGAGAAAAAGGGTAACTGCTTCATTGTAGCAGAAGTTTGAACTCATCTGTAGTTTGCCAATAAAGAGTTGTGATCTTTGGGCGGGCTCATCACCTTCCTTATCTACAGATTTATTTCAGGAGAAATGAAAGTGGTTGAATTAATAATAAGCAATATTCTTATATTGTTTAAAGTGATTGCATATTGAGGGAACTGTGATATGTTTCATTTATAAAAACACCAAAGATGATTATGCAAAGCCGTAAAACCAATTATTTACTACACAAAAGTTGTTTTATGAGGAATTTTCCTGAAATAGCAAACTCATATATATTTATCTATACAAATTTTATTTACATACATCTTGTCTATCATGAAACAAGATGAGTACAGGGTGAGTAGGAGGTGAGGAGGTTATAAATACCATCATTATTTACCATTATTATGTAATTTCCCACTCAAACACTATAGTAATTACAAAATGATGATTTTGCAATTCTCCATTAATCACAGGACTATTAATCCATTACTGAGTTTATGTCTCTTCTATGGGAATTCCTGATGGCTGAGAAGAAAAGAAAACATCATAGATGCTTGAAATGAATTCTGATCAAAAGGACTGGCTTTGGTGAAGTTTATATTGTGAATAGGAATTTCATTTTATGCTTTGGTTTTCTTCTTAGATAAATTTTACTCCATTCATTTCATGAATTGCATTTTATTTCAGAGAGTAAAAAGAATCTCTGTCAAAAACGGTAAGAAATGACGGACTTGGGACAGAGATGATATGTCAGGGAGAGACTGCAGAAAGACTGAAGTCAAAAGTGTACCTTCTCCACCCTAACTCTGCTTTCTGTATTCCTACTTGTTTCTAGTATCTTGCTGAATTGTTCAGCACTTGAAATTATCCCTGGTTTCTACACTATAGTAAAAAGCAGTCTTATACATCTACCCATCTGAGTTGCTAAGATTTTAAATTACTTAAGACACCAATATAGTATTGAATGAATTAAACAAAATTACTGAGATGTGTAGAAATCTTTGCATCATATAAAATACCTTTTGTATGTAATATGATTATAGCCTTACAACATAAACCTTAAGGTACATCTATATTGTATATTAGATATTATTTATATCTCTCATAAAAACTGAAGGAAATTGTTTAGAGAGCTTTAATGATCTATATTTGGTTGAGATAATCAATGGATGAATTGAAGCCCATGTTTTTATAACTAAAGCTTCAAACATGTTTCTATCATAGTTACCAATGCCCCCAGGAGTGGCTTCCTTCAACATTTCTGTGTTATTTTAACTTTTTATTTTCCTGCTTATTTATTTATCATCCAATATTCATTTTAGAATCATCAAGTGCTAATTTAGAGGAAAGACACTCACATAATATTTGTGTCACACATTTAGTTTTAGCAATGAATGAAAACCACAGCATGTCACAATCTATGTTGATACACATTTCATGAAATATTAGAGTGAAAGTGACAATATATCCCAACTCCCTTTATACTAGTTTAAAACAAGAAAAGAGAGAGTAAATTCACTGAATAATGTCACACATCTAGCTAATGTTGGAACCAAGACAGAAGCTAAAGTTACCAACACCAATTCTTTTGTGTTTTTGGTTTTAATGACAAACGATTATTTTTCCTTCCTCGAAGTTCTCTATGAGAAGGATTTTTGCAAAATTATTTAATTTGATTTTGTATTATTTTTGTTACTAGTGTCATTTAATTTTGTTCGATGTCACTAAAAAATCCCAATGTTGTCTATATTTTTACTGCTTAGAAACCAATCAAGAATTTTGCCAGATCATCTGGAATAGTGCTGCAGCAGGTTAAGCTGCTTTTGTGTGCTGGCATCCCACAATGAAGTGTTGGTTTATGATCTGGACACTTCATTTCCTTCCCAGGTTTCTGATAATGTACCTAGGAGGGCAGCAGAAGAAGGTTCACATGCTTGTGCCTTTGCCACTTAGGTGGGAGTCCTGGATGAAGTTCCTGGCTTCCTGCTTCATCCTGGCCCAGACCTGGCTGTTGCAGCCATCTGGGAAGTGAACCAGCTATGGAAATTCTGTCTATATCTCCTTCTCTGTCTCTCACTCTACATTAAAACAAATAAGCAAATCTTGTTTTAAAAAGAGAATTTCACTAGGGCTTTTTGAGTGGCACACTACATGTAATGACAGAGCTTTGGGTGTCAAATTCTAATAGCTCAGGCTTTTGTGGCGATGCTGAAGTGGTAAAGGGCCATTTTGTCTCCTAAAACATACTCTTTAGTGACAAGAGAGCATGGAACTACACTCAGCAGATGTGGAATGGCCATATGACCATGAGGACCATTGAGTCAGAGAGTTTGGAAGTCACAAGGATGTGCCAACCAGGTCACCCTTTAGGAAAGACATGCCACTAGTTGCAGGGTGGTCAGCCTACAATCACTTGTCAGTCAAGAGTAGCTTCACCTCCACAGAAAAGAACCCTATTTTCCTTAAGCCATGACCTTTCTAACTTTTCTGGCTTATCCTAAATATCCTCTGTCTAAGTTCTAAGTGAAGAGGTACTACAGAGGTGCCCCACTTCAGCCTGTCAGAGACAACCCTGATGGGTATCCTTGCTTCAGAGGGCTGAGGCCTTTCCAATTCAATTTTCTTCCTCTGCCTACTTTTGCTTTCTCTCATTGTGCTTCCCAGGCGATGTCTGATAAGTATCTTGCATCCCAACTCTATGTTAGCATCTGCATCCAAGGAAGCCAACCTACCACAAACAGCTGTGTGCAAGGAGAGTTACAAACAACAGAAAGGCAGGCAGGGAGAGGCAGAGACCAGTGTCCAAAAGATCTGCAATAGCTTTAAATTTTCTGGTTTTAGTTTCCTGAACCCAGCTGTAATTCTGCTATTTCATTCTGTATGTCAAACTTGCAGATTAGAATAGATCACTTTTATTATTTTTAGCATTAGTTTACTGCATAATTTAACTCAAATCAGTTTCTGTTTCTAACCAGTCATAACTATTTAACTGAATATGACCAAGTGCTGTGTTGTATAGTACTGATGTAAAATACAATACAATCTTGAAGAATGGTAATGCTAATGTGAGTTTCTAGTGGCAGGGAAGTACAGAATTTTAATAATTTTTTCTCCAGCCCCATAATTTCCTTCTTTCTTTTATTTTGCCTTCATTCTTCCTCACTGATTTCTTTATGATCCCTGAAACTCATGGCTCCTATCCAGCAGCTCATAGATTCCCTGGGTGCAGATGAACAAATGGAGTTTCCAAGACCCAAATGTCCATTCAGCCTGGAAAATGATAATATATTAATATTGCCAGCTTTTAGTAGACGCTATAATAGGGGGCCAGGACCTGCTTTAAATAAAAGAAACCACAAGATCATGGAAAAGAGTGCTCAAATCTTGCTACTTTTCTTTTCATCAAGAGAAAAATTTAGTTTACATCATAGTTAAGGTAGCCTAATTCTTCTATGCTTTTTAGCCTAGTATCCTTCTTGTTCCTCTTCTTTCTTCTTATTTTAGCAGCATTTTTTCAACTTCCAAATCCCCAATTTACTAAGTTGGAAGCTAAATCGAGGGGGAATATTATCTATTCTTTTTACCTTGATTTCCCTAGAGCTAAGCAGGACCATTTTGGTGTATGTTTGTCTGAACAGATAGATCTATTTATCTTTAAATAAATGTTTAGCTTTTTGTTATTTTAACATATTTTATAGAAGTTATTTTATCTAACCTTGATGACAGGGGTCAATAATCAGATAATCTCACATTTCCAACAAGTTGTCCTCAGGCACATTAAGAGCATGAACCCAGTGCTGTCTTCCATGTCAATAGCCTCTCAGTTTTCAACAACTCATTGGCTTCCTTACTACACAAGTACAATAGCAGGCTATAAATAACGTTTTTTACTCAGGTAGTTGCCTCCAAAGGTGAATGGTATGAGTAATATCACAAAGCCTTCGTGGACACAAGCAATATCAAAATGATAGGCCCCTGACCCATGGATTTAGTTTTGTTTTACTAACATTCAAATGAATGAAAAGCAAAGGAGGTTCTTCTAAGTATTTTCTTTATTTGTGTGGTGCCCTGAAGACATGTTCAGAAGTGCCATAGAAGTCTAACTTCAAATGCTTCCATGGATCTGGACTGTCTTGGAAACCAGTTAGGTTGACAAAAGTACAAAGTTTCAGAATAACTGAATATAGTAAGGAATGAGGGAATGATCAGGGATGATTAGGGAAGACTCCAAATCTCCTGGGAAGTGTAAAATAGCAACTGGTTCTAAAAGGATGCTCCCCTAAGAGACTATGGGAACTCATGATGGAGTCTACAAAACCTGCAGCATATAAAATCAACACCCCAAAATCCATAGCATTTGGTTACACAAACAATGCCATGGCAGAGAAAGAACTTGTAAGATCAGTCCCATTCACAACAGCAACAAAAGAACATTAAAAACTTTGAAATAAACTTAACAAAGAATATGAAAATCTCACAATAAAAATTACAAAACATTAAAGAAAGTAATGAAAAAAGCACAAAAATTGAAAGATTTTTCATGTTCATGGGTTGTGAGAATTAATATAAAAATGAAAACAATTTAAAAACCAATGCATTCTCTATCAAAATACCAAAGACATTTTTCTCATATCTAGAAAAAAAGTCATATTGAAACACAAGAGATCCTGAATAGCTAAAACAATCTTAAACCACAAAAACAAAACTGGAACCATCACAATACCAGATTTTAAGACATAATATGTCGCTCCCCCTCTTTGCGGAGGAACGACACTGGACCCTGCGCTGTTCTTTTGTCTGCTCGGCCCTTCCAGGGTTTGCTGCTGGTCCTTCCCGGGTTGGCTACCGACCCTTCCACCTCTGTGGAAGGGCGGTTCCCCCTGCCACTTTCCCCACTTCCTCGGGGGAGCAGCACACCGCAGGCCGGCTCTCTCGGGGGCTGCTCAGATGTTCCTCAGGTGTTCCTGGTGCATGTTGTCTCTCTCCTCCTTTATAGTCCTCTTCCACCAATCCCAACTCTGCTACCCACACGCCGAGTACACTGCTCTCCTCCAATCAGGAGCAGGATCAGCTCCTGCAGGTCATCACTCAAGTTGGCGAGAGGCAGCTGCGTAGAAGTTATTATTCCCTTCTCAGCGCCATATTGTGGGAGAGCAGATGCATAGAATAAGTCTTAATTCCAGTAACAGTCTAGTTCGAGTTGCTCCCCACAATAATACAGGGCAGTTATAACAAAAACAGCAGTGTTTGGTACAAAAACAGATATGTAGACCAATGGAACAGAATAGAAACCCCAGAAATTAAATTCAAACATTTACAGCCAGCTGATCTTTGAAAGACGAGTAAAAATCAACCTCTGGATAAAGAATAGTCACTTCAATAAGTGGTGTTGGGAAAATATGACCTATTTGTGCAGAAGTGTGAACAAAAATCCTACCTTATACCTTACACAAAAATCAACTCAAAATGGATCTAGGATCTAAATCTATGACCTGATACTATCAAACTAGTAGAAGAGAACATTGAGGAAACTCTGTAAAACATTGACATATTCAGCATCTTCTTGGAAAAGAACCCTGAAGCACAGGCAATCAAAGCAAAAATAGAAAAATAGGAATACAATAAGCTAAGAAACCTCTAAACTGCAAAGGAAACGCTCAACAAAGTGAAGAGGCAATCAGCAGAATGAGAGAAAATCTTTGCAAATTATGCAACTGATAAAGCATTAGTATCCAGAATATATAAAAACCACAAGAAACTCAACAAGACAAACAATATAGTTAAGAAGTGGTTATAGAACATGAACAGGTATTTTTCAAAGTATCAAATTCAAATGGCCAACAAACACATTAAAAAATGCTCAGGATTACTAGCCATCAGAGAAATGCAAATCCAAACCACAATGATGTTTCACCTCACCCCAGTTAGAATGTCTTTCATCCAAAAATTAAAAAATAAATAAATAAATACTGGCAAGGCTGTAGGGAAACAGGGAGCCTTAATCCACTGTTGGTGGGAACGTAAACTAATAAAATTGTTGTGGAACACAGTATAAAGATTCCTCAGAGACCTGAAAATCTGTCACATCCAGCCATCCCACTCCTGGTAATGTATCCAAGTGACATGAAATCAGCATATGAGTTATTTGTTTATTGCACCTCAATTTACAAAAACTAAGATGTGGAATCAACCCAGATGTCCATCAACTGCTGACTAGACAAAGAAAATATGGTGTGTGTGTATATATATTATATATTATATATTATATATGTATATGCATAAATATAATATATGGAATGCTACTCAGCCATAAAAATGAAATCTTTATATTTACAACATAATGGATGCAACTGGAAACATTATATTTAGTGAAATAATCCAATGTCCAAAAGACAAATATCATGTTTTCTCTGATATGTGACAATTAATATAGAATACAAAAAAAGTGTAGGAATGAAATAGACACTTGTGATATGATTGTCATTTTTTAAAGTTTTATTTATTTATTTATTTATTTACTTGAAAGGCAGAGTTACAGAGAAGCAGAAGAGAAGGGGGAGAGAGAGAGAGAGAGAGGGAGAGAGAGAGAGATCTTCCATCTGCTGGTTCATACCCCAAATGGCCACAACAGCTGGAGCTGAGATGATCTGAAGCCTGGAGCCAGGAGCCAGGAGCCAGGAGCCAGGAGCCAGGAGCCAGGAACTTCTTCTGGGTCTCTCACATGGGTGAAGGAGCCCAAGAACTTGGGCCATCTTCTATTGCTTTCCCAGGTCATAGCAGAGAGGTGGATCAGAAATGGAGTGACCAGGACTCAAACCAGTGCTCATATGGATGACTGCACTATAGGAGGTGGCTTTACCTGCTATATTACTGTGCTGGCCCCATGATTGTCATTTTTAACCCTTGTTTATACTCCTGTGGATCTGTGGTCTTCCTACTTTTTACTTGTTGAATATTATGGTTAGTGGTGAATTAAACATGTTTATAGCGTAGATTAAAATAATTTCTTTGCAAAACTTAATGAGATAATAAGAAGAGGGGGAAGAGGGGGCTTAGGGGAGGTAAAGAGAGAGGGAGGGATGTATGCTTATTTTCTTAGAACATGTACATGTGAAATCCATGAAATATGTTCTCTTTATATTAATGAAAATTTAAAAAGGCACTGTGGGGAAGAAATGGGGAGATTGGGAGAGTGTTTAGGTCCATTTGGGCTGCTATAATAAAATACTCTCACAGGCAAAAAAAAACTTTGAACTGTAACAGATGTCCAGGATTCAGCAATTCACATAAAGCCAGTATAGACCCTTTGACATACACAATGCCTACAGACACACTCTCGTTTAACAGTGGTATATCCAGATTGTCTGGTACAGATATTGTACTTCTCATCCTGTTTTTCAAGGCCACAATGTGTTTACCCCTACTCCCTTTCTCCTCCCTGTCTGCATTCCCAGTGGTGAGTTGGCAACTGCAAGGATGCTCACCCCTGACCCCATGCTGTTCTGTCCCTTCTTCCTTTTTATCCCTACTGAAGATTCCACATGGCTACAGAATCTCCCTAACAACTATAGCCCATGCTTCTAAAAATCATGAATAACACATAACCTAGCATTTTAATTTAGTTTGCTCTTTTCAAGGTGCCTATTTCCAGGAACATGTGTCTACAATGTCTGTTCCCTGAGATCAGAGTTGGCATCTTTTAATTCCTCCAGGTGAATTAGTGAATTACTACGTCACTATGACATGCTTACTATCAAGTGATAGACTGATGTTTCATAAAACATTTATATGTATAAATAATTTATGCCCAACAATTAAAATTATATGTTCTGTACCCCTTTTATAAATATATTTTTGCATTTTCAAGAAGCTTTTGGAGATTAAAAGGGTTTTGCTTTAAGCATGAACAATACCAATGTCATAAAAAGTGCTGTAAATTATACAGTAAGCCTGCAATTGGAAATTAAATCATATGGAGATTTTTCTGTATGTGTTTAATACATTGCCAGACCTTTTCATATTATTCTGACAGCACATACTGGTGTGTACACACTGGTGTAAATGCAGTTTTCAAAATACATTTGTTGGATAAATTTACCTTATTCAGTTTTCTTTCTTAATTTTGCAGTTAGTCTGATGAGATTTAAAAAAATATATTTTCTATGAGACATTTTGAGCTGCTTTAATGTCGTAGAGCCTCCTGAGTCACAGGGTAATTGTGAGCTGTAGTGTAACAGACTTCATCTCTTGTTGCCATGCAATGATGTCTGACAGTGACGTGACGTAATGAAAGCTGTCTAGGTCAATATAAGATGAGTTTCCTTGCAGTAGTTCAGGATGGAGATTTCAATCAGCCCACAGTCTGGAACTCACAATCTACCTGCAGGTTGAAATCATGCTGTCGACAGAATATCAGCTTGCCATGAAGGGTATTATCAAAAGCATGTTTGCTTGGACCAGGTCCAGACTGAGAAAGCCTGAAGCAAAATGCAAACTAACAAGCAAGGACAGGGAGAGTTTCCAAGTGGTAATGACTCCTGATCGTATCCCCAAATTCTTCATTCCTTCTTGCGATGTGAAGCATGTGGACTTTCATCAAAAATCAGTCAAACTCCCACAAGACTGGTGTCTAAACAGAAGGCTGTCTGATGTGATAAACAGCAAATCTCCAGCAATTCAACGTAAATCAGAATCCTCTAGGAAAAAAAAAAAAGAAGAATGTGAAGAAAAGAGAAACTCTGTCTAAAAGGGATGCTCTGTGCTTGACTGTCAATGTTGCTGATTGCAAAGATGTGCAGGAAGCTATGAATCTCCCAGATCCAGTGACCCAGGCCACCCTGTCATTGTTACATCTCCCCAAAGTAACAACACCAGCACTAAATGTATGTAAATCTACGTTAGACGGGGGTGGAATAATATTTAGATGATGGAAAATTTACTTTGAGGATTCTTCCTTTGTGTATTAGAAGAGATTTCAGCTCTACTATCTTCCTCTTGCATTTGAAACATTCAAAACTTCAACCCTATAATGAGACATCTGCAAACTTATTCTAACTGGAAGGGTAAATCATCAGGGGAATATTATATATATATATATATATATATATACACACACACATATTTCTTAATGTGCTTAACTACATTTTTGATACTATCATCAAGCTCAGTGATCTTTCCCTGAATGATATGTTTAGCAGATTAGTCTACTAGAAATACTGAGATCCCTGTGTCTGTGTTAAATGTACAAATATAAACAAAATCAGTTACAGAATAAGAAAAAGTGCAGGTCTGGGTGAACATAACATGACATAACTAATTTGTAATTGTTATAAAGGTAAACAGAGCAAATAAGAATTTATATAGTCTTTTATCCACATGCATTACTGAATAATATGTAATTTATATTGCAATATAAGGTACATGGGATTTTGTAAGTATATATGCACATGCATAGTTATAAAAGTGCATAATCATTGATTTATAAAATATTTATTCTGTTCATTAGGTAATGAAGTTTATACTAATGCATAGGAAAAAACACTTCTAATTGTTTTTATTATTTCCTAAATCTTGGAGGTTTTCATGCCTCTTTTGCTTGTCCAAAATATTTTATATAGCATGCTCAGGTGGATAGGCTGCACTACCCATACCATGTGCAATTACTACAACCAATAAAAATATTTTCTCTTTTCAAGATTTTCAAACGTATGATTTGATTTGCTATATTGTCTAATGATAGGATAAATACTGCTATGCTCAAATACACAGGTGCTTTCCAAAAGTTCTGACTCCAGTTCTCTGTGGGTTCTGTAGCTGGGAAAGGGCATAGTGTACTCTATGTTCTTAATGAATTTATGATCTCCTTCTGATGATAAAACTCACACAAAAGAAGACAGCAGGAATCAATATAGAAGAGCACATATTCAGCAGTGGGTAAAATAATACGTTCTTGACATGCTAAATGAATTACCAATGGTCGTTTTGGAAATCCATTAAGCTAAAACACTCAACATAAGAATGAGAAAGTTGAAGGAGGTATATTCAGCACCAATCCCATGAATGATCTAGGAATGAGGGAATTTGGGTGTTTTGTTAATCATTGTAACATAAATATAAGTGGCATGGTAATAATTTGCTTGAAAGGAATAATTAAATTATCTTTCTATTGAATATTTTGATTTTTTAACATTTCCCCCTTTTCTTACTGGTTATATTTTATTTATTTAATTTTTGTGGCTAGGATGTCTTTGATTTAAAATTGTTCAGAATGTACTAATTCAAGAAGTCAAGTTAAATTTATGGTTCTCTTTAAGTCTTTACTTGAAGCACAGTTTCATATGAACTTCTATGGCCAGATTTAGTCTAACATCAAGTAATAAAGATAAAAGAAGAGAAATATTGATTTAAGTTAAACACACTAAACAAATATAACACTATGCTGAAATTTTTTAAAGTTAATTTTTTAAAAGATATATTTTATTTACTTGAAAGTCAGAGTTACACAGAGAGAGAAGGAGAGGCAGAGAGGTAGCGAGAGCTCTTCCATCCACTGGTTCACTCCTCAATTGGCCACAATGGCCGGAGCTGTGCTGACCCGAAGCCAGGAGCCAGGAGCTTCTTCTGGGTCTCCCATGTGGGTTCAGACCCACAGACTTGGGCCATCTTCTACTGTTTTCCCAGGCCATAGTAGAAAGCTGGATTGAAAGTGGAGCAGCTGGATCTTGAACCTGCACCCATATGGGAAGTTGGCCCTGCAAGCGGTAGCTTTATCCACTACGCCACAGCTCCAACCCCTAAAGTTAATTTTAAGGAAACACTTAAAAGAACCTTATTTAAAAATTAGGAAAAATGTGATTGTTTCTAGTGTGTAATTGAGAGTGAATGGGTTTTATATTCATATAATGCCCTGTTTACACCTGGGTGAGGAAACAACATCTGCTTTAATGAGATTATATTCTTAATTCAAAGTAATATAGTCATCATGTGACAGTTAGCGATGAAAACAAAACATCTGAGTTGAAAATCAAGGCTGTTTCCATTATTACAATTTAACTTAAAGAAAAAAAAAGAAACCCCAACTTTATTAAATAGTTTACCCAAATCACAAAATAGCAGGTTTTAAGTAGCTTCTGGTGGGGTACAGAAAATCCTACCCTAAATATGGCTTCTTGGCATACTTAGTATTTTAATTTCATGATAATTGAGAAAACATCAGGATCAGGATGGTCTCTTAGACCTCTTCCTATTCTCCTCTATCCTAAAATGGAGTTTAGACACAGGAATCACACATGTCTCTTTCTTCCCTAAAGCAGAACATAAAATCTAGGAAAGTCAGTCTCTGCCCTTCTTCCTGTTGCCCCTGAATATCTTCATGTGACATATTTCCTGCCCTACTATTTCCAGCCCTACTACTGGGGAGAAGATATGCTATATGGAGAGGCCAAGAAGAAACCAAACAGGCTTCCAAAGTTCTTTTCTAGTTTATTACCACCAGACCATTCCCTTCTTTCTGTGCTGTGCTCCAACTGTATTTCTGAGACTGTCCATAAAAACACAGTTTTTCCTGAGTCTTTGGGCACTCTTTCCTGATGGCTCCCATGCCACATAAAGCTTATATTAAAATTATGTACTTTAGCCTTGAACTCTGTCTTTTGTTTTAGGCATCTCATTCATAAACCCAGAAAGAACTGGAGTAAAGTTATTAGTTCAGGTGCAAAGATTTGTATTTTGTCAAGGGAGAGAGAAATTGGGACCATACTTTTAGATCTAGGGGTGACCACGAGGGCAGAATCAACATTGGAGCAGGAAGGAAGTGAAAATTCTTAAAGTCATTGGAGAAAGGTTAAAAAAACTAAGATATGTTGATAATTATTTTCCTAACGGCTAGATACAAGATTTGTAGTCCTCCAGGGTTGCAGTATATTCTAAGCAGAGTCACTGTCTTGTACTACTGATGCTGAAAACTACACGATCCACTTAATTGATGAGGTGGTTAGTCTTATGTGGACACTTGGATATGGTACAGTACACAGTTGTTTAATCTGCATCAGTTTCTGTATTACTCTGGAGCACCTTGCAGATGTGGTCAACATCTACAATCATTTGGCTTTAAGTAAAGGAAAATACCTTCACTAATGTTAATGAGCCTTGTGCAATGGATTGAAGTCTGTAAGAGCAAATCCTAGGGTTTCCTATAGGGAAGGGCATTCAACCACAATAATGAAACATCATCTCATGTCTGAGCTGCCAGCTTTCAGAACTACCCTTAAAATCTTTGGAAAATGAATATGTGGGGCTGGTGCTGTGGCGTAGGGGGTAAAGCCACTACCTGCAGTGCCAGCATCTCATGCAGGCACCGGTTCGAGTCCCAGCTGCTCCACTTCCTATCTAGCTCTTCGTTATGGCCTGGGAAAGCAAGAGAAGATGGCCCAAGTTCTGGGGCCCCTGCACCCCACCATGGGAGACCTGGAAGAAGCTCGTAGCTTCTGGCTTCAGATCAACATAGCTCTGGCCCTGGCAGCCAATTGGGGAGTGAACTAGCAGATGAAAGACTTTCTCTCTCTCTCTCTCTCTCTCTCTCTCTCTCTCTCTCTGCCTTTCCTTCTCTCTCTGTGTAACTCTGACTTTGAAATAAATAAATAAATCTTAAAAAAAAAAAAAGAAAATGAATATGGAGCAGCAAGGGTTCCTCTGTTGATCTGCTAGATGAACTCCTCTCCCACTTTGGCATGCATGAGCCTTCCTGTAGCCTACAAGGAAGGTAAAATTTGATCTAAAACTAACAAAGATGTATGGATGCTGTTATATGGCACCTATATTTATAGTACATCCAATGACTTAACTGCTCTCTTAATTTGACTTTATTTACATATGAAAAATTGTGAAAAGTCTGAATCCTACGCATTTGAACATAATGTCTGAATAAATATTAATAAAGTAAATATATTACATTATTGCTTTATGAATTTCACATACAGTATCTCACTTAGCCTCATGATAACTTATGTGATATGTTATTACTGTTTCTATTTCATAGATGCTGTTTTTATTAATGTGGTTCCTCAGAATTTGAAATTGGACATTCACTCATCGAAATTCAACTAATTTCGAAATACAATGAACTTGCTACCATCTACCACCTTCAAAGGGTCCCAAAAATTTTGTGGAAATGTGCATTCTTTATGTTTATATTTTTATCTACTTGAAAGGGGAGAGAGAGAGAGAGAGTCTTCCACCTGCTTGTTCCCTCTCTAAATGCACACAGTGCCCATGCTGGACCCTGCTGAAGCCAGGAACCCAGAACTCCATCTGGGTATTCCAGGTAGGTGGTATGGCCCAAACACTTCAATCATTACCACTGTCTCCCAGGACAGGTTATCAGGAAACTGGACTGCAAGTGGAGCAACCAAACTTGAACACGAGCACTCCAGTATTAGATGCAGGCATAACCCTGGTGGCTTAACTTAGAGTGCCACAGTGCTTGCCCCTAGATTATTATTTAATTCCATGGCCTTACAGTCTTTCTAAAGTAACTCCCTCCATATTAGTAGTTTCCAGACTCTCTTGCCTTATACAAAAGTTTATATATGAACTTGACCTAAAATCCATAGCTCTCACATTTTACTACATGTTGGTATGAATAAATAACATAACAAGAGAATTTCAAAAATGAGACATGCTGCCTCAACAGAATGGAAATAAAGCATATTAGAATAAATGTTTGGAAAACAAAGCCATTTTTCCTTACATATAGTATAAATAGTAAAAATGTTGTGTATGAAAATTTGGCAATGTCATATATAGATAAGCCAATTTTCACAGTTTTATCTTCTATTAAAGTAAATCAATAATTTACTGAAAAAGAATTTACTTTTACCTCCTATGATGTCAGCATCATTTTAATTATTAAGAGAGATGAAAAATGTATATATGGAAATACATGGCCTCAAAACCAATCTTTGTTTTGTGCAGGGTATTCTGTTAAAAGTTTTTCACAAATATTTTCTCCTCTTTTATTTTTTAAAAATTTATTTATTTTGGAAATCAGAGATACAGAGAGAGGGGGGAGACAGGGAGAGAGCTTCCATTTGCTGCTTCACTCCTCAGATGGCTGCGATGGTCAGTACTGAGCCAGGCTGAAGCGGGGAGCTAGCAGATACATCCAGGTCTTCCATGTGAGTGGAAGGGGCCCAAACACTTGGGCCTACTTTCCCAGGCCATTAGCAGGGAGTTGGCTAGGAAGTAGAGTAAATTGGTCACAAACCAGTACCTACATGGGATTATGATATTGCAGGCAGCAGCTTTACCCATTCTGACACAAGGCTAGTACCAAGCATTATATTTAACCAGGTCCCCTTTCTTCAATTCCAGACATGTTCACTACCATATGAGGGGCAAGTACTAGTCATGTGATCTGACTCCTATCCTAAACTTGTAACCACTAACCTGAATCAGCCCATGAAGAATAATAAACAATTAGAAATGCCAAATTAGAGATACAAAACAAATAACATGAGATACTAAATTTTAGCTATTCAAATGTCAGTATTTGTTTTATTTGCTGCTATATTCTAGTTCCTAATCCAAGGCTTACATACAGTAGATACTCAACTATTTTTGAGTGAATTGTCTTAAAATGATTAGAAAATCAGCAGATATTGGAAGTGCATAGTAGGGTATGGTCATTATTAATGGTGGAAAATATGATATTGTCTTTCATTCGCTTATTCTACCAATAAATATTTGCTGAATTTCACTATGCTAGTGGTCTATGAGAATGGTGAAGAAATTAGTGTGGGTACTCAACTACTCTTGGAATATAGAAGGACTAGAATCAACCAAGGTTTCACAGGAAGTGAGGGAGACAAATAGAGAGACAGCTCCCATTCACTGGCTAACTCTCCAAATGGCTTCAACAACTGGGCCTGAAACAGGGAACTCAATCCTGGTCTCCCACATAAGCAATAGGAACCCATTTACCTGAGCCATTGCCATTGCCTCTTAGGTTTTATATTATCAGGAAACTAGAGTGAGGAGCTAGAGCCAGAGATTAAACCTAGGTACTCCAATGTGATATGTGGGCATTTTAACTGCTAAACTAAATGCCTGCTCCTGCATAGTCATTTTGATTTGGATATCTACAGACATACAATTGACCTTGCTTATGTTCTGGAGTAGCTGCATTTACATGGCAGATAAGTCATAACTCTTAAGGACTGTGTGCTTTCTGATCAATTTTGCATATATTAAAATAGACCTCATGAAAACCTTGGCTGGAAATCATTTAAAAACACCAACAATGCAAAAGTGATGAAATTGTACTATGATGCTCTTACTATATCAATACTAAATTTCCAGATTTTGATACTTCTAATATGGTTCTATGATAAAATGTCCTGGTTTTTTGGAAATTCAAAGTTGAAAATTTGGTGATAAAAAGGTTAACTATCTTCAGAGAACTTTCAACATTTTCAAAAAAATATATAAATAGGTGATAAATTCTAAATTAAATAAAGCAAAATATTAAAAATTGGTGAACATCGCCGGCACCGCCGCTCAATAGGCTAATCCTCCGCCTTGCGGCGCCAGCACACCGGGTTCTAGTCCCGATCGGGGCGCCGGATTGTGTCCTGGTTGCCCCTCTTCCAGGCCAGCTCTCTGCTGTGGCCCGGGAGTGCAGTAGAGGATGGCCCAAGTACTTGGGCCCTGCACCCCATGGGAGACCAGAAGTACCTGGCTCCTGCTATCCGATCAGCGCAGTGCGCCGGCCGCAGTGCGCCGGCCGCAGTGCGCCGGCCGTGGCGGCCATTGGAGGGTGAACCAACGGCAAAGGAAGACCTTTCTCTCTGTCTCTCTCTCTCACTGTCCACTCTGCCTGTCAAAAAATAAAAATAAAAAAAAAATGGTGAACATCAGTGAAGTTTCTATAGAATTACTTTTACTATTTTTTGTGATTTTTCTTTAAATTTGAAATTATATCAAAATCAAGAATTTAAAAACAAAACTAAACCTATAGATAACTCTTTCATAATATTTATTATTTATTTATTTGAAAGGCAGAGTTGCAGAGAGGCAGAGAGAGAGAGGTTTCTTCCATCTGCTGTTTTACCTCCTAAATGGTTGCAATGGCTAGAGGTGGGCCAATCCAAAGCCAGCAGCCAGAAGTTTCTCTGGGTCTTCCACGCTGACACAGGGACCAAGCACTTTGGCCATCTTCTACGGCTTTCACAGGCCATAAGCAAAGAACTGGACTGGAAGTGGATCAACCGGGACTCAACCTGGTGCCCATATGGGTTGCTGGCACTGGAAGTGGCAGCTTTACCTGCTGTGCCACAGTGTCTGCCCCTATACATAATTCTTGTAAACAAAGTTACTTGTATTTCTTTCTACCCAGCATTTGGCTTTCACTCATATTTTTGATGTTTTAACAGGCCACACATTAACAAACCATTTTCATCTTCACTTTTAAGTCACTTGCAGCCTATTATAGTGATGTTTTTGGTAATAGTTTCTACTGAGTCAGGCAAGTACATTATGCAAAACTAAAGCATTGCTATAGATGCATTGCTGTCCCAGAAAACAAACACAAAATACCAGATATATAAGAAACAGCCAGACATAAGCAGAAAGGCCATGAGTCTAAAAGAAAGAGATGGATAAACTCAGTATTACACAGGGTATAAATTAGTGAGCCAATTATGAAAAGAAGTGTGGTCTTGGGTAGATACACGACAAATGGATCCCTATACCACAAGACAGGGCATTTTATAGACAAAGGTTGCTCACAACTACCAGGAGGCATCTGAAGTTTCTCAGGAGAAGAAACTTTGACACATTCTAGGTGTCAAAGAAGAGACATTCCAAGCATCAGATAAGAGTGACAGGTTTTTTCAGTAGTTTTGTTTACCTTGGATGAGACTTGGGGTGACCTCTAATGTCCCGTAGAGGGCAAGGCAGTGGCTATATGCAAGATGATTACAATCACACCAAGCTAGATATCTACAATTTTATTTTTCTACTTAAAGCATCAGAGCTAAGTTTTGAAGACTTAATATTAAATCCTATTTGTTACAGATTTCTTAATAAATAAATATACAATATATTAACATTGTTTATCATCACTCTACCATGTAATAGAACCAGGTAACTTCTTACTGTTATTTAGTTATAACTGAACTATTTCAGTAACTTCGAATACTTTTTCATGTACCTCCTATCCACTGGAACACCCTAAGAAACACTTCTAATAAAAGGCCATGAATGGAGAACATTTGCAAGAGAGATGAATATAGCTATAGAAGGACCTTGGTTTACCATGGTTTGACTTAACAATTTTTGCTACTCTATCAAGGTGCTAAAGTGATTTGCATACAGGGGAATAGAACTGATGTTCATTCCCATTTACCACATGGCATGCTTTTTGCTGGTGTGGCACTTGAAACAACTTGTTCTCTCAGAAACCCTTGGGGGTTGGTGTTAATCATTGTTAAGGTGTATTGCTTTCAGTGTGTGAGAAATGGGCAGAAAAGTTAGAAGCCAGTCTGACAGCTCCTCTTCCTGCTTTCAAAATTGGTCTCCTTGAATTTAACTTCCACACTACTTAAAGGATGATATATTTTAGTAGCTAGTAGAACTTACTGTTTGGTTCTGTCACTTTAAATTCTTTTTTGAAATCTTATTTCTCAATTTATAAATTCCATAAATAAGTCATTATGAGCTGATCTTTTTTTTTTCATGAGTCTTAGCTTTCACAATTCACCTCATATTCTAATGTACTATTAATAGTTTCCTTAAATATCCAGACTGACACACTCAGACCCCATCACTTGCATTTCTCTTTATCTTTCTGTACTTGATTATTCTTTGGTTAATAATAATCTGAAAGTACCAAGTAATTAAGACACCAAAGTTTCATTTATGGTGTGTAATACAAATTCACTATAGATGTACATAATTCTCTGCTCATCACACAGGGTTGCAGCAAACAGAGTAGTCTCCATCTGGAAATCATAGCTCCAAAGAAGAAAGCAAGATTTCAGCTCATTAGGCAGAATTGGTCCATACTCTGCTTGCTGTATTGAAGAGAGGTGGGGAAAAGTGTCTCAAATGAGGAAGAACTAAAACTGTGATAAACATCACTGATGACTACTACTGATCTTCTGGGAACTCATCCAATTCTTCTATGACTCAAGTTGAATGTTTCCAACTAATCTGATTTTAATGCTTTGTACCCAGTATTCCCACTTGAACTGAATTTTTGTTCTCAGTATATCATACTTAGATTATTAATTTACATGCTAGTTCTCCAACTAACTTATTAATTTCCTGAATATCAAAGGTCTAGGCCATTCTGTATTTTGGGCACCCATGACAGTTTCTCTTTTTATTGTGGGAATAATTATTAAACCCATGTATATCAGAAAAAAATAATAATTTGGTACAGCAGTTAAGACACCACTCGAGATGCTCACATCATATATTGGAGTGCCTCAGTTTGAGTAATAGCTTTGATTTTGATTCTAGCATCCTGTCATTATGCACACTTAGAGGCAACAGGTGAGAGTTCAAGTACTTGGGTCCCTGACAGCCCAAAGTGTGAGACCTGGATTGAGTTTCTGGGTCCTGCCTTCTACCTGGCCCAGTCATAGAAGCTGTGCACATTTGGAAAGTGAACGAGCAGATGGAAGATCTCTCTCTCTCTCTCTCTCTCTGTGTGTGTGTGTGTGTGTGTGTGTCTTTCAAATAAACAAAACCAACAAAAACAACTCCCTTTCTGTTCATCAAACTGTTTACTAGTATGTACCATTTTTACATTAGAAATGTGGATTTTAGTTTGAAAATGCATTCCCTGAAGAACTATTTCATTAAAAAGTAAGTACCTCTGCATAATTATAAAGGAAATTGCTGAGTATTTTATTATTTTAACACTAGTCCTGAACAAGATATATTGTTTCATTTAATCTTTATTAAAGACATTTTATATACAAGAAAAGTGAGCACGGATATGTTAAGTAACTTGGCCAAACTGGAGAAACTAAATCCTCGGCACTCCAGCCTCTCCTGAGCACTCAGCTCCCTGCTCTGGAGCATGATACAGTGCTGATGTTTTCTGGTACCATGACTTCTTGAAATGAAAATTGAACACTTTACTTGGGGAAGGCTAATAGGAACTAATAGAGTTGATTACGTCAATGGTTACTAAATACTTGTTTATTTATAAATTAATGTTGGGATTATTGTGTAACAATCTCCAGGGAATCAGAGCTTCCATTTGGTATATGATCTAAAAAGCTCAAAGATTACATTGATAAATAGTTGTGTTTGTAAATTTCTACTGTAAGTTATTTAATCAATGTTTGTGTCTGTAAAGCAAAAAAAAACCTGTTTATTAATTTTCATAGCAATATTAGCACAGTAGGAAATAATTTATCACAATGATATTGGTCATCCTAGTACTATCCAAAAAAAAGCAGTTCCAGTTATGTAATAAAAGTTGAAAAATTATAAAAATATTAATTCTCATGGCTGCTAGCATATAGGAATGTTAATACTGTTCTTAAGGGTTTGGAAAGCTCTAAGTAGAATTATTTGTCATTACTATAATATTTTTATAGTAATATTATATTTTTCACATAAAAGTGAAAATACCTTATACATATATATTTATATTTGTTTTTAAAGAATTTGTTTTTAATAAAACTAGCTTAAATATAACTCCTTTAAAAGAACTCTAATGTATTAAGTGAGCTGAGTTAAGATTGATCAGGCTACTGATCTACTTAACTTAAACTACTACTCAGAGTAGTTTAAGCAATGGGATTATTTAATTCAAGAGATTTAATTAGTTTATGGTTTATTCATAAAGGCTTAAGGTTAACCTGTCCTGCAGGAGCACTAGGTATCACTTATAAAGCATACAGAATTTAAAATGATTACATAATAAAGCAACAATAAAACATATTACCCATTTACGATGGACAAGATCTATTAGTGTTTATCTAAGGATTGATTAATAAAATAGGTTGTATCCAATTCCCTTCTACATTTCAGATATAAAGCAGTCCATTAGCAACACAAGTATTCTGAAAAAACAATTGCATAACCAAAGCTAATATTTTTGCATATGCACTTATACAACACCACCAATTAATATTAAGATGATAATATGACCAGTCTACAGGGTTGTAAAATGATTGTTGTTGTTTCAATTAGGAATAATCAATGTATTTTTATGCATTCTAGGTTTAGTAGAACCCCACTAAAAAGTTGTTGACTACATATGATATACTCAAAGTATACACCAAAGAAGTTTAATAACATTCATTAAAATAAAGCAGCACTCATGGAAAGACAGTGGGAATTTAAATGTCCTCCAGTAATACAGGTTGTAATTATGAGATCACTTTAAGAGCATACAGGAATACCTGGAGGAAAGAAATGTAACAGTTACTTTTTTGTTGTGCTTCTTATGTTACTGCATTGAAACTTTTGCAATTACAATGTTTTTGCTATGTAGAATGCTTCAGAGTTCCAGAGAGCTACCAAAACCCTTTGTAATAGTCCCTGATTCACACTATCAACATTATTCATAAAAGTGAAACATGATTTTCTCCATAACTCAGCATTATTAGTTTTATTTGTAGTTTTATTTACTTGTTCAAAAGGTAGAATGACAGAGAGTGACACACACACACACACACACACACAAAGAGAAGGATGAATAGGCAGAGAGAGAGAGAGAGAGAGAGAGAGGTGTCTTCCATCTGCTGATTCCCTCCCCAAATGCCCACAATAGCTGAGACTGGACCAGGTTAAAGCCAGGAATCAGGAACTCTATCCTAGGCCCCCATGTAGGTGCAACGGATCCAAGACTTGAGCAATCACCTGCTGCCTCCTACGTGTATTAGCTCGAAGTTGGATCATAAGTGGAGATGGGACTCAATCCCAGGCACACTAAGCATTATCTTAGATAATTATCTTAGATAATTTCCATGTTAAGTTCATCCATTAAGTGCACTTAATGCTGCTACAGTTCTGTCCATGTCTTTATTGTCCTTCATTCTGGGTTACGGCAATGAACTCATGGCCACTCAGTATTCTCTTTTATGCAATCTTACTTTCACTCCATGGCCCAATTTATTTTTAAATAAAAGGTCCGATAATGTCTATTCTCTTTAATGGCTCCCAGAGATCCCTTGTTTGCTACAGAATAAAGCCTAATTTACAGTACTACTGATGGAATTCCCTGTGTGTTTTTTTTTTTTTTAAAGATTTATTATTTATTTTATTTGAAAGGCAGAGTTAGAGAGAAGCAGAGGCAGAGAGAGAGGCAGAGGTCTTCCATCCACTGGTTCACTCCCCAGATAGCAGCAATGGCCAGAGCTGTGCCAATCTGAAGCCAGAAGCCAGGAGCTTCTTCCAGATCTCCCGCACAGGTGCCAAAATAAGAATGTGCAAAAGAAATGTAAAATGGCGATTCAGAGAACAGAGACTCAAAAAAGTTGTGTTGCCTGATTCTAGCTGAGAGGAGAAGGAAGAATGTGTAACACTCTTTATGGCCTCATGGCCCCAAATGCCTCACAGCTCCAGGTGGCTCCTCAGGCTCATCCTCCACCACTTGAGTTTGATGAGGCAGAGTGCAGAGCTCAGGCTGGTTTATCAGGAATACAGATCTATTGAGTTCTGTACCCAGTAGATGACAAAGTATGGTCTCCCCCTCTCACATTTGTAAGGAAACCCAATTCAGCCAGGGACTTAAATCCAGGGAGGGCTGTTTTGGCTTATACAAGTGTTGGCTGGTGGAAATGACCAGGTATGCCGTCACAATTTTCACGTCAACATCCCCATTTTCAATCTCAGATTTATATAATTGACAAAATAAAACACCATCCTACTGAGATGAGCCAATGAGAATGGAAGCATCTTTACCTCAATTTTGCTGATCATAATCCTATTCAGACTGATACTCAGATTCTTCTAAGCCCATTGCTTACCCTGAATGAACAGAGAATAGTTTTATAAAAACTCAGCCAGACAGCTGAGCAGCTTGGTGGGCTGAATCTGAACATACACATGCCTGCTGATCAGGTCATTCCTGAGAACTTGTCCAACTGGGATCCAAACACCCCAGATGCCAACTTGAAGCTAAATTACTATAGAGAATGTGTGATTGTCAGTATGCAAAAATAGATACCAAAATAAAGAACTTTAAATGAGACCTAAGAGAATCCGCAGGGATACCAGGAAAATCCCTCTGCCTTTCCTGAAAGAATATTGAGCCTTACCAATAGCACACTGAAATAAAAAGAGATTTGAAACACATGAGACTTACAAACATGATATTGAATAGTCAAATTGTCCTAGGCATTAGTAGAAAATGACAAAAATGAGGGGGAGGATTGGGAAGGCTTTTGTTTCCACTTGTGACAATTGCCTTTGACATTTTCAATGGTTGAGAACAGGCTCCTAAAAAAGAGATATACTATAAAATGAGGTAACAAGTCACTCTTTGTTGTAATACTTACCTGGGAACCACCAAGAACTAATAAAACACTATGTGTAAATCACCCTACCCAAATAAACCAATAATCAAAGAAATGAGATGAAACCAATGCACTTATTGTAAACAAGAAGGGCACTGGAAAAATGAGTGTACCAAGAGAACCTACTAATGTAGAAAAGGAATCAGGTACTCAGTTTTCAGACCCCTCAGCTATTTGATGGTGACAAAAAATGATGGGTCCCAGGGGCTTCCCATTAGGCAACTCATTTCATTTCCTACTAGGAATCTTTGGTAATTATTGCTGTAAGAAAGAAATGTATGATCTTCTTGGTCAATATTGAAGCCATTCACTTACTCTTAAGTTCCCAAGGGAAACTTTTATATCAAAACACCATGAAGTCTACCTGGAGTTAGCATCACACTCTAAAGGATTAAGTGCTCAATATCTCAATATTCATACTTTATCCTCGTTCCCTCACCTCAGATACATGCCACAAGTCTCAAGGGCAACTGCACTTTAGACAAGTTATAGACTTTAGGATTTCCATGACTCCCTTGGTTTACCAGTTCTTTAGAACAATTCACAGGTCTTTCTGAAAATACCATATTTATTACTGCAGTTTATTATGAAGTTTACACATAGGACACTATCTGTTCCAGCTGCTCTCTTTCTCTCCCTTTGGCAGGGCTTATTATCTTCCCTACACATGGTGTGCCCAGCAAACCACCAGGGAGCTCCACTAAGCCTTGGAGTACAGAGTTTTTCCTGGACTTGTGGGCATGATAGGTGAAATCATTGCGCATGGGACCAGCCTCAATCTCCAAGTCCCTCTCCACTCCTTGGAAATCTAATCACAGTGTTGATCTTTCTGGTGACCAGCTCTCATCATGAAGATGTTCAAGGGCCTCTCTTGTCACCTCATTAGTGTAAGAAAACACTGTCAACACCCAGAGAATTCCAAGAGTTTTAGTAGCTCTGAACCAGGAGCATCATAGGATCAAAACCAAATATTCTTTATTACACTGTATTGCTATTACATCACAGAGCATATTTCCTAACAAAATTACTCACTATTTCATTTTTCAACTTATGGGCAAAAATTAAAATAGTAGAAGGAACACCCAAATGTCCTTCATTCAGTTTTAATCTTTTGTTAATATTTAATAACAACTACTCATTCCATCATTGTCTTCCCTCCTACCCCTTCTTTTCTATACACACATACTTACATATATCCGTCTGTTCTCCTCTGAGCTGCTGGAGGGTATACTGCATAAATTATCTGCACTACTCTTAAAATGGAAGATCTTTCTCCTCTGCTTTCCTCTTTGTTCATGTAACTGCGGTGATGTTTGTTAAAGCATTTTGTATTGCTGACAGTTATTTTTATTTCTATCTCCATTCAGGTGAATAAAGATGTTAACATTTACACACAGATTCCCAGAACCCACTCTCTATTACTCTGAATTATTGGCTTCTTACATCCTAGTCACCCTACTATTTTAAAAAAAAAAAATAACTCAACATTGTCCAGACCCAGTTAATCCTCAAGAAACCTGATTTGAAGAGAATGATTTTTTAAAAATCATTTCTACCTCCATCATCAAGTTTATCAAATTCTCAACAGAGGTCTTCTGAAAGGAAATGCTTTATAAAGGAAACTATAAGTAAAGAAGTCTTCTTGTTTTTTTTTTTCATGCAAATATCAATGAATTAGATTATAGTCACTGGGCACTAAACGAAAAATGGCAGTTTGAGATACAAGTAAGTTTATAGCCCATCCTCCATTCTCAGAAATACTTCATACATGTATTTTTTTTTTTGACAGGCAGAGTTAGACAGTGAGAGAGAGAAAGCGAGAGAAAGAGAGAGAGAGAGAGAGAGAAACATATCCATGTATTTTTTTAAAAAAAAAACTAGTTTAATCTCTGAGGCTAGATTCTCTAGAAACAAAATCTGAAATAAAGATTTGAGTCCATCTGATTTTTTAGGGCAGTACTCTAGAGACAGAGCATGAAGGGAAGCAGGATAGGACCCAAATAGGAGTTAAACCAGTATGTGTCTCAGCAGGCACCTGGCTTCAACCTGATTCCTACGCCAGTTCTGGAGCTTAAATTGTGCCCCATACAAGAAAAACCCAAGGCAAGGAGGCTAGCTTTGGTAATATCATGCCAATCAGTCATTCAGTACTACCACATGTGGAATACCTGGAAAAAGCCTCCCAGCAAAGGCAGCACACATATATCAGGGGGCAACGCTTTAGAGATGAGTGAAGCTGTGCGCATTAGCAATTAATAATCAAAGCATCTGGAGGCAGGTGCACCAACTCTGTAACGAGATCTGGGAAAGATACAATAATGTTCACTAAAGTCATAATAGTCAAGCAATTATTTATTGAATATTTTTGCAAAGATCCTCTCAGCTCTGAAATTTCACCAGTGCCCAGAAAAAAATTAATGTAATAAAAATTTTTGGAGGTATTCCTTAAAATGTGCTCGCTTTCTTGACTCTGGAACAGTAAGATTACAAATGAGTTGGAACAAGTATAAGAGGATTTCAAGGTGCTACATAGTGTAATGTGCTGTTATAGAGAGCATATATAAAGTTGATTATTTATATCAACAATGTATACCAGACTTCAGCCATTCCTACCTTTTACTCACTACTTTTAATTTAAACTGTATACTCAAGTATCCATCCTCTTCTATTGAATGTATCCTCTTTGTAGGAAATACATGCATTTTATTTAGAAATATGTTCCTATTTCTATTTAATAAAGGCTCAATTTTGACTGATGAGTAACAACATACCTGTATGAATGTATAAAATTATAATGATGTGATGTTTGGTCCCAAAATTATTGGAATGCAAATAAAAAAAGACAAACCCATGAACAGTGATTGGCTAAAATAAAATATAGTTTATTGCTAAAATTGGTTAGAAGCATCTTGACTTGGAAATTCATAAAATGATAAGACAATTAATTTTGGTGAATGGCTTTTTTCTGGCTAAAAATTAACCAGTCCCATTAATCTGATTGTTGACATTTTTAAATAAAACAGTGAATGTCTACTTTCAGGGAAAAGTAAAAATGAATTGGAATAGTTCATTCTTGAGTTCCAAGTAAATACATATTTTCAGGTGGTGGACTAAATATGGAACTGGCAGGGGAAGCTGTTTTATGTCTTTGCTTACACATTTGCATATTTTTCCCACTTTTCCAGATATTTGGTACCAGGTACAGATGGTGTACCAGGTGGTTTAAAAATTTGTTTAGCAACAGCAGCAACAGCAAATCTGAAATCCTCCCTTTTTTTCTGCAGATGTTGATTTTTGCTCTCATGTCAGCCACCAGGATCAGACACTTACTTTCCCCTTAAAATAAAAACACATGTCTGATTTTTAGCTTATTTATGCTCAGCCCTTAATCCAAAAATGATTTCAGGTGGTTTATCATGATATCTAAAAGCAAACATTTTATTCACTTAATTATGTACAATCTGTGTTGGCTTCCATTTCTGAATATTTTAGCAGTTGCCTAAATATTGATTGCAGAAGCTGGGATCTGGCTTTAATTTCTGAACCTAATATGAATCCCTATTTTCAGTAGAGCTCCATCAAGGAACAGAGTTTAGGATTCAGGTTTCATCATTTGGAACAAAAATCTCAATTGTAAACAGGTATTTATAGGCATGATGTTGAGGCTCTCTGCCAACAGTGGTGCCCTGAATGGCAGAGGAGGAATGCTAGGAACAAGCATGCAAGATGGAAATGAGACGGTCCAGGTAAGCGTTAAATTGGATGTCAAGACATGCTAATGAGATAGCAACAACCAGTAGACACAAGCGAAAAATTACAGAAACATATTAGCCATTAATTAGTCAACAAAATATAACACTTAACACTATTAGATTTTTAAAAAAATATTCTGCTTACTTGCATTTCTAGTCTTGAACAATATTTTAATAGAAAAAGGACACATATGTATTAATCTTAATCTATAAATGTTCACTAAACAATAAACACAGAACATATATTTTGACCATTAGAAATGACTTTTTTTACTAAGTGGGATGTTGCACAAGTTTATTTGGAATACATTAATATATAAACTTGGTGTACAATAAAGCTTGGAATTGAGAAGTGAATTCACAGTTATTTTTTTTAATTTTCATATTTATTTTGAAGTTAAAGACATGCAGAGAAGGAGAGACAGAAAGAGAGAGAGAGAGAGAGAGGTTCACTCCCCAAATGCCTACAACAATAGGACTGAAGCAGGTTAAAATCAGGAGCAAGGGAATACATATTCATTTAATTTGGTATAATAATTTACTAATTAACAAATATAATCAGAGTTATTCATCACAAATACATCATTAATCTTTATTGGCCTAATAGGAAATTTTATAACTGAGACACATCTAAAGGAAGAAAAATGTGAAAAAATGAAAACCTTAAATCAGTAATTCTGTGTGTCTACTTGTAGTTGTTAATTCTATCTTTAGATTGCCAATGTTTAGTTTATAAAAGGAATTTACACCAGGAAAGGGGAATCCATATGCATTCTATACCATTTTGAAAAAAAAAAAACTGTGATCTAAAGTGATGTTTATTCAACAAATATTTAGGAATTACATAATATATAAATAGCATTATTTTAGATACATTGGAGGGTACATAAATTCCAAAGAGATGCCCTTGTGGACCTTAATATCATATTGAAAAGTCCAGTTATACCTTGGCAAAGTATTTCAAATTACTCTTAAGTATACTATTCTAAGTTTTGGTGGCTAAGTGTTAGTAATATTACCCATTACAGAAATCCTAATGTGAGAACATAAATTGCATTTGCATCAGTACATGATGGTTCATTACTATAGAACTTAAAAGTTAACTCAGTTTTTTGTGTTAAAAACCATAAGATTTTAAACTTATAACACCAGATGACAAAACATTATATGATTATCACTAAGAGTGTTGGCATCTGTGACAACAGAAGCTAGTCTTATAGAAGTGATGAGATCTAGACCATGACGTAAATGGAATTTCAAAGAAAACAAGAGTCAAGGGTATCCTTGGGAAAGCAGAAATATGCTGGGCAAAGAATGCAGAAGTATGGCAGTGCTATATTTATAAATATGCCAACAAGAAGGAAAGAGTAGAGAGACTAAAGTGCTAGAAATCAAACAAGGGCCAACCAATACTAGCTATGTCAATCGTATTATTATTATTATTATTATTTTTTGGACAGGCAGAGTGGAAAGTGAGAGAGAGAGAGACAGAGAGAAAGGTCTTCCTTTTCCATTGGTTCACCCCAACAATGGCCGCTACAGCCAGTGCGCTGTGGCCGGCGCACCACACGGATCCAAAGCCAGAAGCCAGGTGCTTCTCCTGGTCTCCCATGCAGGTGCAGGACCCAAGCTCTTGGGCCATCATCCACTGCACTCCCAGGCCACAGCAGAGAGCTGGACTGGAAGAGGGGCAACTGGGACAGAATCCGGAGCCCAACCGGGACTAGAACCCGGGGTGCTTGTGCTGCAGGCGGAGGATTAACCTAGTTGCAGCTCCGGCAATCATTATTAGTTTTGATTCTAGAGGAAGGTAGCCTGGACCAGTGGTCATTATAGTGATGACCTCATATAAAATCTTGGGATTTTTTACATCTGCTTTTTTAAAAGATTTATTTATGTGAAAGGCAGAATTTCACAGAGAGAGAATGAGTTTTTAAACAAGTTTCTTAATGTAACTGAGGATGAATTTCCTCATATGATGGCTAATGACACTGAGTTCATAACACAGGAAGTTAAATGAGGCACTTCATATCAGGCTCTAGTTTAATGCTTCATCAATGTAAATGTGAGTTGAAGAGATTACCCTCTTAGTATATGAAATTAAAAAAAAAAGAAACAATGAGATATTTCTTATTATCTTAAGGAAGAGTCATACTGGGGATGATTAGTCTCCCTAAGCAGTGAAGATTAATAAATATAGAGATTTTAGAAAGTGGGGAGTTCAAGTTTCATGTGTTTTCAGGATACTAAGGGATTGATATCATTTGTAAAAGCCTAGTTATTCTAGTGAAATAGCTGTTAATTTAATCAGAGAGTTGTGTTTCCTCAAGTTATTTAATACCAAGTTAACTGACTTCCAGAAGTGAAGGACTCACATATATCGGTAGGCTGTTCACTGCACAAATGGTTTTGTGGAGAACTTTAATGAGTTAAATAGATTTATAATTGGCTTTGGCTACTTGTTTGCACAACCACAGACCAGATTTTTCCTCCTGATGCTTTTAAAATGTTTTGATTTTTGACAGTTTAATTATAATGTGTTTTGATGTTTTCATCTTGCAATGACCCTGATACCATCTGATATTTTTGAGCCTCAAGTATTTAGATGTCTGCCTGTTCCCCCTGATTTAGAAATATTTAGCCCTGGTTACTTACTTTTAATACTTTTTATTACTATAAAGAAAAAAAAATTCATCCATTCCATAGGTTCAGTTCCCAGAAGAAAGCCACACTTCCTTCACTCCCCTGTTTCCTCCAATCCCTCTTTTTCCCTCCCTTTTGTTCATCAGTTCTTGCAAAGACACAATTTTAATCTATTCTGTATTCATAGCATTAGTTCACCAGTAATGATAATATTCAAGAAGTAAAAATTAGAGAGACCAGAGTTACATAGGGGTATAAACAAGGACTAAAAATGACAATCAGACCTCAAACTGCCCATTACATTCCTATACAATTTTTGTCTTCTGCATTAACTGCCACATATTAGAGAAAAGCATGATATTTATCATTTTGAGACTGGCATATTTCACTTAGCATAATGGCTTCCAGTTGCATCTGTTTTGTCACAAAAGAAGATAATTTCATTCATTTAAAGGGTAAGTAGTATTCCATGATGTATATATACAAAATTTTCTTTGTACATTATCAGTTGATAAACATCTCTGTTGATTCCATATCTTAACTATTGTGAATTGAGTTGCAACAAACATGGGTGTACAGCATATGAATGAATTATCTTTGGATAAATTCCCAGGAGTGGCATGTCTGGGTCATATAATAGATCTATTTTCAGATCTCTGAGGAGTTTCCATACTGTCTTCCATAATGGTTGTACTGGTATATACTCCCACCAACAGTGGATTAAGGTTCCTTTTTCCCTACATCCTCGCCAACATTGTTTTCTTTAATTTTTGAGGATAGCCATTCTAACTGAGGTGAGGTAAAACCTCATTGTGATTTCTATTGGCATTTCCCTGATGGACAGAGGTACTGAGCATTTTTTCATGTGTCTGTGGGCCATTTGAATTTCATCCTTTGAAAAATACCTGCTCATGCCCTTTGCCCATTTCTTAACTGGATTGCTTGTTTTGTTGTTATTGAGTTCCTTGAGCTCTTTATAGATTCTGGATATTAATCCTTCATCAGTTTCAACTTTGCAAATATTTTCTCCCATTCTTTCAGTTGCTCTTTTACTATGTTGAGTATTTCCTTTGCAGTGCAGAAGCTTCTTAGCTTGATGTAATCCCATCTGTCAATTTTTTCTTTTATTGCCTGTGCTTCTGGGGTCTTTTCTAAGAAGTCTTTTCCTTTACCAGTGTTGTACAGAATTTCCCTGATGTTTTACAATAGTAATTTGATGGTATCAGATTATAGATTTAGATCCTTGATCTATTGTGAGTTGATTTTTGTATAAGGAATAAGGTAAGGGTCTTGTTTTATACATGTGCCTTCATACATCCAATCATCCCAACACCATTTGAATAGACTGTCATTTTACCAGAAATCAATTTTAGCTAGTTTGTCAAAGATTAGTTGGTTGTAGATGCATGGATTAATTTCTGGAATTTTGTTATTTTCTATTGGTCTGCATATCTCTATTTGTGCAAGTACCAGGCTGATTTGATTATTATCATCCTGTAGTATGTCTTGAAATCTGCTATTGTGATATATCTAACTTCGTTTGTTTGTTTTGTTTAAGATTGCTTTAGCTATATGTTTCTGTATGAATTTTAGCATTTACCATAGTCACATCTTCCTATTGAATTGATCTCTTCATCCTTACCTAGTGCCCGTCAATGTCTCCTTTAGCAGTTTTTGTGTTAACATGTACTTCATCTGATTTTAGGATGGCTACATTTGCTTGTTTTGCCTTCCAGTCACATGGAATATCTTTTTCCACCCTGTCACTTTCAGTCTATGGGTAACTTTGTTGGTGAAATGTGTTTCTTGTAGGTAGAAAAAAAGGTGGGTCTTGTTTTTTTAATCCATTTAGCCAGACTGTATCTTTTAATTGGAGAATTTATATCATTTACACTCAAGATTAGTATTGATAAGTAACAACTTGGTATTGCCATTTTTTTCCATAAATAGTACTAACGTTTGCTTTGGATTTCCTTTATACTTTTTCTAGGAAATTTTCAACCTTCACATTCTTTTATAAAGACAATACCATTCTCCGTTTCTGTGGGTAGCACACCCTTAAGAATCATTTGTAAGGTTGGACAAGTGATGACAAATTCTTTCAATTTCTGTTTGTTATGGAAGGTCTTTATTTCACCTTCATCTATAAAAGAGATGTTTAGTATTCTGAGTTGGCAGGGTTTTTTTTTCTTTCTTTAAAACTTGGACTATGTCTCTCCATTCTCTCCTAGCCTGTATACTTCTAATGAAAGATCATCTTTTAGTCTAATAGGGGATCCTCTGAAGATATTTTGGCCTTTCTAGAAACTTTTCTTTATGTTTTACTATTGAAAATTTGACTCTAATGTGTCATGGTAAACATATTTTCTGATAATGTCTATTATAAGTTCTATGTAATTCTTATATTTGGATAATCTTTCCTTTCTACAAATTAGGTGTGTTTTATGCAATTAATTAGCTGAATAACCCTTTCTTTTTTTTTTTTTAAACTTTTATTTAATGCATATAATTTTCCAAAGTACGACTTATGGATTACAATGGCTTCCCCCCCATACCGTCCCTCCCACCCACAACCCTCCCCTTTCCCACTCCCTCTCCCCTTCCATTCACATCAAGATTCATTTTCGATTATCTTATTATACAGAAGATCAGCTTAGTATACATTAAGTATGGATTTCAACAGTTTGCTCCCACACAGAAACATAAAGTGAAAAATAATAGATGATTTTTTAAATGATGATGAAATCAGATCAGACCTATTGTCATGTTTAATCCCAGTGAGAGTCAAGTTGGGAATTGAAAATTTCTTTTTTTTTTTTTTTTTTTTTTTTTTTTTTTTTTTTTTTTTTTACAGAGGATCAGTTTAGTATGCATTAAGTAAGGATTTCAACAGTTTGCACCCCCATAGAAACACAAGGTGAAATATATTGTTTGAGTTCTCGTTATAGCATTAAATCTCAATGTACAGCACATTAAGGATAGAGATCCTACATGAGGAGTAAGTGCACAGTGACTCCTGTTGTTGACTTTACCAATTGACACTCCTGTCTATGGCATCAGTAATCTCCCTATGCTCCAGTCATGAGTTTCCAAGGCTATGGAAGCCCTCTGAGTTCTCCGACTCTTATCTTGTTTAGACAAGGTCATAGACAAAGTGGAGGTTCTCTCCTCCCTTCAGAGAAAGGTACCTCCTTCTTTGATGACCTGTTCTTTCCACTGGGATCTCACTCGCAGAGATCTTTTGCCAGAGTGTCTTGGCTTTCCATGCCTGAAATACTCTCATGAGCTTTTCAGCCAGCTCCAAATGCCTTTAGGGCTGATTCTGAGGCCAGAGTGCTATTTAGGACATCTGCCATTCTATGAGTCTGCTGAGTATCTCACTTCCCATGTTGGATCACTCTCCCCTTTATTTACTCCATCGGTTAGCGTTAGCAGGTACTAGACTTGTCTATGTGCTCCCTTTGACTCCCAGTCCCTCCACCATGACCAACTGTGAACTGAAACTGATCACCTGGAACAGTGAGATGGCATTGGTACATGCCACCTCGATGGGATTGAATTGGAATCCCCTGGTATGCTTCCAACTCCACCACTTGGGGCAAGTCAGCCTGAGCATGTCCCAAATTATACATCTCTTCCCTCTCCCATTCCCACCACCATGTTCAACAGGGATCACATTTCAGTTAATTGTCAACACTTAAGAATAACTGTCTGAATAACCCTTTCAATCCATTCTCTCTTTCCATACCTTCTGGAATGTATAAACATGTATGTTTGGTCATTTGATAGTGTCCCTTAAATCTCAGACCCTATTTTCAGTTTTTCTAAATTTTTTGTTCTTTTTTGGTCTGACTGAAATATTTCCAAGGATGTGTTTTCTAACTCAGATGTTGTTTCTTCTGCCTCACCAAGTCTACTGAGCTTTCCACTTTATTTTACTATGACATATTGAACTCTTCAATTCTTATATGTCAGTTTGATTTTCCTTCAATATCTATCTCTTGGCAAAATTTTTCATTCATATCATAAATGGATCTCTTTATCTCATGAATTTGTTATTTAGTGCTTTTTAAAAAGTAATTTATTTATTTGAAAGTCATATATACAGAGAGGAGAGGGAGAGGGGGAATCTGTGCTTTAGAGTAATCTTTGGAATTTATTTTCAGTAATTTCATTAATCTCTTCATTTTCACATTCTAATTTTGAAGTGTTGTTGTGTTTGTTCCTCCTGGGGTGTCGTATTTTCTTTCTTGTTCTTGTTGATTGTATTTCTGCCTTTATTTTTAGGTATTTGTGGAAATACTTCTTGGTTTTTCTCCTCCAATAGGTTTTATCTCTGAACTGTGCATCTGTAGTGTACTGGGGACTCTGATACCAAGAGGTGTATGCTGGGTTGGGCCAGGGAGCTCTAGTAAGTCCGTGAGTGTGGAGCAGGAGTCCAGGGTGATATCCAAGTTGCGTGTGGCAGCTCTCCTCTATTTGCAGCAAGGTGGGTGGTTAGAACATTTCAGCTCGGATAATCATAGACTCACCTCCTCTCTTCCAAGATAATCAATGCCTAGGGTTAGCCCACAATGGCCACAACCCCCATCAACATAGGTTCATGAACCAGACAAAGGATCTAGGCAGACCTAATAGTGAGCATGGAACCCTCTGCAATGAACCACCGGAAGCAATCAGGGAACTCTGTAAGCCTCTGTAACCTGATACAGTGATTGCCCAGAGTCAGCTACACCCCATGCCCTAGTGTGCAGTCACAGAATTCCCACAGTCATAGCACGCAAGGCTTCCACAATCGCAGGATGTAGCTGATACACTCTCAGCGCCATGAGGCTGCTCCATGCATGGAGAGAGCAGGGGAATTCCCAGAGCCTGTTGCCTTTGGGTGCTTCATCTTGGCAGTGTGAGGCATGGAGCTTGTGATAGAGTGTGGGGATAGGAACACCTCACAGCCCTAAATGGTTGCTGAGCCCTCTGCCAACCTTCCAGCCAGATTCAAAGTCTGATAAAATCCCTTAGTTGCACAGGTTTGTGAGCTGCCACAGCCTCTACTGGAGTTATGGTGGCCCTTTCTCCATGTTGGTCACCAGGCACCCTTCTAGGGGGATGGGGAGGAAGACATGTGCTCTTTCATTACAGGGTTAGGTGGATACCCTGGCTTCCACTATTGCTCCAGGCTGGACTCAAAATCAGTGTGGTCTGCTGAGTTCTCCTTCAGCCAATATGACCAGTGACAGGGGCTACCATGTCCTGCTCTCACCTTGCTCTCAGAAGATGCTGTTTCCTCCAGCCCCTGGCTGTGGAAGTCAGGGACAATGTCCTCACTCCCTGATGCACATTTGTAATGGCCCCGTTATTCCATGGTGTCTCTTCTTTCTACAGAATTTCCACTGAAAACTTCTCCCCAACTCTCCTCAAGGAATACACGTTTTCCACTATTCCTCTGTTATCTTCAAATGGTCAAAATCAGCACTTATTTTTCCCCATTCAGCCATCCTGGAATCCCCCACTGTTTTTAAATAAATTTTCTGATCTTTTGTTTTGTTTTGTTTTGTTTTTCCCTTTCTTGATCTGTTATAATATGATATTAGGTCTCTTTATGCTATCCAATAAATTCCTTCATTCTTCTTCAATCTTATTTTGTATTTTCCTCCTTTAGATGTTTCAAATAGTCTTTAATTTCAGATATTCTTTCTTCTGCTATGTAAAGCTCCCCCTTGACACTATATCACAATTTCTACTTGTTCATTATATTACTCAGTTCCAGGGTTTCTGTTAAGTTCTTTTGTGATTTCCATCTCTTTTCTGAATGTCTTGTTTTGTTCATGTATTACTTTTGTTTTCCCTTAATTTTGTTAATGAGGTCAGCATTGTGGCATAGAAGCTAAAACCTCTGTGACACTAGCATCATTTATGAGTGCCAGTGTGTGACCTGGCTGCTCCATATCCCAATCAGCTCTCTGCTGATGGCCTGAGAAAAGCATTGGAAGATGTCCTAAGTAGTTGAGCCCCTGTCACCCTATTGGGAGACTTGGATGAAGCTTCTGGCTGCCCAATGGATGAAAGATCTATTTCTCTCTCTCTCTCTCTCTCTCTCTCACTGTCTCTCTCTTCCTATATGTAACTCTGACATTATAAATAAATAAATAAATAAATAAATATATTTTTAAAATTCATAAATATATAAATTTGGTGACCCATTTATTTGTTATTTTGTTTGTTTGTTTGAATTTTTTGTTGTGTTTTGTTTCCTATTTTCTTAAATGATTTTTCTTGAATTTCTGTCAGGCCATTTACAATTCTCCATTTCTTTGGGAACAGTTACTGGAATGTTGTTATGTTTCTATTGTATTATTTTTTCTTGTTTTTCATATTCCTTAACATTTTATGTAACTGTCTTTTCATTTGAAGTAGCACTTACCTATCCTAGTCTTTACTGATTGACTTGGAGAGATAAATGTTTTAAACATTCAGCCCAGCTAGTAAATCTGAGACTCTGTCAAAACTTTCCTGTGTTTGCACCCACTCTGCACTGCTTGTTCCCTTTTGCATGTGAGTGTATGTGGTTGTTACAATTAAATTATATTATTGCTGCAGATTCCACAAAACCAGGCTATGTACTGAAAACCTCCACTTTCCCCTAAGTGATGCCCTGAAATGCTGAAGTTTGTGTACTTTTTTCCAACTATGTGGAGATGAGCTTTCTGCATGAGACACTTGCTTACACTGTCTACATGAGTGCAGCTGAGGGATAGCAGATTTGATAGGTAGAAGAGAGACAGTGGGATGCAGGAAGGGTTCAGGGTTCTGATGGGCCAACTGGGTAGAATACCTCAGGTGTGAAGTCCCAAAAGTTTCAAAATACAGCTTCCTGTTGAAATCCATGCTTTCTTTTTTTTTTTAAGACAATCCCACCCCACTGCCATGCCAATCACCTCAATATTCTGTGTGGAATAAAAATGAAGTGGGCTATGTGGGCAGGGTCCCCCATGCCTGAGACAACTAGCTGCTCACTCACTATACTCTGCTTTTCCCTCTTGGGATTAGTCACACTTTGGAGATCACACCTGGTACAAGATAGTGCTGCTGTGAAAAAGGGCAATCTGGTACAGGGGAATTGTTACCTTCTTAATTGCATCTATTCTTGTTTTGTTTCTCCAAGAATGTGCTGAGACTTCTCCGTTGGACTCCCATAAAAGTCTTTCTTTCTGTAGGTCATTGTCAGAATCAATGTTTCTGTTGGGAATGACATTTTTAAAACTTTTATTCCACCATCTTGCTGATCTCACAAAATGCATTATTTTAAGGTTAAATACTTCATTTTATTTAAAGTTAATTACTTGCCCAGTAAATGTTCCTTAATTTCTTTATTTGGCTTTGGATTTTTACATTGATAATTCAACCTTTATATGCATATTCAAATGTCCACAAATAAGAGAAAAACAATGTGAAGAATACAGAGCAGGCAGCATGAAAATTCATTAAATGTTGATATCAAATTCCCGGAGAGAAATGATGATTCAGTGTGAAGGATGCTTCCACATGTATGAGTCTGGCCTTGTAGTCCTTGCTCTGCATTATTCTTTTTTTTTTTTAATTATTTATTGATTGATTGATTGAGAGGCAGAGTTACAGAGAGAGGGAGAGACAGAGAGAGGTATTCCCATCCACATATTCACTCCCCGAATGTCAGCAACAGCTGAGCTGTGCTGATCCAAAGCTAGGAAAGGAACTTCTTCTGGGTCCACCATCTGGATATAGGGACCCAAAAACGTGGGCCATCTTCTACTGCTTTCCCACGTCATTAACAAAATTTGGATTGCAAGAGAAGCAGTCAGACGTGAACCAGAGCCCATATGGGATACCAGTGCCTCAGGCAGAGGTCTAACCTACTGTGCCATAGTGCTGGCCTGGCCCTGCATTATTCTATCTGTCACATTCTCTGAACCAAATGTTCCTTTTCCAATTTAAAGTCATTGCCTAACAGGGCAGAGAATTATGTTCTATAAGTCTATAATTTTGTCTTATTTACATTTCTCCTCTGATTACTTTTTCTGTGCTTTGTAAACTACTTGCCCAGCATCAAAATCTTGTTTCAACTTTTATTTAATAAATATAAACTTCCAAAGTACAACTTTTGGATTATAGTGGCTTTTTCCCCCATAACCTCCCTCCCTCCCACAACCATCTCACCTCCCACTTCCTCTCCCATCCCATTCTTGATCAAGATTCATTTTCAATTATCTTTATTTACAGAAGATTAACTTAGTATATACTAAGAAAAGATTTCAGCAAATTGCACCCAGACACACAATGTATAGAGTAATGTTTGAGTAATAGTTTTACCGTTAATTCTCATAGTACAACACATTAAGGACAGAGATCCTACATGGGGAGTAGGTGCACAGTGACTCCCGTTGTTGATTTAACAATTGACACTTTTGTTTATGGTGTCAGTAATCACCCTAGGCTCTTGTCATGAGCTGCCAAGGCTATGGAAGCCTCTTGAGTTCGCCAACTCCGATCTTATTTAGACAAGGCCATAGTCAAAGTGGAAGTTCTCTCCTTCCCATCAGAGAAAAGTATCTCCTTCTTTGATGACCCGTTCTTTCCGCTGGGATCTCACTCACAGAGATCTTTCATTTAGGTCATTTCTTTTTTTTTTTTGCCACAGTGTCTTGGCTTTCCATGCCTGAAATACTCTTCTGGGCTTTTTAGCCAGATCTGAATGCCTTAAGTGCTGATTCTGAGGCCAGAGCAGCATCAAACTCTTAATAATTCCATTATATCTTACTGTTTTTCAAAAAGTCTTAACACTAGATGGAGAAAATCATTGTATCTTCATAGTTGAACCCTTGTGGAACTCTCTGAAACATCAATTTCAGAGGAAGATAGGCCTCAGAAGAGGAAAATGATGAATTCGACTTTAGAATTCAGTTATATTTAATATTTTAAGCTATCCTTTGTTCTGGAAATCCTTAAGATATTACTTTCCTTTGGTTTAGCTTTTTAGCTTTTTCCTTCTATAAAATGGAAGATATTATTCACTTCCTACCTCAATAATGCACATAGTCAAAAATAAGACATATTAACATCTATGTTTATATAGATGTGACTTTTTATAAATGTGTATCAGGAAAAATGAAATTCATTCACCAAAATGATAAAAAAATTTTTTCTTATTTGTTAAAAATGGTAGAAAATGAATTAGTTTCACTATTTTCATTGTCTCTCAATCCCTTTCAACACACACACAAAGCAAGGCAGATATTTTACACTGTTTTTACATGTGAGGATACTAAGGCTCAGGAAGTACACATAAGGTATCAAGGTTTATACAGAATGTAAGTAAAGTTGCTAGGCTTCAAATATAAAACTCTTGCTGTAAAATCTAGATGAAGCTTTCTGATAACTTTAATCATCCTTGATCCCTATCTTTCTTGACTGATTCTTGATTTTTATAGAAAGATTTTATTTAATAAATATAAATTTCATAAGTACAACTTTTGGATTATAGCAGTTCTTCCCCCCATACCTGCCCTCCCATCCCCAAACCATCCCACCTCCTACTCCCTCTCCCATTCCATTCTTCATTAAGATTCAGTTTTAATTATCTTTATATACAGAAGACCAACTCTATACTAAGTAAAGATTTCAACGGTTTGCACCCACACAGACACATAAAGTATAAAATACTGTTTGAAGACTAGTTTTACCATTAATTCTCATAGTAGAACACATTAAGGATAGAGGTACTACATGGGGAGCAAGTGCATGGTGACTCCTGCTGCTGATTTAGCAATTGACACTCTTATTTATGACGTCCTGACTGATTCTTAAAAATAGTGTCCAGGTTACTGGAACATGGGGAAGCAAATGAGCACTCTCAAAATGCAATGAAATATAGAAATCTTCTTCTCTGTCTCTACCTCAATTTCATTCTGTGGGTCCCATTTGTATAGTTTATCGTACACGTTGTCACTCCCACCCCAGTATGGGAATCTACCTGGATGCTTCCTATCACTCCAGATTCTATAATCCGATAAGTCCCCAAGATCTGTGGATACTACTGCATATGTCACACATCTTTCTCACAGACACACCATCCTTTCCATCCTCACTCTCACAGTCTCAGACCATGCTGAACAGTCATGCTGAACATGACTGGACTGTATGCCTCTCAGTTTGCCTTCCAATGACTGCCCCATGCAATGATCTTCTCATACATCCTCTAATATACATAGGTAACTGTAGTAGATACCTGACTTTGAGGATGAGAGGATGCAGAGGGAAACAATTTAAAATCTGGTAGAGGGGTTGGCAATGTGCTGTACTGCATTGAGCCATTGCTCGGGGCTCAAACACCACATATTAGATTTGCTGCTTTGATTCCTGGCTACTCTGCTTCCATTCAACATCCTGCTAATTTATCCTGGGAGGCAAGCAGCTGATGGCTTAATTGCTAGGGACCCTGTCTCCTATGTAAAAGACGCAGATGAATTTCTGACCTCTTGCCTTATGCCTGGCCAAGCCTTGACTGTTGCAGTCATTTGGAGAATGAGCTAGTGGATGGAAGATCAATTTCTCTCTCTTCTCTCTCTCTCATCTGTCTCTATCTCTATCATATTTATCACTACTTATCTCTATCTCTCACTATCTTAATCTCCATCTCTTTCTTACTCTGCCCTTTTGGTAAATGACAGTAAATAAGTAAACATTTTAATGAAATTTGGTAGAAGGTAATGTTAGCTGTATTTAAAATAAAAAGTTGTCAATTGAATAAATTCTTATGAAAAATACCTTTTTAGCATCCTAAACAGACATATTCACATTTCTAACTTTATGAGTATTCCAGAGTTTTCCAAAGCATCAATGTCAAAGTAATAGTAAAAAAATTAAAAAGAAAATATTTTAATGAATTTAAAGTCAATAAAAATAGGTTTTTCTGATTTTTATTTGTTGAAATTAGTGTTCATTTTTATACCAATAGATCATTCAGATTTATCAAACATGTCTGTGGTCTACTTGCTTATGCTATTTTTATTTTTAAAAGATTACTTTAATTAGGAGACTATTTATTAAGTTAAGACATTTAAAAATCCAAGTGAGTAGTTCCTGACACATAACATTTTCCTACCTTAAACTTAATTGCTATATTCTAAGAAGATATCAATGACATGTAGATTAAATTTTCACATTTTAAGAGGAAATGGTGCTATACAGCCATGCTTCCTCTTAATATCTAATTATCACCATCCCCTGAGTAAAATTAATTTTCCTGGACACTGACATGTAAATGTGCACTGTTTAAAAGAAAGGAAGATAATGAACTTCTGCTCACTACTTTACTTATTATCTCTTGTCATTGATCAATCCCTTTCCTATGTGGATGAGTTTAGATTTCTAATTTAAATAATGCTTGGAAGATATTTTTCCAGTGAATAGTGGGGGTGTTGACATGTGACTTAGTAGCTATTTTAGTTTGAAATTTTTTTTCCTATTTATTTAAACTAAAATACTTTTGAAAATTATCAATGCAGATTATTGAGGCAAGAGGCTACTTAAGGAGTACATGGGTGAAATTGGGGAAAATACTTTTGAAAATTTACTTTATAATGTTGATGTTTAAAAGCAAAACTGAAAATCTCACATTGGCTTTTCTTTGCAGAAATGCTTTGTTTTGCTTGCAGCACATAGATGGTGCCTAGCAGAGGAAGTTCTTAATTGTACATAATTTGCTGAAAGGAAAATCTTTTATTGTAGTCAGAATTAGTTGATTCATTTGTTAAGAGAAAAAATGCACATACTCACACAAGAACTTCAAAAATTTCTACGAAATGGAATTAAGAGGCCAGTGTTGTAGCATAGCTGCCTGGGCCACACCTGCAATGTCAGCATACCATATGGATGTGAGTTGGAGTCCTAGCTGTTCCACTTTCGACACAGCTGCCTGCTGTGCCTGAGAAAGCCCAAGTGTTTGGGTGCCTGCTCCCACTGTGAGAGCAGGAAAAATCACCAGGCTCCTTGCTTCCACCTGGTCCAGCTGTGGCTGTTAAATCATTTGCGGAGTGAATCAGTGAATGGAAAATCTCTGTCTTTGTCTCTCCTCTCTTCTTTAACTCTGACTTTCAAATAAATAAATTAATCTTTTTAAAATAATATAATTAAAATATTTTGATGCAAAATTTCAAAATCTGTACATATAAGAGGTTTTAAAAAAGTTTGTGGAAAATTCACATCATAAAATCAATTAATTTGAAAATGTTATACTTATACTTTAATTCTATTTTTCCATAAACTTTTTAAAGTATCCTAAAGTTAAAGCTCTGTCATTTTACTAGTTAGTCTCCTTTCCCTTCCAAGTGGCACAAACATTTTGGTTTTATTTCATCCCATATACAATTTAAATTTTTTTGTTATTGAAGTTGTTATTATTTTTTTTGTTATTTAAGGTTTCAAGTATTTCACATAACAGATTTAAGGACATAGTGATTCTGCCCATGCTCCAACCCTTCCTTATCCCTCTATTATTCACACTCTTAACTTCTTTTTACAAAGATCTATTTTCAGCTTACTTAATACTCTTATGGTTAGCCCTACACTAAGTAAAGAGTTCAACAAATAGTATGTTGAAAAAAATATTCTTGTTCTTCAAGAGAAGAGACAAGGGCTTTAAACAGTCATCAAATCTCAAAATATCCATTTCATTCCAGTATATTACATTTTAGGTATTCTGTTGGTTACTCCAGATCAGAGAAAACATATGGTATCTGTCTTTTTGGGACTGACTTCTTTCACTAACTATAATGATTTCCAGTTGTATCCATTTAGTTGCAAAACACAGGATTTCATATTTTTACAGCTGAATAGTATTCCATTGTGTATATACACCATAATTTCTTTATTCGGTCATTAATTGAGGGGGTTCTGGGTAGATTCCATATCTTAGCTATTGAGATATGATCTTCAATAAAGATGGGGGTACAGATAACTCTTTCATATGCTGGTTTCTTTTCATTTTGGGTAAATTCCCTGGAGTGGGATGGCTGGATCATATGCTAGGTCTATATTCAGATTCCTGAGGTATCTCCGTACTATCTTCCACAGTGGCTGCACCAGTTTACATTCCCACCAACAGTGGATTAAGGTGACCTTTTTCCCCACAACTTAGCCAGGTCTGTGGCAGGAACCCAATTTCTTGAGCCATCACCACTGCCTCCCAGGGTCCACATTAGCAGGTAGTTGTGGTCAGGAGCCAGAGCCAGGAATTTAATCTAAGTATTCTGATATGCAATGTAGGCATCATAAATGCTAGATGAAACCATTGCTCGTATGAGCTATTTCATGGGATATAAAAGAAATAAACACTAACCTCTTATATATTTAAAGTATAATAATGAGTTTCTACTAAAATGACTGTGTTTCTTGTCATGACCAGAAAAACAAACTAGGAAACATTAAGCGAGCTGAAGCTTGGTATAAGATTCTAAAACTTACAACTCTACCTAGTTGTCATATTTCTGTCACAGAATTTTATTGTTTGCTTTATGAGATGATTTCTATGTCACTTTAAAGACATTGAAACATCATCACAGGAATAAATAGCATTCTTTGTTTTCTTAGTAACTTAGTAACAGGGGAACTCAGAAGAATGACTGGTCTCAACTGGCTTGATCCTTGACAGAAAACACAAGCAAGTGCTTACTCCAGGGGTTGTTGTTTTCTTGCTTTCTTCCTAGTCTCACAAGGACTTTATGTTTTAGTTCTTACTGATCCCTAAATGCTCCCTGATGTACTGAGCAGCATGTGCATTCCCACGATGAGTACAAAAACAAAGTACTGGGATATCTATCTTCGTTTCACTCTACATACAATTTATAGTATTAAAATGGCAATTAAATTGCTTCATGAAATTTACTCACATCCTGATTTAGAATATACAAAAATGTATATATTCTATTACTTATGAATGAGTACAGGGTTTAGATGCTACACTTTTTCTGAAACTCATGTATTTATTGTTTTGTTTCATTGCTATTGTTGTTTTCACAAAATCGAGCAGTTAACTCCACTTACTACTATTAATGAGTTCATTTAAATATCTGAAACCAAATCACCTAACTTCTACCTCAAGTCTGTAGCACTTTCCATGCTTCTTTGGTTGTGTTAATGACTTCTGCCATTTTTAGCTATGTAAACTCAATATAAAATAAAACTTCATTAGTAAATTCTTTCCTTAATAATTTTCCTGTATTGTATCAAATGGATCATTTCTTCAGTTCCCTGTAATATAACTCCAAATCTACTCATGTTGATACTAAGTATAAAGAAAATATAGTCCATTGTCCCAGTACTGTTGTACAGAGGCCATTTCCCCCCATTGAAATGTGATGGCATCATTGACATAGATAAAATAGTCATATATACATTGTTATGTATCTTAACTATTCAGTTTTATTTGTCAACTGATCTTTTTAACTTGGCCTTGATTTATGTATGTTTAAAACAGATCTTAAATATCTAGTGTTGTATACTAGATATACTGTATATTAGAAATACTGTAGTTTTTTTTTTTTTTTAGGAAAAGGTCTAGGATATACTTTTTGTAAAAGATTTATTCATTCACTTATTTATTTATTTAAAAGTTAGAGAGACAGAAATGGAGAAAGAGAAAATAGCTAAGGCTGGGCCAGACTAATGCCAAGAGCCATGATCTACATTCAGGTCTCTCATGGAATGGCAGGAACTCAAGTACTTGACCCATCATTTATTATTTCCCAGGTGCTTTAACTGAGAAATGAAAAAGGAAGTAGAGTAGCTTAGACTTTTTAAAAAGATATTTATTTATTTATTTAAAAGTCAGAGTTACAGAGAGAGAGAGGAGAGAGAGACAGAGGGGTCTTCCATCTTCTGGTTCACACCACGAAAGGCTGCAGTGGATGAAGCTGGATCAATCTAAAGCCAGGAGCCAAGAACTTCATTCAGGTCTTGCACGTGGATGTAGGGCCCCAATTGCAGGGGCCCAAATAGTTGGGCCATTTTCCATTGGGCCATCCTCTGCTGCTATCCCAGGAGAATTAGCAGGGAGCTGAATGCATGCAGAGTAGCTGGACTCCAATTGACACCCTTATGGGATGCCAACACTGCAGACAACAGCTTAACCCATTGCCCCACAGCACCAGTGCTAGAGTAGCTAGGACTTGAACTGTTGCTCTAGATGTGGGAGACAGTTGCCACAAGAGTGACGGCTTAATCCTGGGCATCATAATGCCCATCCCTAAGATATTCTTGATCTTTGGCATTTTCAACATCTATGAATTAATTTTGAGAAACTTAAATTTTATATTAAGTATTCCAATATTGAATATAATACATCTTTACCTTTATTTAATATTATTTTATTTCTCCCATGTTTCATGAATTTCATTTGAGAGATCTTCACATTTTCTTTAGGTACTCAGAGATCTTACATTTCAGATTTAAGGGAGTTCATTCAGTGACAAGACAAAGAAAAATTTGTAATAAAGCCAAATTGAGATAGGAAGAGAAATAATCAAAAGCAATTATATAGGTTACAGAAATACACAAGTAAAATGACATGTTTTGATTATTAGAAGTGAGGAATCAAAAATTAAAGGAATTCATAAGTGTTCAGTGATTTTCAGTGTAGTTGAATTACACTTCATAATTTTTCCAAAAAATATATTTCTATACAATCTTAGAAAGCTATTTAGGAGGGGCTGGCATTTTGGCACAGTGGGTTAGGCTGCTGCGTGTGATACCAGCATCTCATAAGGGGTACTGGCTGCTTCATTTCCAATACAGTTACTTCCCTGCTAATGTGCCTGGGAAAGCAGCAAAGATGCCCCAAGTACTTGGTCTCCTACCACTCAAATGGGAGCTCCAGATGGAATTCTTGGCTCCTGGCTTCTGCACGGCCCAACCCTTGCTGTTGTGACCATTTGGGGAGTGAACCAGTTGATCTTTCTGTCTCATTCTCTCTCTCTGTATCTCTGCCTTTCAAAACAAGTTTCTATATAAAAAGGACTTCCAAGTGATAACTTCAATTTAGGGGCTGTTCATAGTCTGATTGTTTAAAGAGGTTATTTCACATATAAATTTAATGTGATCAATGATTTGTATTCAACACAATTTTCTAAGCTTTTGATGCTTGGCATATAGATAGTAATTATTTGGAGAATGGGAGAAAGATACAAGAATGAAAATAAATAAGGGAGGAAAAACGCAGAGGTGATGGAGAGTTAAGCAAAGAGAACTAGATCTACAGACAAAAGTAAAGAGATATGAGGATGAGAATAGAAAGGAAAATAAAAAGACAAAAAGAACTCAGAATATCTCAGAAAAAAACAAGCCCTTTGCCAGTAACATAAGTTATTTCCCTGAAAATAGTTTTATCATCACTACTGTGATCACATTGTTCATTTCATTTTTGTCCGAGATGTTTAATATGAACATAATGTAAAAAGGAAATTTAGATGCCATTATTACTGTGAAAATCCTAATAAAAAGGAAGTGTGATCATTCAATGAATACTTATTTGTTCAGGTTAGTAACTATAACAATAATAATTTTAACATTGCAATAAAGCAAATAATGAGAATGGGTTATTGCTTTTATGGCCCAACATTTATTTCACTTGATTTGGAGACTTTCACATTATCGCACTTAGGAAACAATTATTGTGCTATGAGATTGTCATTTTATTAAGGTAAATTATCCTACTACTACGACAGTAGTGAAAATTTTAAGGTAGAAAATATGAGATTTAAATGACTCTATGTCCTATAAGTTGTAGGAGTGCAATTGAGTTCTCCTGATTAAAAAAAAAAAATCTGAGTTTTCTTTTCTGAACTGACAACTAGAAATAAATTATAGGAGATTTCTTAGGTGAATTTCTCATCTTCAAGCAAAGTGAACTGTATTTTATTGGTTTATTTCATAGATAAAATCCTATTCTATTCTTTGCAACATTGATTTCCATTGCATTCTGCCTATAAATCTATTTACATCAGTCTCTAAGGATATGGTAGGTTTTTGTTTATTTAATGAGCTGAGTTAAAAAAAAATTGACATACAGCAGTTTCCCAGAATAATCAAAGAATAAAACATCAACAAAGTACACACAAGGAGAAAATGGAGACTTAGATAAGTCAGCAGGCATCTTAAAGATATTCAAACATTGCCTTGGCTATAAATGGTTATTACAGAAACTTTTACTATCATCCTGTCTTATTCTAAATAACATAAACTATTTGGTAATGTTGAAATCAGACATGACCCCCTAAATTTATGTGGTCCCTTAAAGTTCCCCAGAAGTGCTATCTGGGGTGCCACATGTACTACCAGAATTTGGGGTGCCATACAATTTCACCATATGCTTATTAGTAAATCCCCAATATTAGTAAGCCCAAGAGGGTTCTTGCCTAATATTTAAAGAAGAATTCTAAATACTGGCATAAATAAATGAGGCAACACGGTGTGTTTTAGGCTTTATTTAGTGCGAGAGGTATCTAGTAAAGTGAAGGCTTTAGTTCAGGTAGGAGAGAGGGAAAAGTCTGGAAACTAGGGTAGCGTCCATACCACTCAGAGAGCAGGCCAAAGCCACGTGCAGCAAGCACCTTGAGCTGCTATCCACCGCTCATCAGCGGCTGCAAAGCAGAGGCAGTGACCATTTTGGGACCCTCCCTGCCTTTTTATATATTTTCCACAGGGGAGTGGCTTGTGGGCAGATAGGTGCTCAGGTATGGTCCAGGTAGAGCCTGATGCCACATGGGGGCGTGGTGGGGGTTTTACGTAGGGCGTGAAGTCACACAAGGGTGTGGCGAAGGTGTGGTCTTCCAGCTCACAAACCTAATCAATTTTAGCCTATATGCCTGCCTACTACATTGTGACCATAATAAGAAAGATGGAAGTCCTTGGCCCATCTCTTAAGTGGGTTGTTTGTTTTGATGTTGTGGAGTTTCTTGATTTCTTTGTAGATTCTGGTTATCAACCCTTTATCAGTTGCATAGATTACAAATATATTTTCCCATTCTGTTGGTTCCTCTTCACTTTCCTGACTGTTTTTTTTTTTTTTTTTTGGAAGTACAGAAACTTCTCAATTTGATGCAATCCCAAATGTTAATTTTGGCTTTGACTGCCTGTGCTTCTGGGGTGTTTTCCAAGAAGTCATTGCCAGTACCTATATCTTGCAGGGTTTTTCCAATGCTCTCTAATAATTTGATGGTGTCAGGTCGTAGATTTAAGCCTTTAATCCATGTTGAGTGAATTTTTGTGTAAGGTGAAAGGTAGGGGTCTTGCTTCATGCTTCTGCACGTGGAAATCCAATTTTCCCAGCACCATTTATTGAATATACTGTCCTTACTCCAGGGATTGGTTTTGGGTCCTTGATCAAATATGAGTTGGCTATAGATGCTTAGATTGATTTCTGGTGTTTCAATTCTGTTCCATTGGTCTATCCATCTGTTTCTGTACCAGTACCATGCTGTTTTGATTACAACTGCCCTGTAGTATGTCCTGAAATCTGGTATTGTGATGCCTCCGGCTTTGTTTTTGTTGTACAAGATTGCTTTAGCTATTCGAGGTATCCTGTGTCTCCATCTGAATTTCAGCATCATTTTTTCCAGATCTGAGAAGAAAGTCTTTGGTATCTTGATTGGGATTGCATTGAATCTATAAATTGCTTTTGGGAGAATGGACATTTTGATGATATTGATTCTTCCAATCCATGAGCATGGAAGATTTTTCCGTTTCTTGGTATCCTCTTCTATTTCTTTCTTTAAGGTTATGTAATTTTCATAGTAGAGATCCTTAACGTCCTTGGTTAAATTTATTCCAAGGTATTTGATTGTTTTTTGTAGCTACTGTGAATGGGATTGATCTTAGAAGTTCTTCCTCAGCAATGGCATTGCCTATGTATACAAAGGCTGTTGATTTTTGTGCATTGATTTTATACCCTGCTACTTTGCCAAAATCTTCTATGAGTTCCAGTAATCTCTTAGTAGAGTTCTTTGGATCCCCTAAATTAAGAATCATATCATCTGCAAAGAGGGATAGTTTGAGTTCTTCCTTCCCAATTTGTATCCCTTTAATTTCTTTTTCTTGCCTAATAGCTCTGGCTAGAACTTCCAGAACTATATTGAATAGCAGTGGTGATAGTGGGTCCCTGTCTGGTACCAGATCTCAGGGGAAATGCTTCCAACTTTTCCCCATACAATAGGATGTTGGCTGTGGGTTTTTCATAGATTGTTTTGATTGTATTGAGGAATGTTCCTTCCAAACCCAGTTTGCTTAGAGTTTTCATCATGAAAGGGTGTTGTATTTTATCAAATGCTTTCTTGGTGTCTATTGAGATAATCATATGGTTTTTCTTCTGCAGTCTGTTAATGTGGTGTATCACATTGATTGTTTTGCGCACATTAAACCATCCCTGCATACCAGGGATAAATCCTACTTGGTCTGGGTGGATGATCTTTCTGATGTATTGTTACATTCTATTGGCGAGAATTTTATTGAGGATTTTTGCATCTATGTTCATCAGGGATATTGGTCTGTAATTCTCTTTCAATGCTGCATCTTTTTCCGGCTTAGGAATTAAGGTGATGCTGGCTTCATAGAAAAAATTTGGGAGGACTCCCTCTTTTTCAATTGTTCTGAATAGTTTGAGAAGAATTGGAGTCAGTTCTTCTTTAAATGTCTCGTAGAATTCAGCAGTGAATCCATCTGGTCCTGGGCTTTTCTTTGTTGGGAGGGCCTTTATTACTGTTTCAATTTCTGTCTAATTTATGGGGCTGTTTGGGTTTTCTATGTCTTCCTGGTTCAATTTAGGTAGGTTGCATGTGTCCAGGAATCTATCCATTTCTGATAGATTTCCCTGTTTGCTGGCATACAAGTCCTTGTAGTAATTTCTGATGATTCTTTTTATTTCTGTGGTGTCTGTTGTTACATTTCCTTTTTCATCTCTGATTTTATTGATTTGGGTCTTTTCTCTTCTTTTTTTAGTTAGTTGGGCCAATGGGTGTCAATTTTGTTTATTTTTTCAAAAAACCAGCTCCTCGTTTGGCTGATTTTTTGTAATGCTTTTTTGGATTCAATCCCGTTGATTTCTTCTCTGATTTTAATTATTTCTCTTCTCCTACTAGATTTGGGTCTGGTTTGCTGTAGGTTTTCTAGATCCTTGAGGTGAATTGAAAGCTCATCTATTTTGTGCCTTTCCAATTTCTTGATGTAGGCACCTATTGATATAAACTTTCCTCTTAACACTGCTTTTGCTGCATCCCATAAGTTTTGGTATGTTGTGCTGTTATCCTCATTTACTTCCAGAAAATTTTTGATTTCTCTTTTAATTTCTTCTATGACCCATTGTTCATTCAGGAGCGTGTTGTTCAATCTCCATGTGTTTGCGTATGCTCTAGGGATTCCTGAGTTGCTAATTTCCAACTTCATTCCTTTATGGTCTGAGAAGCTGCATGGTATGATTCTAATTGTTTTGAATTAGCTGAGACTTGCTTTATGGCCTAGTATGTGGTCAATCCTAGCGAAGGTTCCATGTACTGCTGAGAAGAATGTAAAAAGACATTTTTCAAAAGAGGAAATCCAAATGGCCAACAGGCACATGAAAAAATGTTCAAGATCACTAGCAATCAGGGAAATGCAAATGAAAACCACAATGAGGTTTCACCTCACTTGGTTAGAATGGCTCACATTCAGAAATCCACCAACAATAGATGCTGGACAGGATGTGGGGAAAAAGGGATACTAACCCACTGTTGGTGGGAATGCAAATTGGTTAAGCCACTATGGAAGTCAGTCTGTAGATTCCTCAGAAACCTGAATATAACCCTACCATTCAACCCAGCCATCCCACTCCTTGGAATTTACCCAAAGGAAATTAAATTGTCAAACAAACAAGCTGTCTGCACATTAATGTTTATTGCAGCTCAATTCACAATAGCTAAGACCTGGAACCAACCCAAATGCCCATCAACAGTAGACTGGATAAAGAAATTATGGGACACGTACTCTATCGAATATTATACAGCAGTCAAAAACAACAAAACCCAGTCATTTGCAACAAGATGGAGGAATTTGGAAAAAATCATGCTGAGTGAATTAAGCCAGTCCCAAAGGGACAAATATCATATGTTCTCCCTGATCAGGGACAACTAACTGAGCACCAAAGGGGAAACTTTTTGAAGTGAAATGGACACTTGAGATGGCCGGCGCCGTGGCTCAATAGGCTAATCCTCCACCTTGCGGCGCCGGCACACCGGGTTCTAGTCCCGGTCGGGGCGCCGGATTCTGTCCCGGTTGTCCCTCTTCCAGGCCAGCTCTCTGCTATGGCCAGGGAGTGCAGTGGAGGATGGCCCAGGTGCTTGGGCCCTGCACCCCATGGGAGACCAGGAGAAGCACCTGGATCCTGGCTCCTGCCATCGGATCAGCGCGGTGCGCCGGCTGCAGCGGCGGCCATTGGAGGGTGAACCAACGGCAAGGGAAGACCTTTCTCTCTCTGTCTCTCTCACTGCCCACTCTGCCTGTCAAAAAAAAAAAAAAAAAAAAAAAAAAAGAAATGGACACTTGAGAAACAGTGACTTGATCAGTTCTTGTCCTGACAATTGATGTACAATGTAATACTTTATCCATTTTAGTATTTTTTTTTTGTTTTAGTACCATTGGTGGAACTCTGTAATTAACACACAATTATTCTTAGGTGTTTAACTATTAACTGAAAAGTGATCCCTGTTAGGAATTTGGAAAACATTATGCAGAGTGAAATAAGCCAATCCCAAAGGGACAAATACCACTTATTCTCCCTGATCGGTGACAACTAACTGAGCACCAAAAAGGAAACCTGAAAAGTGAAATGAACACTATGAGAAACGGTGACTTGATCAGCCCTCACCCTGACTGTTGATGAGCAACTTGATATGTTATCCCTCTTAGTATTTTTTTTGTTTGTTCTACTTAATACTTTTGGTTGAATACTATAATCAATACACAATTCTTCTTAAGTGCTGAAACTTAACTGAAAGTGATCGCTGTTAAATATGAGTGGGAATAAGAGAGGGAAGAGATGTGCAATTCGGGATATGCTCAAGGTGACTTGCCCCAAATGGTAGAGTTAGAAACATACCAGGGGATTCCAATTCAATCCCATCAAGGTGGCATGTACCGATGCCATCTCACTAGTCCCAGTGATCAATTTCTGTTCACAATTGATCATAATGATAGGACTAAGAAAAAGGGATCACAGAAACAAGACTAGTGTCTGCAAATACTAGCTGATAGAATCAAAAAGGGAGAGAATGATCCAACAAGGGAAGTGAGATACACAGCAGACCCATAGAATGGCAGATGTCCTAAACAGCACTCTGGCCTCAGAATCAGCCCTTAAGGCATGCAGATCCAGCTGAAAAGCCCATGAGAGTATTTCAGGCATGGAAAGCCAAGACACTCTGGGGTAAAAAAAAAAAAAAAAAAAAAAAAAAAAAAAAAAAAAAAAACAAACCTAAATGAAAGATCTCTGCTAGTGAGATCTCAGTGGAAAGAACGGGTCATCAAAGAAGGAGGTACCTTTCTCTGAAGGGAGGAGAGAACTTCCACTTTGATCATGGCCTTGTCTAAATATGTTCAGAGTCGGTGAACTCAGGGGGCTTCCACAGCCTTGGAAGCTCATGAGAAGAGCCTAGGGTGATTACTGACTCCATAAACAAGAGTGTCAATTTGTTAAGTCAGCAACAGGAGTCACTGTGCACTTACTCCTCATGTGGGATCTTTGGCCTTAGTGTGCTGTACATTGAGATTTAATGCTATAACTAGTACTCAAACAGTATTTTTCACTTTATGTTTCTGTGTGGGAGCAAACTGTTGAAATCTTTACTTAATGTATGCTAAACTGATCTTCTGTATATAAAGAGAAATAAAAATGAATCTTGATATGAATGGAAGGGGAGAGGGAGAGGGAAAAGGAAGGGTTGTGGGTGGGAGGGACGTTATGGGGGGAAGCCATTGTAATCTATAACCTGTACTTTGGAAATTTATATTCATTAAATAAAAGTTAAAAAAATTTTAAAAAAAGAAAGATGGAAGTCTATTTGTTTCACTTGAATGTGGTAGTTAACATTTTGAAAAGAGTGTATTAGAGAGAAAGAGAATGCCTAGGCTTAATTCAATTTCAGTATATGACAAAATGAATTCTAAGGAGGAGGAAGTAAATCAATTTTTCAAAGACATACTATGTACCAGATTCTCACGTTGAAGCTATTGAAAGTGCTGATTGTTTACTCCTCAAAATGTGACAGTATCTCTCCATTGGTTTCCTATGTCTATTGAACCAAGTTACCACATGGTTCCTGGGGATGATGGAACAAATTATCACAGATTTGCTGTCTTAAAACAAGAGAAATTTATTCTTTCCCAGTTCTGAAGGCCAGAAGTCTGAAGTCAGAATATCAGGATGGCATTGCTCCTTCCAAAGTCTGTAAGAGAAAAGCCTCCCCCGCTTCTTCCAGCTTCCAGGATCTCCAAGTGTACTTTGGCTAACGTCTGTATGACTCCAATCTCTGCTCTGATTTTGCATTGCCAATAAATATATATATATATGTATATGTATATGTATATTTAACCACTAACTTCTTTAAAGAATTCTGCTATATATGTGTGATGATATATATATATATATATATATGATAATAGGCCTTATAATATTCTTTGCTTCTGTAAGGAATTGTTATTCAATTTAGGGCCCACTCTACTTGTCTATTATCATAGAAGTACTTGATAGAATCAATATGATATTATCTTAAAAATCATTTAACCACTGACTTCTATAAAAGAATCCTGGTGTTAAGGAAGACCACATTTCTGTATTCTACACTTTAGGACAGGAATATATATTTGAAAATCACAATTGAATCTATGACAAACTCCATTTTACAGATGAAAAAAAATTGACCATATGAAATACATAGATTCTTAAATAACATTCAAATGGAGAGAAAACTTAAATCTTTGTTGGAGACTGAAAATATTCTAGGATTCTTTTACAGGACCCTTTTTGTGATTATGCTCACATGTGTATCCTAATGAAAATAAAATTGTAATTTTGAGAAGACTGTAAATGAGCAAAAACACTAAAATATAACTTTAATACAAAAACATGATATAATATAGCAGGATATCACAAGTAAACCAAGATCATGTCCCCAAGAAAATTCAGAGCAGCCCTGGAATTATAAGCAGAATAAAAAAGATAACACTACTGGAAATTATTCAAATTTAAATGATTACATAAAAATGTTCCAGCAGATGGAACATCTATCTCTCTCTCTCTCTGTAACTCTGCATTTCAAATAAATAAAATAAATCTTTAAAAATATTTTTTTAAAAAAGAAGGTAGAGATACTCTTCACAAATTTGAATATATTGTTGAGGCTTACTTCAACCTTTGGTAGTAATTGAGAAGTAATTAGTAAGAATTGCATGGGGCCGGTGCCACTGCCTTCAGTGCCAACATCCCATATGGGCGTTGGTTCAAGTCCCAGCTGCTCTGTTTCCAACCCAACTCTCTGCTATGGCGTGGGAAAGCAGTAAAAGAAAGCCCAAGTCCTTTAGCCCCTGTACCCACATGGGAGACCCGGAAGAAGCTCCTGGTTCTCCTGGCTCTGGCCATTGCAGCCAATTGGGGTGTGAACCAGAAAATGGAAGACTCTCTCTCTCTCTCTCTCTCTCTGTCTGCCACTCCTTCTCTCTGTGTGTGTAACTCTGACTTTCAAATAAATCAATAAATCTAAAAAAAAAAAAGAAATTATAGTTAAGTGTAAAAATAAAAGGTGTTCACACAACTCATGATAATGTCAATAGAGGCCATTCGTTCTATACCAAGATGATTTCTTCAATGGGTACACAGGAAAAAATCTGAAAAATATATGCAGACATAACACACTCCAATATCCTTCTTCAGCACTGAAGTTATTAGTAAGGCAGCAGCCACTAGCTAAATCACTGTAACCAAATAGGGCTGCTTATCAAATCAATATTTTTCAGACATCTACTTGTTTGCACATTCTCTGACCCTGCCCCCATCCCTACAATAACTTTAGAGCTTCATCATGCCCCCAGATTTTGGCGATCTCTCTCTCAACTCATTTGCCATCTCGCTATCAAGGCAATCTTTAAAAGCACAGATTTGTTCACTTGAGTCCTTTATCATCTGATATTATTCTCATTTTTTATATTTATGTTAATAGTCCCTTTTATCTTTATTGATCCCATGAATTTGCCTACACCTTTCCCCTCTTTTTAGAAAGTTTTTCTGATAATCACCTTCTCATGCTTTAAGAGTATAGTACAAATGTTTTTTAAACTTTTTTCCATTTGTCATTCATTTTTTAAAGATTTATTTATTTATTTGAAAGTCAGAGTTACACAGAGAGAGGAGAAGCAGAATGAGAGAGAGAGAGAGAGAGAGAGAGAGAGAGAGAGAGAGGTCTTCCATCCGATGGTCCATTCCCCAGATGGCTGCAATAGCTGGAGCTGCGCCGATCTAAAGCCAGGAGCCAGGAGCCCTCAGGGTCTCCCACGCAGGTGCAGGGGCTGGGACTAGAACCAGCATCCATATGGGATGCCTGCACTTCAGGCCAAAGCTTTAACCCACTGCACCACAGCGCCAGCCCCCAATTTGTCATTCATATCCTATATCTGTGAATCAATTATTTCAACTTCTATTCTTCCCTTAGTGTGTATATATATATATATATATATATATATATATATATTATGGTATGATAGCTTTTTGACATGGAATAATTATTTTTTGGTTTATCTTTCCAAATGATTCAACAGTTTTAGGACAAACCTATTTCAACTATGTCCTTAGTGCTGAAAAGTCAGCACTTCGTTGATGAAATAAATGAGGCATATATTTTAAAACAAACATACCGTTGCCTTGTTCCCTAGCAAAAGAACAATTATTCATGTAGCTTTTCTTGTTCAGCGTTCTTACAATGTGGATTAAAATATAAAGATGCAGTTCATCTTTTCTGAGCAAAAGAATTACTTTAGGATCTGTTTAGAAAGTACCCTCTAATCTAAGTACATATTAGGCAGCAGGAAGTAAGGAAACAAAAGTGCTAAGAACATTTCTCCACCTTACAGTAGGAAAGTTTAAATGCAAGAGGGGAAAAGTTGCGTAGAGGGAGGCAATATTATCAAAATGGTGGGAGAAATCAGTGTAATAGTTTGGGAATGTTATTAGTGTCATTTATTTAAGAACACTTGTTTAAATTTCATTGCATTATTAATTTTTTGAACTGGTCATTATTCCCAAACACACAGTAAACTCTGTTACATACATAAAGACCCTTAAGTAAATTAAAACAAACAAACAAAAAATGGGTTGGTTAAGTTATAGATTAATAATGATGTGGGGCCATCTGTAACGTGAAATAGATAAAATATGTGCAGGGCTATAATGGTCCATAAACTGAACTAGTTTAGTTTAAAGCTGTGCCTAGTGTTCAAAGAAATCTCATCAAGGCTTTTGGACTTTTCATAGGGCCTACTACAAGGTTATAACAATTTTGGTTAGATTTTTATTTCTTAGGATATATTTATCTGAAAGAGAGAGAGAGAGAAAGTTTTCATCCATAGGTTCTCTCCCTCAATGCCTGCAACAGCCAGGCCTGGGACAGGCTGAAACTAGAAGTCAGGAACTCCATGCTTGTCTCCCATGTGGATGGCAGGGACATAAATACTTGAGTTACCACCTACTACCTCCCAGGGTGTGCATTAGCAGGAAGCTGGATTGGGAACAGAGGTGGAATTGGATCCCAATCACTTCAATATAATAAGGTGGCTTAACCTACTGTGCCACAATGTCTCTTATCTAGATTTTTAAAAGAGTGGTTGACCAAGGTTGAGATTTGGTTTTAGATGACATTATCCAATGTTTCTAGTTTTACTTGGCCAAGAGATCAACATCAGCAATAGTATAGCGATAGGATTAAAAACGATGTGAAAGCCATTTTACTAAAAAGTATAATTATTTAAATGATGCCATGCTCTAGTTTCTTTTTTTTATACTTGATTCTAGGCATCATACTCTTTTTTTAACTTTTACATAATATAACAAATATAAATTTCCAAAGTACAGCTTTTGGATTACAATGGCTTCCCCCCCTCCCAATTACTTCCCTCCTATCCGCAACCCTCTCATCTCCTGCTCCCTCTCCCATTCCATTCATATCAAGATTCATTTTCAATTCTCTTTATATACAGAAGATCAATTTAGTATATATTAAGTAAAGATTTCAACAGTTTGCACCCACACAGAAACACAAAGTGTAAAGTACTATTTGAGTACTAGTTATAGCATTAATTCACATTGTACATCACATTAAGGACAGAGATCCTACATGGGGAGTAAGCGCACAGTGACTCCTGTTGTTGACTTTATAATTGACACTCTTGTTTATGGCATCAGCAATCACCCCAGGCTCTAGTCATGAGTTGCCAAGGCCATGGAAGCCCCCTGAGCTCGCTGACTTTGATCTTATTTAGACAAGGTCATAGTCAAAGTGGAAGTTCTCTCCTCCCTTCAGAGAAAGGTACCTCCTTCTTTGATGGCCTGATCACTTGGACTAGTGAGATGGCATTGGTACATGCCACCTTGGTACGATTTAATTGGAATCCTCTGGCACGTTTCTAACTCTACCATTTGGGGCAAGTCCGATTGGCCATGCTCTAGTTTCTAAAAAGCTTAGAAACAAATCATACATGCTTCCATAACTTTTTTCATTGGAATCCAAGGCTTTAGTCCCCTTAGATGATTGTTTCTATACTAGTAAGTTAAGTAAAGAATGAGCTAGATTTTTTTCTTTGATTCATTTGGGGTGATTATTCCCCTTTTTCCTGGAACATAAGAAAAAAGCAATACATTCATGTGTACATTATCTCCATTAGTTAGTTAACACATTTTCTATTGTTTCTAGACTTCAGCTAATAAATTTCCTAATGACTAATATTCTAATAATCCCCAAATGTTTATCCTACAGATATTCTTCTTGAAAATTTTAAGTGCTTGATAGAAACTTGCAGGAGAGTCTTCTGAGATGGCTTCAAGCATAATAATAGAATAATGACTTTCCTGCCTTTTGCAAATGAAAAAATTTACAGGCAATCATTTTTAATACCTTCCATGAGCCTGATAAGAATCTATGGCTATTTTATTTTCTAAGCACTCTAATTGTAAGCAAGGGGAAGAAAGCTAAGAGAAATAAGAGCATTAATATGCCTTTTTTTCCTTCTTCTTCTGAATAAAAGTAAATCCAGTATCTGATAATAACAGCTAGTACAGTCCTCCTTACTCTTATATTAATGACCAGCAGCATAAATGCCTGAGGCACTGCTTTTAGATTTTTGATGGTTCTGAATCCCAGCACTAAGGCTTAATGATGAGTAAAGTGGTCTCTTTTGCTCTGTAAAGATTGGTGATTCTTTTTAAGATAATGCCACAGGTACACATCCAATAGCTTTCTCCCATCTGGGTGGATTTTGAAAGAGCCTTTCTCTTGGGACTCATCAATAAAACATTGAATTCAGTTTCAACTTATAACAATCTTTTAAGAATAGGTTTAGTATAATGATTATAATATGAAAACCAGCAGAATTGCATTTTGGATGTGAGAACGGCACAAGGAAGGAAAATTGTATGTAATAAATTACAGGTAGGAAATTATAGTTTTAATTTAAGAATTGTACATTTTTCAAGGGAGATATTAAAATAGTCAGATAAGAGTGTATTCTTTTCTGAAGTCAATCTTTCGAAGTAAATGTTTCCTTTAAAACAAATAGACCTTGTCTCATATTTAAGGGTTCATAAAATCGACATTAATTAAGTCTAGTTGCATCAGAAAAAAGGATAAATATTTATTTATTGAATTAATCAGTAATTGGGAGTTTGTTGGTGAAGTGAGTTATGCATCTGGTTATTATTCTAAATTATTGAGCCCTTTCTTTGTGTTAGATTAAACATCTCTGTACACATTCCTAGAACTCCTTATCTTGGGACAGTGGTTAGAACCCTCTCTTCTTACAAGAAATGCTAAATAAATTGATTTTATAATAGAAACATGTATTCTTATAATACAGGATAAACCTAGGTATTTAGGAATCAAAATAGAAATTTATAGACTCTGTCTATGAAAGTGTGTTTGATAAAGAGCCAGAAAATAAACAAGCAGTAAAACCAATTTAAGACTAAAACAATAATTTAGGAAAGTGAAATCATCACCTTAAACAGGTGAAAAAGTCTAAATGGGCAATTTTTAAGAGTTGACTGATTCTGAGCTGTCATTATGGTCGCTTTAGATAAGAGGCCAAGGACAACAAACAAACAAACATTGCCTTGGCAATATTTCCATAAGGACTGTTCTATTATTAATAAGGGCTTTGCTATTCATCAAGCTAACAAGTTGTGATGGGTCAATGGACCATTACTTTGCCGATACTGCAGACAGGTAGCTTTGGTTCTCTGTGTTAAATCTGAATTTTGGAATTTGCAACTTCAAAGAGATTAAAAGCAATGCCTTCTCATATCCATGTAATAACCTTGGAACCAGCTATCACATAAAAGAAAAAAAAAGTTAGAGAGAGAAAGGAGACAGGGATAACCCATATACTGACCACTCTACTATAAAATTCATCATTATTCTTTTGGGGAAAATATACAAATCCTATGTACAAAGTTATTTTCTAAGCACTAAGACTATAACAATGAAAATGGCAATTCATGGAACTCAAAAGAATTAGTTCATAGGAACAGAAAAATATATAAATTGTTTGGATTTAAAACTGTGATGGAGTGCATTTGAGCATACCATCATAGAGAATGCTGGTTAAGAGCTTCCATTCTTGACTAATTTTTTATGCTAACCAATACCCCAGTTGTGCCAGAAAAAAATGCAAAATTTTTGAGGCATGATTTATAATATTTCAATGAACTACAAAAAAGAAAGGAATTTCATAAACCAAAAATTAAGAAGATGTGAGCCCATAAAGGTAAGAAGATAACAGTCTGAGCTCAATGAATGTGAACTTTGTCTTTCCATTGCCTCATAGGACACATGGGAGACATGCAGACATAATAAAAGACAGCTATTATTATTTCTAAAGCACTTTTTAAAAATGTATTCATATAAAGGGAACAAATTTCATGATATTAAGAGCATAATGATATTTTGTACCCTACCTTCCCTTGCTCCTACCCTCACCTTTCCTTCCTTAGTTTTCTGTTAACTTTATAATGACATATTTTCAATTTACTTGGTAATCACAAGCTTAATCCTCCACTAAATAAAGAATTCAACAAGTAGTAAGTAGAAAAATCACTGTTCTTCAATATTATAGATGGGACTATAAATGATAATTATATCTCAAAATATCAGTTTTGTTCATATACATTTTTGTCCTCCAAGCCACTGTTCAAAATACATGCCATTAAGAAATATGCTTTCATTTTATAGCTAAGAAATAGATCCTACAATCATACAGTTGGAAAGATAAGTTATATACCCATATGCTTAAAGAATTGGCATTGTTTTGTTCAAATTTTTCTTTGAGGATTAGTAACATTGCAATAATTTCTCCATTTTTCATTTTATTTTACCATATACTGTGGGCTTCTCAAGGCCGAAAGCTATGCCTTGTTCACTGTGTGAGTTACAGAATGTTAGCATATGACAGGTGGAATAAGTGGGATGAATAAATTAATGATCACAAACTATAGCCCCAACTACTTAGTAGTAGTTTGGAAATCACATTTGATTTTGTGTCAGCCTTCTCTTCTCTAAAACTCAGATTATTCAATTGCACATGTTAATAAAGGGAAAAACACAGAAGAGGGTTTGAATGGCACTCAAACAGTTTTACTTCCTGACATATGCATCTGTGTCTTGTCTTCTTTTGTCTCATAGCACATCTTGTAATCTTGGACACTTGAAAGTGGTTTTCAATTTCATACTGAATTCTCAGAATATACAGAGTTTATCTGAAAGTAACATAAATCATATGGTCAAATAACAAGAGAGGTAGTAAGGTAGCCAATTTTCTAAATTCTTTTGAAATGTTTTTATTCATCCTCACATAGGAATATCTGGCTTGTTGACAAAGAATACTAAGTCAAGGTTAAGAAATAGCTTAGGGATCCTATAAAGCAATATATCCAAAACCACACCAAAAATGTTCCATTAAGTCTTTTTTTTTTTTTTTTTTTTTTTTTTTTTTTGACAGGCAGAGTGGACAGTGAGAGAGAGAGAGAGAGAAAGGTCTTCCTTTTGCCGTTGGTTCACCCTCCAATGGCCGCCACGGCTGGCGCACTGCTTCCGGCTCATCGCGCTGATCCGAAGGCAGGAGCCAGGTGCTTCTCCTGGTCTCCCATGGGGTGCAGGGCCCAAGCACTTGGGCCATCCTCCACTGCACTCCCGGGCCACAGCAGAGGGCTGGCCTGGAAGGGGGCAACCGGGACAGAATTCGGCGCCCCGACCGGGACTAGAACCCTGTGTGCCGGCGCCGTGGCTCAATAGACTAATCCTCCGCCTAGCGGCGGCCCCCATTAAATCTTACAAATAGTTTGGTTTGATCCATTCCTTTATTTACTCCACGTGCATGAAACTATGTATATGAATAATGAATGAACTTGGAAGAAAGTGGGTGGTGCTAGAGCCTAGATTCTCTGATCTCACAAGTTTCTTGCTTTTGCTCTTGGGATTTAAAATTTTCCTGTGTTTTTCTTTCCCTTTTATTTCATTTCTTAGTCAGACTTACCAGAGCAGTAGCTATTACTTGATATAATTATTTTAATTGTTTGCATGCTATGAAGCAGTTAAAAGCAATTTTAATTTTCACCAGTAAATAGGTTTTATTACAAAGTCACAGTGTTGCTCTTAGCTATCCAATGTAAAATGGGTACTGATTTGAGTATTTTAGTATGGCCTCTGTTATGTCTGCTTTATCCAATGTATATCTAGCCAAGTGTTACAATTTTGCCCATAGGAAAACAAAAGAAATGCTAATCAGAGCAATTAAAAGATATGAATAATACTGACACCTTTTTATTATCTTCCATGTACCACTGAACTGCCCTAGACATTAAATGGTAATGATGCAGATACAGTTATTTTCCAATCCGAGTGATTCCTGGGGAAGTATAGAGACATTCATTTCCAGGCTTTGAAGGCTTTTGTACTTCATTATTGGATGCGGGAAATAAAGCAGCCATCTATAGAGTTGTCTAAATGGTAACTGATGATGCCAGGATCCTTCCAGAATTCAGCAAACACAAGCTGAATGTTTATACCAGGTAATGGAAATTAAACTCATAGTTCCTGTGTTGTTTTGTAACGTCAACTTCTTTTAGTTTCTTTTCCTTTTCATTCTTGCTTCCCACCTGTTCCTTTTCCTTCAGGTTCCTTCTTTCTTTGCTGGTTACTTCTCTCACTTTTTACTATTCCTAGGCTTCCTGAGCCTCATTCTATACCTACTTCCTTCTCTTTTATACCTACAGGCAGCCCAGCAGCTATTCCACAAATGTGGAGCTGCCACAAAGACATTTTATTCCACAACTTCTTGTACATGTTATCATGGTGAAAAAGGGTCTTTCCATACAGTACTTTTTTTTCACATATTTCACCATAACTTAAGTCTAGATAAAGCATAAATACAATTTTCCTTATCTTGTTACTTCTTGCTTGCTTATTCGCCTATCCTTGATGTGATCTGTCCCCTATTATGATCATGCTTCCCCAAGTCTAATTCATTTGGACTCTTCCCTGAAAAGCTCTAAGGTGAGATCCTGTGTTGGTTTCTTCCTAACCTTTCTTCTCGTTCATTCATCTTGCTACAAATATCTGTAGAGTAAATATTCTCTGGAGTTTGTAAGTAAAAATAATTGGATGGATCAGTGTTATTTTTTCATTTTGCTTTCCATTTTCTCCTAAAAACAAAAACAAAACCTAAACACCTGAATCCATTATACTAATACCATAGGCTCTCATTTGTTGTGATCTGTTCCTCCTTATTTTCCTCTTTTTGTCTATTCCTTCTCTGGATAGAAATTCATCATTTCCAGGAGGTGGGTGTTGTGATGTAGAGAGTTAAGCCATCACACATCACACATCACACATCAGAGTACCTGTTATGAGTCCCTGTTACACTGCTTTCCATCCAGTTTCCTGTTAATGTTCCCTGGAAAAGTAGCAGATGTTGGCTCGTGTGCATGGGTCATATGTGAGGGACTCCTATTGAGTTCCAGGCTCCTGGCTTCAGCCTGGCCCAATCCTGACTGTTGTAGACATTTCAGGAATGAACCAGCAGATGGCAGATCTCTCTCTCTTCTCTCTGTCACTCTGCTTTTCAAAAAAACATGTTTTAAAAAATATTTTCCTCAAGAAAGAGTTGAAGAATGATGCATCTCTCAGCTTCACCCTTCTAGCTCAAAGCCATATATCTACTAATTTCATTTCTAATTTTCCAAACCTGTACCTATCATTTATGGCACTTATCTGCTTAGTCACGTAGGGTTTTAATTGTCTCAAAGAAAAAAAAAAGGAGAAAAATAAAAGTACATCATCTTATCTAAATACTAGCCTGATTGAGGGTAGTTTTTGCATGATAAATTTCTTTTATTTTCCTTTTTTTTTTGATTAATGTATGAGCCCAATGGTAAATTTATTTCTAATACCTTAGGTATTTTTTAACTTTTATTTAATAAATATAAATTTCCAAAGTACAGCTTTTGGATTACAATGGCTTCCCCCCCTCCCCATTACTTCCTTCCCATCCATAACCCTCTCATCTCCTGCTCCCTCTCCCATTCCATTCACATCAAGATTCATTTTCATTTCTCTTTATATACAGAAGATCAATTTAATATATGTTAAGTAAAGATTTCAACAGTTTGCACCCACACAGAAATACAAAGTGTAAAGTACTATTTGAGTACTAGTTATAGCATTAATTCACATTGTACATCACATTAAGGACAGAGATCCTACATGGGGAGTAAGTGCACAGTACTCTTGTTGTTGATTTAACAATTGACACTCTTGTTTATGGCGTCAGTAATCACCCTAGGCTCTTGTCATGAATTGCCAACATTATGGAAGCCTTTTGAGTTGGCCAGCTCTGATCATAGTTAGACAAGGTCATAGTCAAAAGTGGAAGTTCTCTCCTCCCTTTAGAGAAAGGCCTGTTCTTCGATGGCCAGTCTTTTTTTTTTTTTTTTTTTTTTTTTTTTTTTTTTTTTTTTTTGTCAGGTGGAGTGAACAGTAAGAAAAAGAGACAAAGAGAAAGGTCTTCCTTTACCATTGGTTTACCCTCCAATGGCCGCCAGGGCCGGTGCGCACCACATTGATCCAAAGCCAAGAGCCAGGTGCTTCTCCTGGTCTCCCATGTGTGTGCAGGGCCCAAGCACTTGGGCCATCCTCCACTGCACTCCCAGGCCACAGCAGAGAGCTGGCCTGGAAGAGGGGCAACCGGGACAGAATCCGGTGCCCCAACCAGGATTAGAACCCGGTGTGCCAGCGCCACAGGCGGAGGATTAGCCTATTGAGCTGCGGTGCTGGCCTGATGGCCAGTTCTTTCCACTGGGATCTCACAGATATCTTCCATTTAGGTCTGGTTTTTTTGGCCAGATTGTGTTGGCTTTCCATATCAGAGAAACTCTCATGGGCTTTTTAGCCAGATACGAATGCCTTAAGGGCTGATTCTGAGGCCAGAGTGCTGTTTAGGACATCTGCCATTCTATGAGTCTGCTGTGTATCCTGCTTCCCATGTTGGATCATTTTATCCTTTTTAATTCTATCAGTTAGTATTAGCAGACACTAGTCTTATTTATGTGATCCCTTTGACTCTTAATCCTATCATTATGATCAATTATGAACTGAAACTGATCACTTTGACTAGTGAGATGGCATTCTTACATGCCACTTTGATGGGATTGAATTGGAATCCACTGGCACATTTCTAACTGTACCATTTGGGGCAAGTCTGATTGCACATGTGCTGAAGTGTACATCTCCTCCCTCTCTTATTCCCACTCTTATATTTAACAGGGATCACTTTTCAGTTGAATTTAAACATCTAAGAATAATTGTGTGTTAATTAAAGAGTTCAACCAATATAATAAAGTAGAACAAAAAAAATACTAAAAGGGATAAACTATTAAGTTGTTCATCAAAAGTCAGGACAAGGGCTGATCAAGTCACTGTTTCTCATAGTGTCCATTTCACTTCAACAGGTTTCCTTTTTGGTGCTTGGTTAATTGTCACTGATCAGGGAGAACATATATTTGTCCCTTTGGGACTGGCTTAATTCACTCAGCATAATGTTTTCCAGATTCCTCCATCTTGTTGCAAATGACTGGATTTCATTGTTTTTGACTGCTGTATAGTATTCTATAGAGCACATATCCCATAATTTCTTTATCCAGTCTACTGTTGATGGGCATTTGGGTTGGTTCCAGGTCTTAGCTATTGTGAATTGAGCTGCAATAAACATTAAGGTGCAAACCGTTTTTTTTGTTTGTTTGTTTGTTTGCCAATTTAATTTCCTTTGGGTAAATTCCAAGGAGCGGGATTACTGGGTTGAATGCTAGGGCTATATTCAGGTTTCTGAGGAATCTCCAGACTGACTTCCATAGTGGCTTTACCAGTTTGCATTCTCACCAACAATGGGTTAGTGTCGCTTTTTCCGCACATCCTCGCCAGCATCTGTTGTTGGTAGATTTCTGTATGTGAGCCATTCTAACTGGGGTACTTTTATTTTCCACACATATTCTAGACTCAAACAAATATATAGTTATGTAAATGATTTATGGCTAATTAAAAACAACTGTCTTTGCCTACATTCATACTGACCTTTAATACTATGAAATACACCCCAAACAAAAGAGTGACAATACCTGAATAACATTCAGTTGTCCTGAATTCTAGATCCAGATTTTTCACTAATTTGTCTCTCAGAACATTAGCTCATTCACCTGTAAACAATATTTTTTTGTTTTAACTGATCTTAGAGTTTCCTTACCCTAGATCTTAATATTTTATCTATCTATAACTATGACAGTATTAGTGAACTGGTATTTATTTCCATCAAAATTCACAAAAGTGAAGAAAATTTTATTATTTATCATTTAAGTATCAGGAATTGTTCTAAAGACCAGAGTATTACAGTGGGTAAGGCATTTAAAATGCTTCCCCCCAAGCAAATGATACTTTATTAGAGAAGAGAGACAATAAACTCTTCCTAAAAATAATCCTTATGGTGGGCATTGGACCTAGTGTTAATATATTGGTTGGGAGACTATATTGAAGTGCCCCTCTCTCTCTACTCCAGCTTCCTGCTAATTTGTACCCTTGTAGGTATCAGGTGATGGCTCAAGTGCTTTGATCTCTGACACCCACAAGATAAACGGATTGAGTTTCTGGCTCCTGGATGTTATGGACATTTGAGGAATGAAGAAATGTATGGGATTTCTTTGTCTGATTGTTTGTCTCTAGTTCTCATTCCATTTCTCTCAAATATAAACAAAGGAGATTTAGTTGGCATACTGATTATATTAGGCAGAGAATAGAATAGTGAGACTGGAGCAGGTGTTTAGCTCAGTGATTAAGACAGCATTTGGGACACCCTCATCACAAGTCAGAGTACTGGTTTGAGTCCATGCTTGTCTGATTCCAAACTGGCTTCCTGCTGTCTCTTACCTGAGGAGTCAGCCTGATAGCATAAGCACTTGAATCCCTGCCAGCCACACAGGAGACCTGAATGACTTATGGGCTTCCAGCTTCAATCTGGCCCAATGATGGCTTTTGTGGATATTAGGAGAATTAACAGGCAGATGGAGAATCTTACTCTCCCTCTCTCTCTGTCTCTTCTTATCACCTCTCTGCCTCTTAAATAAGTTTAAATATAAATAAAAACACAGAGTTGTCAGAGTGGCAGTGATACTTTATTAAAGATCAAAGATCAAGGGGAGACCTGAGTTAAGTTTAGTAAGGAGAATTGGAATCATTTGAGCTGAGGGTGAGTGGTGAGAAGAAAATGGCCTCATGAGAATCTGGGGGAGAGGATTCCAAGTAGAAAGCAGGGCAAGAGTAAGATAGTAGCACCTTTTCAGATCTCTGGTAAAGAGGAAAAACAGTGTGGCTGGATAGGGGCAATGACCTGGCTTTTATTCTAAATGGTAGGAGAAGCCACTATAATATACTTTAGGATTTATTTTATTTATTAGAAAGGCAGAGTTACACAGAAAGGGGGCTGAGGAGATGAGAGAGAGAGGAGAGAGAAAGAATCTTCTATCTGCTGGTTCACTCTCAAATTGGTTGCAATGGCCAATGCTGGGCCAGGCTGAACCTGGGAGCCGCGATCGTCTGGGTCTCCACATTAGTGGCAGCAGCCCAAGCATTTGGGCCATCTTTTCCACTGTTTTATGAGGTGCATTAGCAGGAAGTTGGATAAGAAGCAGAGCAAATAGGACACGTGGATCAAATAGGGCACCCATATGGGATGCTGGCATCACAGGGCTTGGCTTAACTCTCTATGCCACAATGGCAGCCCTCACAGGAAAGTTTTAGATGAGGAAGAGAGAGGTGTTCACACATTAAAAGAGTCAATCTGTTTTACTGCAATGTCAAAATTTCATTCTTTTTTGTGTATCAAAAGTATTCTGTTTTGTATAAATACCACATTTTCATTATCCACTTACCCATTGATGTATAGCTAGATTGATACCATATCTTGACTACTTGTAAGTATATTGCAATAAACAAAGTAATGCGAGCATCTCTTTAACTGGCTGACTCCATTTCTTTAAAATACATACCCACAAGCAGCATAGCCAGGTCATATAGTAGATATATATATATATATATCATATATATAGCATATAGTATTTTTAATTTTCTGAGAAAACCCCATACTGTCTTCCATAATGATGATAGTAATTTGCATTCCACTTGCAGTATATAGTAGTTCCATTTTTTTCTGCATGTTCACCAGCATTTGTTATTTTTCATATTTTTGAAAATGGTCATTCTAACTGAAGTTAGATAACATCTCCTTGTGATTTTGATTTTCATTTCCCTGATGGCTGATGAATGAATAAAGAAAATGTTGTGTATGTACACAGAGAATATTATCCAGCAATAATAAAAGATCATAATCTTGACATTTGCAGCAAAGTGAATGGAACTAGAGATCATTATGATGTTAATTAAGTTAGACACACAGGCACAAACTGCATGTTCTCTTTCATACAGAGAAGCTAAAAATATCAGTCGGAACTCAGAATAGTGATTATTGTAGTCTAGAAAGGGAAGGGAGAGACAGAGAAAGGTACCAAACACAGTCAGCTCAAGGTAACATGTTCTACTGTTTCATATCACAGTATCACAGTGGAGTGATTATTGTTAACAATAGTGCATTAGGCTCCATATAAAGAACTGGAGGACAAAAGCCGGTGGATTCCAAACATATGTAAAAGATAAGGAAATGTATATGCTAATAGCTTCACTGAATCAATTTACAATGTATATATGTGTGGAAATATTGCATGGTACTCATAAAAATATACAAGGGTACACAGTAATCAAACACTTTTAAAAATCAAATGAATTACGTCTGGTATTTGAAGAGTGAGCTTTAGAATAGGGAAGAGCAAGAAGAGAATTAGGAAAAATTGTTGCCTGAGAAATTCCTAGATGGTGGAATAAGGAGGGGGCTTATTGCCCTAGTATAGGGGAAGCTAGTTTAAAAAAATGCTAATGAACACTAGCCATCAGGGAAATGCAAATCAAAACCACAATGAGGTTTCACCTCTGTTAGAATGACTCTCATACAGAAATTAGCAAACAACAAATGCTGGAAAGGGTGTGGGGAGAAGTGTACCTTAATCAACCATTCGTGGGAATGTGAACTGATAGAGTCACAATGGAAGACAGTATGGAGACATCACAGAAAGCTGAATGTAGACCTACCATATGACCTAGTCATTCCACTCTTGGAAATTTATCCAAAGGAAATGAAATCAACATATGAAAGAGTGATCTGTACCCCATATTCATTTCAGCTCAATAAACAATAGCTAAAATAGGAAATTAAGCCAGATGTCCATTAACTGAAAGAAATTTATACCATAAAGGAATTACAGTATATATACACCATGGACTACTACACAGAGGTTAAAAAAATTAAATTCTGTCATTTGCAACAAAATGGATGCAAATTTAAACTTATTATGCAACTTATAAACTTACTATGTTTGGTGAAATAAAAGAGTCATAAAAAAGACAAATATCATAAGATCTCCCTGATCTGTGGTAACTAATCGAGTACTTAAAATGTAATCTGTAGGAGGGAAACTGATATTTTGATATGGGTTGATTTTGAACATTTTTGCCTTTACTGTTAAGGAACAATGTTTTTCTTGTTTATTTGTTTTTGTTTTTTAACTTTTTTTTTTTCATAATAATTGTCAAATTCTACTTAGTGTAAGGTTAATCTTATGAGTATCAAAAATTGATCTTGGTAAAAAGTAAGAATGGGAAAGGAAGAGAGGGGAGGAAGAAAGGTGGGAATATGGGTAGGAGGGAGGTGGGGGGGGAATCATCATGTTCCCAAATCTGCATATAATAAATATATGAAGTTGTATTACTTAAACAAAATAATGCATATGAATATATGCATTATGAAGAAAGGTGCAATGTAAAATCTAGGGTTGTAGACCAATAATATTAAACTGCTGTGATTCTATAACCATATCCTCAACTAAAATAAGGGGACAGCAGTTTCAACTTGTATACTTATCTTGTGTCTAAACATAGTAAGTACACATATCTGATGAATGAACAGTTTTTGAAAAAAATTGAGGCTTGAATATTTATGTTGTTATCTGTGATCCTATTTAATCTTCCTTGCAGTATTAATAGAATTACCTTTACAACTATGATTCTAATATTACCACCTCACTTAAAATTATTTAAAAAGTTTTCATTTTTTCTTAAGTGCAAGACAAGAATCCTTCAAATGACTGATAAACACTTGTATGCTCCAGTCTGGCTTTTATGTATCTTGCTACAGTATTGTCCCTCCATCCTCAATATTTTAGAACTATGCTGACTTCAATCTTCAAAATCATACTGGAATTTCACTAAAATTTTATTGAATTTGTTCTGCAGGCTCCTCTACTAGAAATAAATTTCCACAGCTTTATTTACATTCTATTAGAGAGAAAATGTATTTCTGCATAAACACACCAAATAATATAGAAAGTAATTGGCCCAGCCGGCGCCGCGGCTCACTAGGCTCATCTTCTGCCTTGCAGCGCTGGCACACCGGGTTCTAGTCCAGATCAGGGCACTGGATTCTGTCCCAGTTGCCTCTTCCAGGCCAGCTTTCTGCTGTGGCCCGGGAGTGCAGTGGAGGATGGTCCAAGTGCTTGGGCCCTGCAGCCCATGGGAGACCAGGAGAAGCACCTGGCTCCTGCCTTCGGATCAGCGCGGTGCGCCGGCAGCAGCGCGCCAGCCGCGGCGGCTATTGGAGGGTGAACCAATGGCAAAGGAAGATCTTTCTCTCTCTTTCTCTCTCTCACTGTCCACTCTGCCTGTCAAAAAAAAAAAAAAAAAAAAAAAAAGAAAGAAAAAGAAAAGAAATTGGAGGAGGGGAAAGAGGAGATGACCACCAAAGATTTCAGGAAACAAAGGGACAGAGAGCCTCATTCACAGCAGTATACCAGTGAGGGAAAACTGATATCCACCCTTCCTTTCTTTCTGCTATTTCCTCTCCTGGGGAAAAAGAAAACAAGGACACAGCCATAATTCTGAATATTTCAGAATTCCAATCAATGCAGTATTTTGCAAATACAAAATTTAATTGAAAGAGTAAATTACTTGGTATTGTAAAGAAGATTATTTTGAAAACCATTTATATACTCATTAGAACTCAAATTAGTTTTCTATAATGACAAATATGTGATGAAAATTTTATTTCTCCAGAGATTTTCAAGGAATATTAGTAAGAAGTTAGCTTAGAAGCAGCAGTCTATTAAAACTTTCACTTGTTTTGAAAAATAAACATGTACAGCTTTTTAACTTGCCAGCCTTTGGATATAAAATTGAAGACAAATCACTGTGAAATAATTAGAAATGAAAATATTACAGTGATTTTCATTGTTTTTTGATCCAACACACTGGACCAAGACATCAAAAGGAATGATATATCTATTCTACTACCAAATTAGGCCCTTTCCCCCTCATTTATGTATCTGTCTCTCCTAAACCTCCATAATTTTTTATCATACTAATTGCCTTCCTAGTTTCCTATCCTGTTGTGATCTACCTGTGGCCCACAATCAGGCTGGAATTCTTTAAGTACACCTTCGTTCATGTCCTCTTATCACTAAGCACTTTGAGGTGTGCTGCAGCACTCTGCCTCTTAGCTGTCACAGGTCATGGTCTGGCTTTGGCAATGGATGGCTCATCCACCCTTTGTACTTCATTTTCATACTATTAAAAAATGTTGATTCTTTGTCTTAACCACATTTTCCTAATTTTTTCTAACCTATGTAAAATGTTTTTCTGATCCTTTTGATTTAGTCCTTAATATCTGAAGTGACTACTTTATTCCTTATATCAATCCACAACCCACACAACCCTGAATTACAACTTGAGGTACTTGTTGTTATAGGTGCTGTTGTGTACACAAATTAATAGGTCCATGTCTTAACTTGTGGTATCTTATTTGGAAACAGGGTCTTTGTGAACATAATGAAGTTAAAAAGAGGCCGATATGGTCTTTCTAATCCAGTATGACTTGTGTCCTTATATAGAAAGAAATCTACCATGTGAAAACAAACAAAGTGAGGAGGCCAAATTATGGCAGAGACAGAGTTGAAGTGCTACAGCAGAAGACCAGGAGTGCCTGGGACCACCTGTAGTTAGAAAAGCCAAATTCTCTGGAGTTGCTGCTGTTGTGCAGTCAGCTAATCCTCTGCCTGCCGTGCCGGCATCCCATATGGACTCAGGTTCTAGTCCTGGCTGCTCTTTTTTCCAACCAGCTTTCTGCTATGGCCTGGGAAAGCAGTGGAAGATGGCCCAAGCACATGAACCCCTGCACCCACGTGGGAGACCCAGAAGAAGCTCCTGGCTTCAGATCAGCCTAGCTCTGGCTGTTTCGTCATTTGGCGAATGAACCAGCAGATGAAAGACCTTTCTCTCTGTCTTTCCCTCTCTCTGTAAATCTAGCTCTCAAATAAATAAATAAAATCTTAAAAAGAATAAGACAAATTCTCCACCTGTTTAAACTCAAATTCCTTGATTTCTTTTTTTTTCCTGCTATATTGTATTACGGGACAATGCAGCTTGCAGGCTCTTTCCCCACCCTTCTGAGGCTTTTAACTTGATCTAGCTAATGGAAAGCTTGGAAGTAATTATATATATAATGGAGATATATATATATATATATATATATAGAGAGAGAGAGAGAGAGAGAATCTTCACGCCTCCCAGGCACATTAGCAGGAAACTGGATTTGATTCAGAATAGCTACGATGCAAGTCCAGGCACTCTGATATGGGATGCTGGTATCCCAAGTAGTGGCTAAGCTGCTGTACCACAACGCCCATGCCTAAAAAGTATTTTACAATGTCTTTCTCCCAAGGAAAACACACAAACAGTCAATGAGCCTGTCATAGTTAGTATCATAGTTATAGCAAAATGTTATCAAAACCATTATATCACTTCATATGCACTGGAATAACTACCGTTAAAAAATAGCCAGACCTGGCAATAATTTTCAGAAATTGTAACTTTCAAATTCTTATGGGAATATGAACTGGTATAACCACTTTGATAAATGATTTTTCAATTCTTCAGAATATTAAACAACCATATGAATAACTGAAAAATTCAATTCCTCTGGATCTGAGACAGATAAAAGTGTAAGTCTAGGAAAAATGCAAACATAAATGCTTATAGGAACAGTTTTTCATGACAGTCAAAAGGCAAAAACATTTAAACTTTGCATCAGTGATAAATGAATAAAAAATTAGGTGACACAGCCATACTGCAGAATACTATTCATTAATGAAAAATAAATATTACAAATACATGCTAGAACCTAGATGAAACTTGAGAATTTTATACTCTGTCAAAAAAGTTGCAATAAATGAATGAATCACTTTAAATGAAAGGTCAACAATGGGCTAATACAGAAACAGAAGGCAAATTATCCGTTTTTAAGGCTGGAAAGAAGGAGGTGGAGAGGAGGGCAATGAGGAGTCCCTGAAAATGGGAACAGAGTTTCTTTTGGGGGAAAATGCTCTAAAATTAATTTTGGCAATGATTATACATTCTGTGATTTAAAAAGTTATGAATTGTGCATTTTAAAGTGGGTAAATCACAGGGTATATTAATTATAGTTCAATAACGCTGTTAAAAACAATTCACATTATGCCAATTTTCTTGCATAAAATATTCCAATAGCTTTTCATTTTGTTTAAAATAAATCAAAATGCTTACAACCAAAACAGGGTCTCCGTGTGTTATCATCTCTGTTATCATCTACTATTCCCTTCTTCTGTGTCTCTCCAGGTACACCCGCTATTATGCGATTCTCTGAGGACAATGTATATACTATGTTCTCTCCCTGGGGCATCTTTTTCCTAGATACTGTATGGATTCTTTCCTTAGTTTCTTGTGCCATAACTCGCAAAGCCCTCCTGAGGCCACTGTATTAGCATCGAAGTTTTCCCTACTTAGGTTCTCCCATTCCATTGCCACATCATTTTATTTTCATTCTCTTTATCGCTGTTTAGCTTCTCTTTTTTGTTGTTCTTTTTTTTGTGTGTGTGGTTTTATTGTTTGTTTTATTCTACAGTCTCTCTTCGCTAAAATGTAACTAAAAAGGTATTTGTAGCTTCCCCAATACTTAAAACAGTGAACTGTTACACAGTAGATATAAAACAAGTGTTTACTGTAGATTTTATATTATGTACTTAACATCATTAATTTTTTACCTCAGACAAGAAATGAAGTTACCTGGTGCAGTTCAAAATTCTTGCATAGAAATGAATCCATCCTACTTTTTGAAATAGAAAAGGTATGTTAAAATCATAGACTCTATTGTCTTCAATAGAGTTAAAGCATGAAGACAAGACTATCTGATAAGCCATGTCAAACATGTTGGATAAGATCCAATTAGTTTACTTTTGCAGCAAGCAATTTATAATTTGTTCTTATGTCTCACTCTGACATGAGTTAATCTGAAATACCTTTGTTTGTACTGCTCAGGTTGATGGATTTAATAGTCTCAGCCCAACCATAGCAAAGCCTACAACTGCTAGTGCCTCTAGGGTCTAATAGTCAAGAAAAAGCACAGGTGAGAACAAGCCTACTTCTCCAGTTACCAAAGTAACTAAAAACACAGTGACTGGGCTTGTTGATGTTTCAGGAAATGATGTTCAAACATTGCCCTTGTACTTGTTAGTGATAGAGAGAATGGCATTGCCTATGAGAGTGATCATTATACACAGGTATGTCATTAGTGTCATTGCCTTAACATGCATAATGAACCATGAAATTTGAGAAGACTGAAAGAACGCCCAATCCACAGAACATTGTCATTGTCCTGAGATGCCATCTGCAAATATCAATAATACTGGTTTATCTCTTTGGGTAGAAAAGTGACCTTAGTCCTTTGCCAAAAAACTACTTTTGGAGACTCTGTGTATAAAATCCACTATCATCATGCACTACTAGCATTATTTTAAGTAAATGTTTGATAATGTAAGGTTCTTTCATTTTGAGATCTAAGAAACTAATTTGTACTAATTTAATAAAGGAGCAATTTTTCATATATTGTGACACATGGTTGTAAAGGGCTGCAAGGAACTGGGACCAGAAAACTGGAAACTCCCGAGATTCTTTACTCATTCCTCATATTTCCCTAAGAGCTTCATTCTCTCTTTCTCTGCCCTCTATGACTTCTTTGATCCACATGGGGGGTTAAAATTGCCCTCCACACAGCTTCAGAATTCACACATTTCACCTCCAGCCAGGCAAAGAAAACAAGAATCTCTGTCATTCTCATTCATCATTCCAAAATTTCTGCAGAGATTGGCTACATTTGTATAAGGGAACTACATGCTTATTGGAATTACCATTATTAGTATCAAAATCACATTATGTAAAATAGCTTCAAGCAGACAGTTAAAATGACATCAGAAACTGGACAGTTACTTCACAATGCCTCTATATTGAATTCAATTGTAAATCCATGTATAAAATTGATACAAATTAATACATGTATTTGCTTAAAAATAAAGGGAAATATGCAGAAAAAATGTGAAGACATAACCCATCTCTTACTACACTTTTGGTGTTAAACTTTGGCCACTAATCCTTTAATGTGAATGCATCATATGATGTTTTGTTAGGATCAGTTAAGCTACTGGGAGATGGGATGGTTTGGAGGATAAGGATTCTGTTTATTGTAAACCCAAAGCCAGAAAATATTCTTAGCAAGGTCCATTCCTGGGAAGTGGTGGGAAAAGGCAAAGAAGACAGGCTTGCTTTATATGGCACTTTGTAAAGTGAAAAGCGATCCTGCAAGTGGCAGTGCTTGTGATTCCTGAAACAAATTCGTGAGAGGAACATGATTACTGCTCTTGACAGGCGATGGAGCCTGAGAAGATTATGATGACATGACTGTGATCATCCAAAGCATAATTCTAGGCAAGAGATGTGAAAATACAACTTTCACTTTTCCAATGGAGTCCATAGCCAGTGTTCACCAGGTAGTTCAGCATAATGCATCATGGGTATCTACTTGATATTAGCACTGAAAGCAGTAACTCAGACACTGTAACTGTCTCAATAAGCATCAACCATTTTGAGACCACTCTTTGAAAGCCTTACTTTCAAGTTCAATAATGGAGATTCTGAAACCAAAATGATGTTATAAGTGCTGCATCAGACTATGTACCTCTAATTTTTCCTTATCTGTCTAGTAGAACATTAATATAAACAATCTGCTAGGTTTCTTATTATTTTTAGAATGAAGATCAATTGAGATAATATATGCACAGCACTTAGAACATTTCTTGTATGTCCTATACAAGTGTTACCATTAACAAAAAAGATCCATCTTGGCCTAGAGTGGGGAGAAATTAGGGGGATGACCAATCCTCAATATCAAAGATGTTGCCAAAGGTCCAATTACTTCCCCTGTGATTGAATTGGTGATTCATTCCAATGATAATTATCCTATGACTGTAGGGATTACTTAATTGGCTTACAAAAATATGTATGCAGGGACCAGTGTTGTGGCACAGTAAAACTAAGCCTCTACCTGCATTGTCAGTTCAAGTCCTGGGTCCTGGATGCTCCTCTTCCTTTCCAGCTGGGAAAGCAGTAGAGGGTAGCCCAAAGCACTTGGGCCCCTGTCCCAATGTGGGAGACCCAGAAGAAGCACTTGGCAATCAGATCAGCTTAGCTCTGGCTATTTCGGTCATTTGGGGAATTAACCAACAGATGGAAGACATTTCTCTCTGTCTCTCCCTCTCACTGCCTGAAACTCTACCTCTCAAATAAATAAATAAATATAATTTAAAAAATATGTATGCAGACTTCTTTTTACAACAGAATCCAAGATGGCTGAACTTTAGCTGAGACAACATTGTCAGTCATTGCCTTTGTGGCCACTTTAGTCCTCTGCTCTGGGGTCTGGAGTTGAAGTTTTGGGTGCCACTGTCTGTGGGTTGCTGGCTTAAAAGATGATTCCATGCGTTGGTCAGAGCCCAGTATCTTTCGCACCCACAATTTGACTAAAAGAAAGAGATGGAAGGAAGAGGGTAATAAGTCTATCCCAGCTGGACAGAAATAAAATCGATGAGTTAGTTCTTACAGCAGACGCTTTGGGAGAAGATATATAGCTTTTGATGCAAGAGGAAGACCAAGAAAATTATTGTTGAATTTATTCAAGATTATTTCTTTTCTTGCATTTCCAGAAAAACAGAACTCTTAATGTCAAGTTCATGTACCATCTTTTTCTGAAGTTGAAGTAAAATACTCATCTTACCTTTGATTCTTCTTGAAACAAAATCTGTATGTCCCCTGGATCATTTTCTGACTTCTTTTTACAAAAAAAAAAATAGGTTTTGCTTTTAAACATGTAATTAAAAATTGATGTTTATCCATTTAATGTGTGGTAGAGGAAAAGGTAAATTTTAGTCCTGCATTTAAAGCAGAGTAACTAGGGTATCCCAGTGTAGAGACCTAAGTATTGAATTTCATTGACCCAAGGGATTGTGCTAAAAATAATAACATTGTCTACAAAAATTTTTTAAGACATAAGTCATATCAAAAACCCCTAGGTAATGGATGTTTTGTTTCTTATTAAAGAAAATTCGTTGATTCCAACTGATCAGATAAATTTCCATATTATTAATTCACTCATTTTATTTGCAATGATGAAATCATGTGTATTCCCACTTGAGATATCTAATATTACCACATCCCTGAATGTCTTACGATTTGAGAATACAGTTGAACCCCCTTATATACTGGAGGCAGTCTCCAAGACCCTCATTCCTGAAATTGATCACACCAAACTATATACTCATATCTGATGTTATTTCCTATATACCCACACCTATGGTAGAGTGTAATTTATAATTCCAGCACAGCAAGAGGTTAAAAACAATAACTATGAATAAAATATAACAATTATAAAAATAGTGCAATAAAAATATGTAAATATCACTTTTCCTATCTTTCAGAATCACTTATTGGAATTTTGTATTTTTCATTGACAGGCTCTTTGGCTTCTTTTTGGCATATCTGAATTGACAGCATCAATTATTTAGGGCCATTATTAACTGTCCTTATTAAATACAATTAAGGCTACCTGAACACAAACACTGCTGTTCTGGAACTCTTGATTTATTAGCCAAGAGTGCTACCAAGTGACTAACAGGCAGATAGTACAGAGACAGTGTTTAGACTTGACTAAAGGATGATTCATATCCTGAGCAAAAAGGAGCAGGATTTCCTCATGTTACTCAGAAGGACATACAATTTAAAGTTTATGATTTGTTTATATATGGAATTTTCCATTTAATATTTTCAGACCATGATTGTCTATAGACAACTGAAATCATGGAAAGGATACCATAAATAATGAGAGAAACTACTGTATTTTAAATTATCTTTATAAAATATAAAATTTTAAATTGTTTCTTCAGAATATAGATAAGTTAACATTGAAGAAATGTGAAAATCATTTGAAAGAACTAAAAATGAACAAGTTAATAAAAAGGAAACTTAGAAAAACTGAAATTCAGATGCTTGTTAAAACATAGAAAGCTTTGACTGCTAAAACTTTCCAAGAATGAACTTGACAGCAAAGAAACAATAGAATTATGTCAGTAGAAACTGTGAAAACAGACAGAAACAGTACCTCTAGAAAGTAAAACAAAAATCCATCAAGATAGTTATTTAGATATGGATTTTACTGACCTAGAAATTCTACTAAAACTTGATATCTCCTGGGAGAACAGACTATCACTTGTCACCATTTCTTGCGATCACTGAACTTGCAAATTGTGAAGAAAAAAACCTGTCAGACATTTCTGAGAATACAAGAAAATTATAAACATAGTAGTGAAAGATCAGTGAGCAAATTTACTTGAACAGTAATAACTCATTTTGTAGATGAAAAATGTATTCCAAACAAAGCAGATATGAGAGATTTCTGTACCTTCCAGGGGGCTAGTTGTAGAGACAGAATATGATATTAAGAAGAATATTATTTGATTATTAGGTGGCAACCTAGGGCAAATTACTTGACAACATAATTATAGCCTTAAAAGCCCTCTTATTTGTCTGTTGTGTTTAGTCTGATTTTTTTCCTCGTTCATATTATCTTTGAAAATCTTGTTTCTTGGTACTCTCATGCTTTTTTTCATGAAAGTAGTCTTTTTCTCTTTATTATTTTTTTCTAGCCGTCTAAAGAGGAAGCAAAAGCTTTTCAGAGATCCCATCTGAAGGAAATTAATATAAGTCAGAGTCATTTATGCCAATCAGCACCTCCCTAATGCTAATCCCAGGATTGTTGATTAGGGGATTTATTCAATAAATGACTTTCTTTCCTTAGACTTAGACTCTTAACAGTATGGGCACAGAAGCAGCATACACAGTTGACTCCAGGACAACAGATGCAGGTGAGGGGGAGGCTGAGATGAAAGAGAAAGAAAGTTTGGGAAAAGGATTGGGAAATTTCAACATGAAGACTGGAAGGCCTACACACATGGGCAGAGAATGTGCAGTTTCAGTGGACAAAAACATTTCAGGCTTGTTCCAGGGGCTACAGTGAGAGCTATCCTGGCAGGCAACCAGATTCCCAGTTCAACTCCAAGAATATTGTGGTTCTTTTTGAATCCTAGCCCCTGTACATGCATTGGATATGGACACTATATATAGGCAGATCTTAGTTTCTCACACTTACTCTGCCTCCCTCTCTTAGCTTGAAATTTCCTTGTCTGGTTTTGTGGTTATAAATCAATCTTTTACTGAAATTAACTCACTGAGTTGAATGAGTGGTCCAACCAGCCCTATAAGTTTCCTGTTCACCAGATTCATGAGGTCATATCTTTTTCTCTACAGGTAACATCTTGATGTCCAATTTCTCTTGACTGGTTCCTTTTCCAGTAACCGCAGGTCCCAATCAAAAAGTAGCTACTACCTGCACATAGTCCCTAAATTGACTAGAGCCTACTTTCCCAGCATCAAAATTAACTAATGAATGCAATATTATCAAACAATCAGAGGAGGGTCATGAACACTAAAGACCTATCCAGAACAACGGGATGAACACGCACCTCTCAGCCTCAGTTTCAGTCAATAGGAACATTTACCCCAACCACCTAGGGACAGGAAGTAAGCAATTGCTTTGCCACTCCTTGCTCTGTGCTTTGCAATAAACATCTCATTTCTTTCAGCACATAGATGTCAGTGACTGACTTTCTGCCCTTTGTATGAATGAATCAAGTTTTACAAGTCTATAGTAAATCCTCCAACCAGTTTTGAGAGTATTCTGTATCAACTTGAGGTATGAGCTATATGAAGAGCTTTTAGAGGTTGCTGTTTTTTTGAGAAACTTGGATCTTTCTTAGGATCCTTATCCCAGAAAACAGCATGCTTATGAATTATAAAAAAAACTCAACAACTTAAAAAGTCAGTGAAATGAATCATAATTTCTAATAAAACCCTGCTATCCATGCTGGATATATCACTCATGGTTCCCCTTGATTGACTCTGGCCCCCACAGTCTGGAGAGAATGAGTAGTTCAGGGACCCAGGCATATATCTTTTTCATTTCAGACCAGCAGAAATAATTTGTCTGTTCTCAGCTGTGTAAATACTATGATGTCAGTGAATTATAATTGTTGATGGTGAATAATAATAATTATTATTCATTCTGAAATATAGACATGGGGTTTAGATTCTGCTAATCAGCTGTATTCATGTCAGATGAAACAAACAATGATTATAAGCTGAATTATGTGAGATCAGATGTAAGTGAAACATTACTTTGCTTCTGTGAATGGTCACAGAGTCAGTCTGGTTCTATTCCAGTGAGGTGACTCTTTCATTTGAAGGATTCCTGAATATGGTGGAAGTTGCAGTCCCCTTGTTCAGCCACTTCTGTAACATAGGATTGGAAATTAGCTGGGAGCTCATCCTGTAGTGAATTCTTTAGCTTCTGTAAGTTATCTACATAAGAAATCCCTTTATCTATAGATCAGTTTAATTAGCTTTTTAGAAACCAAAGTTCCTTTTTAACTCTTTTGTAACACCTTCAGCTAGAATAGTTCTGTTCTTTTGATAAGATATGTTTTAAACTGATCCATCAAGATTTCCCACCTGTTTGAGTTGCAGATTTACATGAGCTGAATAGAAGTATTGAGGCCTACCTTATGCCTTAAACTCTGTTCTATGTAGAATACAAAAATAAATACAATGTCATTTTATTTTCAAGAAGTTTTATGAACAAAATGCACTTAAATTAAGAAATATAAATATATTTTAAATTTTGGTTATTTTCATTTTATTAGAAAGACAAAGAGACAGAGACAGAAAGAGATCTTCTATCCACTGATTTGCTCCCCAACTGCCTGCTACAGTAGGAGTTGGACTGGGCTAGGCCAAATCCAGGAACCTGGAACTCAGTTAAAGTCTCCCATGTGGGTAGCAGGGACCTAAGTAGTTAAGCCATCACCACTACCTCTTATGCAGAAAGATGGAATTGGAAGTGGAGCTGGGAGTCTCAAACCCAGTTTTTTTTGGTTTTTTTTTTGTTTTGTTTTGTTTTGTTTTTTTTTTTTTTTTTTTTTTTTTTTTGCCATCCTTCAAATCAGTTTTATTCTCTGAAGGGACAGGACACCAAAGATTAGTTTTTTACAGATGGCCAATAGCCTACAGTGGGGACCAAATGCCCATCCCTCTCACATCATTTGTAACACTGTAAATTGCATTACTCTTGTCATTTATCCACTATTAAAATTTGCTGAGACTGTTCAGTGTTACGGTTACAAGGGTGGAAGATCTGCCTTTCACACTCGGATAAAGGACATGAACAAACAGAAGCGACTTCAATGTGGCAACAATGACAATTCAGGACCCTACAGATTCACAGTGAGAAATGAGGATATCCAGGGCTTTATTTTGTAATGCAGAGGCCACATCGTGGCCCCAACCCCACTTCCCACCCTGCACTTCTTAAATGTTTATCACTCTAGGAGACCCAGCAATCCCCTTCATGATCTTTTGAAGATCATTGAACTTGAAAATTACACCCTTATTTCTCTTAAACAGATCAATAGCATTACTTACAGAATTAATTTTACATAGATAGCAAAAGTTATACTAAAATTTTCACTAAACTAACTTTATATTTTCCTTTCTTCAGTTATTTTTTTTTAAGATTTATTTTATTTATTTGACAGACAGAGTTACTGAGAGAGGTAAAGACAGAGAGAGAGATATTCCATCTGCTGGTTCACTCCCCAGATGGCTGCAATAGCTGGAGCTGCGTCAATCCAAAGCCAGAAGCCAGGAGCTTCTTCCAGGTCTCTCATGTGGGTGCAGGGGCCCAAGCACTTGGGCCATCTTCTTCTGCTATCCCAGTCCATAGCAGAGAGCCGGATTGGAAGAGGAGCAGCCAGGACTAGAACCAGCACCCGTACGGGATGCCAGCACTGCAGGCCAGGGCTTTTGCTTGCTGCGCCACAGCCCTGGCGCCAAACCCAGTTACTTTGATATGAGATGTAAATGCCCCCATGTCTTAACTGCTGCACCAAACTCCCTCCCCAAGAAGTTTTCCAGGATTATTTACTATCTAATCATTAAAATACACTTCTGGAAGAATGCCTATTCCTTGGAGTCCATGAAACACTTGGTTGAATTATATTTCTTCCTTAGCATTTTTCAGATGACTGTGTAGTTTGTGCTTGTTTTTGTATGTGTGTAGCAGTATGTGTACCTGTTTTGTCTTCTCATGTGCAATCTGATATTTATTATATTTTCCATTGCTATTCTAAGGAAATACCTAGTGCTCCTAAATAATAATTGAATGAAAGAATGGTCAAAGTAAGAAATGAATATCAGAATAATAAGGAGTCTATATAAAACCAGGCAGAAACATTTGTTTATGTTGTTCTTCCCTTAATCAACTCCCTACGCTTTACAACTTGCTTACCATAATTGAGAAATAAATTATTGTTGCTATTTTGTTGTTGCTATATAAGCATGATACTAACAAGCAAAGCAGTCATATATTCAGGGAACTTGTAGAATTAATAGTTTCTCCTTCTGTCTTATTTCCCCAAACTTGCCTTGGACTATGCCTGTCTTAATTTATGCCAATGAATGTCTTGTAGGAATAATGAGATTTTTGAAGCCAGTGTTCTCAAACACTAAAGCTAGGGAGCTTTGAAAATTCTTGATGTCTATGACATACACCCAGACCAATTAAATTATAGGCTTTGGAGAAAGTCTCTTTAGGCACCAGTGTTTTGTAAAACTTCCAGGGAATTCTAGCATGTATCCAAGGCTGGGAACACTGCTGTAATGATTTAATATACTTTAATCAAGTATGTCTCTTACAAAGTCTTAAGATGGAAAGCTGCTCTGCATTTTTGTTATTGAATCTGTCTGAAAGAATTTGCAATGTGAATAGGGAATAAATGAAACAAGCTTGCAGTATTCTCAATGTGAGAGAGCATAACAACTAACACTACTATTTTATGCTAATCATAGACTTTTATAATATAAATTATACCAGTCTGTTATAATCCCTGTATCATTATAAATTGAGTACCTATGTTCAATTGATCACTATTTTAGATTTTATGGCAATTAAATTTCCTAAATAAAACAAATACTTAGTTTATTCCAAAGAAAATGCTAATCAATTCACTCAAAAATAATTTTAAAAAAAACAGAAGCCTGGTTTCTCTTTTAGATTTGGATTCCTCACCTAGAGCCAGGAGGTTTTTTTTTTTTTTTTTTTTTTTTTTTTTTTTTTTTTTTTTTTTAACGAGGGACCATACATTTTTAATTAAACTATAAGTATAGTAAGTAAAATTCATGGTTAAATATTCTCTTGATGTACATTTATAAGATCAGATGTTCTGCAGTTACAAGCTATCAGCTAAGGGTTTATTTGGAGGAAGGTAGGTAGCTGAACCTGGAGTTTAGTATGCACTCTTAATCTATATGATTTTCTCTGTCCCATAAATGTTTCCGAGATAGCAATACATCCTAACTTCTTAATTGTTCCAGGGACAGAGAAAAGAACTAACAAAACTGGAATTAACTTTATTGCCATCACATCATATTTGTATCACTGCTTTTTTATATCCAAATTAATGTTTTGATTATTTGAACCATATATTTATGTCTTGTGTTCCTATATCTTCTGAGTTTGCTGATTTCATCCATCTCTCAAGACTGTAAGGCTCTGAGCCCACAGCCAAGAATGCCTGGAAGAAGTCTAAGTGTTCTTCTCTGGCCCCCTTCAAACTGGATCACAAAGGTGGTATTTAACCTTCTAGAATATTGGAATTCTGGCTTCCTTGGTTCATAAATTCCCACATAGTCTGAATTTTAACCCACTCTGTTTTCTTCCCATGCGAAAAAGGGCAGTTGCAACAAGATGGAGGAATTTGGAAAATATCATGCTGAGTGAATTAAGCCATTCCCAAAGGGACAAATATCATATGTTCTCCCTGATCGGCGACAACTAACTGAGCACCAAAGGGGAAACTTGTGGAAGTGAAATGGACACTATGAGAAACAGTGACTTGATCAGCTCTTGTCCTGATGGTTGATGTGCAATGTAATACTTTATCCATTTTAGTATTTTTTTTTTGTTCTAGTACCATTGGTTGAACTCTGTAATTAACACACAATTATTCTTAGGTGTTTAAATTTTAACTGAAAAGTGATCCCTGTTAGGAATTTGGAAAACATTCTGTTGAGTGAAATAAGCCAATCCCAAAGGGACAAATACCACTTGTTCTCCTTGATAGGTGACAACTAACTGAGCACCAAAAAGGAAACCTGTTAAAGTGAAATGAACACTATGAGAAATGGTGACTTGATCAGCCCTCACCCTGACTGTTGATGAGCAACTTAATATGTTATCCCTCCTAGTATTTTTTTTGTTTGTTCTACTTAATACTTTTGGTTGAATACTGTAATCAATACACAATTCTTCTTAAGTCCTGAAACTTAACTGAAAAGTGATCACTGTTAAATATAAGAGTGGGAATAAGAGAGGGAAGAGATGTGCAATTCGGGACATGCTCAAGCTGACTTACCTCAAATGGTAGAGTTAGAAACATACCAGGGGATTCCAATTCAATCCCATCAAGGTGGCATGTACCAATGCCATCTCACTAGTCCCAGTGATCAATTTCTGTTCACAATTGATCATAATGATAGGACTAAGAACCAAAGGGATCACATAAACAAGAATAGTGTCTGCAAATACTAGCTGATAGAATAAAAAAGGGAGAGAATGATCCAACATGGGAAGTGAGATACACAGCAGACCCATAGAATGGCAAATGTCCTAAACAGTACTCTGACCTCATAATCAGCCCTTAAGGCATGCGGATCCATTTGAAAAGCCCATGAGAGTATTTCAGGCATGGAAAGCCAAGACACTCTGGGGAAAAAAAAAAAAAAAAAAAAAAAAAAACCTAAATGAAAGATCTCCACGAGTGAGATCCCAGTGGAAAGAATGGGTCATCAAAGAAGGAGGTACTTTTCTCTGAAGGGAGGAGAGAACTTCCACTTTGACCATGGCCTTGTCTAAATATGATCAGAGTCAGTGAACTCAGGGGGCTTCCATAGCCTTGGCAGCTCATGACAAGAGCCTAGGGTGATTACTGATGCCATAAACAAGAGTGTCAACTTGTTAAGTCAACAACAGGAGTCACTGTGCACTTACTCCTCATGTAGGATCTTTGTCCTTAGTGTGCTGTACATTGAGATTTAATGCTATAATGAGTACTCAAACAGTATGTTTCACTTTGTGTTTCTATGGGGGTGCAAACTGTTGAAATCTTTACTTAATGTATGCTAAACTGATCTTCTGTAAAAAAAAAAAGAAAAGAAATTATCAATTCCCAACTTGACTCTCACTGGGATTAAACATGACAATAGGTCTGATCTGATTTCATCATCCTTTAAAAAATCATCTATTATTTTTCACTTTATGTTTCTGTGTGGGAGCAAACTGTTGAAATCCATACTTAATGTATACTAAGCTGATCTTCTGTATATTAAGAGAATCGAAAATGAATCTTGATATGAATGGAAGGGGAGAGGGAGTGGGAAAGGGGAGGTTGCTGGTGGGAGGGACGGTATGGGGGGGAAGCCATTGTAATCCATAAGCTGTACTTTGGAAATTTATATTCATTAAATAAAAGTTTAACAAAAAATCAATTCAGTCAAAAAATATATTTTAACACATATACTGTTAAACGATACAAAGAAATGCACTATTTAATGATTAAGGGATCAATTCAACAGGAAAATGTGACTATAAAAAATGTATATATACCCAATGTCAGGGTACATGGCTTTTTAAAAGAAATGTTAATAGATCTAAAGGGAGATATAGACTCCAATGGAGTAGTAATGGGGAACTTCAACTCTCCCACTTTCATCAATGGACAAGTCAACTAGACAGAAAATCAATGAAGAAGCAATATAACTAATTGACACTACCGACCAAATAGACCTAACTGATATTAACAGAATTTCTCATGCCACAGTTGCAGAACATTCTTCTCATCAGTACATGCAACTCTAGATAGACAAGAGGCTAGGATGTAAAGCAAGTCTCAGCAAATTCAAAAACATCAGATTCATAATACGTACTTTTTCTTACCACAATGGAATGATGCTGGAAATCAACAACTCAGAAATTCTAGAAAATGTGCAAATACATGGAGACTGAACAACATGCTCCAGAATGAACAGTGAGTCAGAAAAAAATCAAAAGATAAATCAAAAAATATTCTGGAAACAAATGAAGACGACAATACACCAAAAGCAGTGTTAAGAGAAAAGTGTATAGAAAATGATGCCTACATAAAGAAATTAAAGGGGCCGGCGTTGTGGTGCAGTGAGTTAACGCCCTGACCTGAAGCTCTGGCATCTCATATGGGCACCAGTTTTAGTACCGGCTGCTTATATTCCGATCCAGCTCTCTGCTATCGCCTGGGAAAGCAGTAGAAGATGGCCCAAGTCCTTGGGCCCCTGCACCCATGTGGGAGACCCAGAAGAAGCTCCTGGCTTTGGATCAGTGCAGATCCAGCCGTTGCAGCCATCTGGGAAGTGAACCAACAAATGGAAGACCTTTCTCTCTGTTTCTACCTCTCTCTGTAACTCTTTCAAATAAATAAAATAAATATTTAAAAAACAAAAAGAAATTTGAATAGTACAAAACAAATGATCTATCAATGCATCTCATGGATCTAGAAGAACAACAAAAAACAAAGCCCAAAATTAGGAGGAAAGAAAGAATTAAATGAGAGAAGAAATAAACAAAATTGAAACCAAAAAACAATACAAAAAACAGTAATATGAAGAGTTTTTTTAAAAACAGATTTATTCATTTATTTGAAAGACAAAGTTACAGAGAGACAAAGGCAGAGAATGAGAGAGAAGTCTTCTATCCATTGGTTCACTCCCCAGATGGCCACAAAGGCTGTAGCTGTGCCAATCTGAAGCCAGGAGCCAGGAGGTTCCTCCAGGTCGCTCACATGGGTACAGGGTTCCAAGGACTTGGGCCAAATTCTACTGCTTTGCAAGGTCATAGCAGAGATCTGAAGTGGAGCAACCAGGACTCGAGCTATAACCCATATGGGATGCTGGCACTGCAGGCAGCGGCTTTACGTGCTATGCCATGGTGCCTGCCCCAAGGAGCTGTTTTTTGTTTTGTTTTGTTTTAATAAAACAAAAGTGATACACCATTGGCCCAACTAATGAAGAAAAAAAAAGAGAAGACCAAAATCAGTAAAATCAGAGATGAAAAAGGAAATGTGGGGCCAGTGCCGTGGCTCACTTGGTTAATCCTCGACTTGCGGCGGCGGCATCCCATATGGGCGCCAAGTTCTAGTTCTGGCTGCTCCTTTTCCAGTCCAGCTCTCTGTTGTGGCCTGGGAGGGCAGTGAAGGATGGCCCGAGTACTTGGGCCCCTGCACCCACATGAGAGACCAGGAGGAAACACTTGGTTCCTGGCTTAGGATCAGCACAGCACCGGGCTGTGGTAGCCATTTAGGGAGTGAACCAATGGAAGGAAGACCTTTCTCTCTGTCTCTCGCTCTCTCTCACTGTCTTTAACTCTACCCGTCAAAGAAAAAAAAAAAGGAAATATAATAATAGATACCACAGGTATACAAAGAATCCTCAGGAATTACTACCAAGAACTGTATGCCAACAAATCAAAAAACCTTGAAGAAAAGGATAGATTCCTAGACATATGCAATCTACCAAATTTAAGTCATGAAGACATAGAAAACCTAAACAGATCAATAACTAAGATGGAGACTGAATCAGTAATAAAGATCATTCCAAAAAAGAAAAGCCCAGGACAATTTCCCTGCTGACTTCTACCATACATTTAAAGAACTAACTCTAATTGTTCTCAAGCTATTCAAAACAATTGAAAGGGAGGGAATCCTCCCAAACTCCTATGAAACCAACATCACCATAATTTCTAAGGCAGAAAAAGATACAACTTAGAAAGGGAACTCTAGACCAATAACCCTGATGAACATAGATTGGAAAATTCCTCAACAAAATACTAGTTAATCAAATCCAACAACACATCAGAAATATCATTCACCTGAACCAAGTGGAATTAGTAAATGATATGCAGGGATGGTTCAACATAAGCAAATCAATATGTGTGATACATAATGTTAATATAACTAGTACTCAAACAGTATTTTTTACTTTATGTTTCTATGAGGGTGCAAACTATTGAAATCTTTCCTTAATATATGCTAAACTGATCTTCTATATATAAAGAGAATTGAAAATGAATCTTGGCCGGCGCCACGGCTCACTAGGCGAATCCTCTGCCTTGCGGTGCCGGCACACCGGGTTCTAGTCCCTGTCGGGGCGCCGGATTCTGTCCCGGTTGCTCCTCTTCCAGGCCAGCTCTCTGTTGTGGCCAGGGAGTGCAGTGGAGGATGGCCCAAGTACTTGGGCCCTGCACCCGCATGGGAGACCAGGATAAGTACCTGGCTCCTGGCTTCAGATCAGCATGGTGCGCTGGCCGCAGTGTGCCGGCCGCGGTTGCCATTGGAGGGTGAACCAACGGCAAAAGGAAGACCTTTCTCTCTGTCTCTCTCTCTCACTATCCACTCAGCCTGTCAAAAAAAGAAAGAAAGAAAGAAAGAAAGAAAGAAAGAAAGAAAGAAAGAAAGAAAGAAAGAAAGAAAGAAAGAAAGAAAATGAATCTTGATGTGAATGGAAGGGGAGAGGGAGTGGGAAAGGGGAGGGTTGTGGGTCGGAGGGAAGTTATGGGGGGGGAAGGCATTGTAATCCATAAGCTGTACTTTGGAAATTTATATTCATTAAATGAAAGTTAAAAAAAAAAAACCTGAAGAACAAAAGCCATGTAATTATCTCTATATGCAAAGAAAAATTCTTTCATGATGAAAACTTTATGCAAATTGGGTATTGAAGGAACATTCCTCAACACAACCATGACAATTTATGACAGAACTTTAGTCACCATCTTATTGAATGGGGAAATGTGGGAAGCATCCCACTAAGATCTTGAACCAGAAAAGATGCTCATTCTAACCACTGTTATTTAATATAGTCCTTGAAGTTTTAGGCAAAGCCATTAGGCAAGAAAGAGAAAATAAAGGTATACAAATTGGTGAGGAAGAAGTCAACCTATCCTTATTTGCAGATCTCATGTTATTTTTTTTTACAGGCAGAGTGGACAGTGAGAGAAAGAGAGAGAGAGAGAGAAAGAGAGAGAGAGAAAGGTCATCCTTTTTCCGTTGGTTCACCCCCAAATGGCCACTGCAGCCGACATGCTGCAGCCGGCACACCGCAATGATCTGAAGCCAAGAGCCAGGTGCTTCTCCTGGTCTCCCACATGGGTGAAGGGCCCAAGCACTTGGGCCATCCTCCACTGCACTCCCGAGCCACAGCTGAGAGCTGGACTGGAAGAGGAGCAACTGGGGCAGAATCCGGGGTGCCGGCACCGCAGGCAGAGGATTAATTAGCCTATTGAGCTGTGGCACCTGCTCATGGTTATTTATATAGGGGATCAAATAGACTTTACTGAGAGATTATTGGAACTCATAAAAGAATTGGTAAAATGGCAGGGTATAACATTAACTCATAAAAAACAAATAGACTTTGTATGCAAAGACAATGCCATAGCTTAGAAAGAAATCCTAAGATAAATCCCTTTCATAATAGCTGCAAAAATTTAAATACTTTGGAGTAAATGTAACCAAAGATATCTATGATGAAAATTATAAAACACAAAATAAAGAAATAGAAGAAGACATAGAAATGGAAAAATCTTCCAAGCTCATGGATTGGAAGAATCAATATCATCTAAATGTACATACCAGCAAAAGGAATTTACAAATTCAATGTGATCCCAATCAAAATACCAAAGACATTCTTCTCAGATCTAGAAAAAATGATGCTAAAATTTATTTGGAAACACAGAAAACTCCAAATAGCCAAAGCCATCTTATACAACAAAAACAAAGCTGGAGGCATCACAATAACAGACTTCAAGACATATTACAGGGCAATTATAAGCAAAACAGCCTGGTACTGGCACAAAAACAGACATGTAGAACAATGGAAGAGAATAGAAATTCCAAAAATCAATCAATGCATCTTCAAAAAACTTACTTTGGAGTACGTACAGTCTCTTCAACAAACAGTGCTAGGGAAACTGGATCTCTATGACAGAAGTATGAAACAGGACACCTAATTTACACCTTACACAAAAACCCACTCAAAATGGATCAGAGGCCTAAAACTAAAACCTGATACCACCTAATTGCTAGGAAATATTGGAGAAACTCTGCAAGACATTGGCATAGGCAAAGTCTTGGAAAAGACCCCAGAAGCACTGGCAATCAAAAACAAAAATGACAAATGGGATTACATCAAGCTGAGAAGCTTCCACACTGCAAAATAAATACTCAACAATGTGAAGAAGCAACTGACAGAATGGGAGAAAATATTTCCAAACTATGCAACTGATAGAGTTAATATCCAGAATCTATAAAGAGCTCAAGAAACTCAACAACAACAAAATAAATAATCCAGTATGAAATTGGCAAAGGACTTAAACAGACATTTTTCAGGAGAGGAAATTCAAGTGGCCAACAGATACATGAAAAACTGCTCAGGATCCCTAGCCATCAGAAAAATGCAAATGAAAACCACAATGAGGTTTCATCTCACCCCAGTTAGAATGACTCTCATACAGAAATCAACAAACAATAAATGGTGCTGAGGATTTGGCGAAAAAGGGACTGTAATCCACTATTGGTGGGAATGTAAACTGGTCCAGTCACTGTAGGAGACAGTTTGGAGATACCTCAGAAACCTGAATATAGACTTATATTATTATCCAGCCATCCCATTCCTGGAAATTTACCCAAATGAAAAGAAATCAGCATATGAACCTTCATGTTCCTTACTGCTCAGATTTCAATAGCTAAGATATGAGATCAACCCAGATGTCCATCAACTGATGACTAAAGAAATTATGGCATATATACTGTGAAGTACTACGTAGCTATAAAAAATGAAATTGTTGGGCCCAGTGCTATCGTGCAGTGGGTTAAAGCCCCAGCCTGCAGTGCCAGCATCCCATATGGGCACCAGTTCAAGTCTCAGCAGCTCCTCTTCTGGTCCAGCTCTCTGCTATGGCCTGGGAAACAGTGGAAGATGGCCCAACTCCTTGGGCCCCTGCACCCACGTGGGAAACATGGAAAAAGCTCATGACTCTTGGCTTTGGATCAGCTCAGGTCTGGCCATTGTGGTCATTTGAGGAGTGAACCAGCAGAATGGAAGACCTCTCTCTATATCTCTCTGACTCTCCTCTCTGTAACTCCTTTGTCTTTCAAAATAAATAAAGTAATTCTTAAAAAAGGACATTATTTATTTTACAACAAAATGGGTGCAACTGGAAACTATTAGACTTAGTGAAATAAGCCAGTCCCAATAAAATAGATATGATACATTTTCTGTGATTTGGGGTAACTAATAGCGTACCTAAATGTAATGCATTGGACTGAAATGGACACTTTGAGATCCAATGATTGTCACAGCACTAGCCTCTTCTGTTAAGGAACAGTGTTTTTTTCTTCATACTATTTGTTGAACTCCTTACTTAGTGTATGATTAACCTTACTAGTTTTAAGGAAACTGAAAATGTGTCTTTGTTAAAATTAAGGGTGCGACATGGCAAGAGCCTCAGATGATCCCTGACATCATAAAAAAGAGTATTAATTGTTAAAGGAACAACAGTAGTCACTGTGCACTTGTTCCCCATGTAGGACCTCTGTCCCTATTGAATTATAATATGAGAATTGACTGTGAATTCTCTCCCCAAACTGTACTCCATATATTGTATGTGGGTGTGGGTTCAAATTTTTGAAGTCTATGATTAGCATAGAGTTGGTCTTCTGTATATAAAGTCATACTAAAAATGAACCATAATGAAGAAGGAGATGGGAGAGGTAATGGGAAGTGGGATGGGAGCTGAGGAGGAGTATGAGGGAAATAACCACTATATTCCTAAAGTTGTACCTATGTAAAAATGCAATTATTTAATAAAAATTTTGAAAAAAATTAAGGGTATGAATAGGAGAGGGAGGTGGAAGAAGGGTTGGGGTGTGGACGAGAGGGAGGGTAGGGTAGAATAGTATCCCTATGTTCCTAAATCTGTATATATGAAATACATGAAACTTATATAACTTAAATTTCTTTATAAATATTTATTTTATTTATTTCAACGAGAGAATTACAGAGAGGGGAGAGAGAGAGAGAGAGAGAAAGAGAGAAAGAGATTTTCCATTCACATCTTCACTCTCCAAATGGCCACAATGGCCAGAGCTGGGCCAGGCCAAATACAGGAGCCAGGAGCTTCATTCAGGTCTCCCATGTGGGTGCACAGGCCCAAGTACTTGGGCAGTCCTTCACTGTTTTCCCAAGAGTATTTGCAGGGAGCTGGATTGGAAGTGAAATAGCCAGAACTCAAAATGGTACTCATGGAATTCTTGCATTGTAGGTGGCGTCTTAACTCATTATGCTATGATGCTGGCTCTAACTTTATTAGTTGCAAATAATATTGTATTCCATACTAATCCAAGCTGCCTGATTTTTAAGTGTCTTAGCTAATGAAGTGTCAAAAAATGTATGAGGACCTGGAATAAATGAAAGCTAAAATATTTAACAGGTACAAATCCCATAAGGATATTGCTTTCAGAAAACTGCTAGAGAAATATCACCTGTTTAGGAAGCTGGAGCAAGTGTTGGAGGAGATGTTTCTTACTAGCAATTTGATAAATTCTTTCCCCCTGGCCAATGCAATAAAGTAGTGGAAATCCTGAAACCAACATTGGCTTATTTTTTTTTTCAATTAAACACTCTGCTGTTTTCATTCTCACCCCTTCAGGTTATCCCATTTCATCCTATCTTAAAAAAAAAGTAAAGAAAAGAAGAAGAAAATCCCTTTTGGATTAAATTTCTGATATCTGACATTTTGATGTCAATCCATGTTAAATTGGCCACCCACTAATCCTGTCAAGATTGGAGATTAAATGAGTTTTAAACTTCAGCTGAACTCAAAAAGAACTACAGCAGGAACACTAGAAGACTGATTCCTATTTGGATTCTTTGGTGAAGATAAAAGACCCTAAATCTGGATATAATCAGTTTGGGTACATTGCAAGAGGTTTATGAATTAATAAACACGCTATTTTTAACGAGTTATTTTACTGTGCATGCAATCAATTTATTACCAAAAAAATGAGCAAATAGAAAAAAATAAAAACACCTACAGGGTGCCAGCATTGTGGCATCGTGGGTTAAGCTACAGCCTGCAACTCCTGAATCTCATATGGATGCTGGTTCATGTCCTGGTTACTCCACTTTTTCAGCTCTTTGCTAATGACCTAGGTAAAAAGCAGTGGAAGATGACCAAATTACCTTGGCCCCGGCCTCCCGTGTGAGAGACCCAGAAGACCCTGACTACTAACTATGACGTGGCCCATCCTTGTCTGTTGTAGCTATTAGGGGGAGTGAATCAGTGGATAGAAAGTTTCTCTCTCTCTGTCTCTCCCTCTCTCTCCCCCTCCCTATCTCACTTTCTCTGTAATTCATTTAAATAAATAGATTTTTAAAAAGAACACATATAGTCAAACTTTCCAGAGACAACTATCTGTAAATAATATAGTTAGCTATTAAAGTAAAATATTTTGAAGACAATTATAATCAGAATATTATCTTCTGCAAAAATGAATTTTTTAACTTTTATTTAATAAATATAAATTTCCAAAGTACAACTTTTGGATTACAATGGCTTTTTACACCCATAACCGCCCTCCCACACGCAACCATCCCTTCTCCCACTCCCTCTCCCATCCCATTCAAATCAAGATTCATTTTTCAATGATCTTTATATACAGAAAATCAATTTATTATATACTAAGTAAAGATTTCAACAGTTTACACCCACACAGAAACACAAAGTGTAAAGTACTGTATGAGTACCAGTTATACCATTAATTCACATAGTATAACACATTAAGGACAGAGATCCTACATGGGGAGTAGGTGCACAGTGACTCCTGTTGTTGATTTAATAATTGACACTCTTATTTATGCCATCAGTAATCACCCGAAGCTCTTGTCATGAGTTGCCAAGGCTATGGAAGACTTTTGAGTTCACCAACTCTGATCTGATTTAGACAAGGCAATAATCAAAGTGGAAGTGCCTCCTTCTTTGATGGCCCGTTCTTTCTGCTGGGATATGACTCACAGAGATCTTTCATTTAGGTCATTTTTTTTTTTTTGCCACAATGTCTTGGCTTTCCGTGCCTGAAATACTCTCATGAGCTTTTTAGCCAGAGCTGAATGCCTTAAGGGCTGATTCTGAGGCCAGAGTGCAGTTTAGGACATCTGCCAGCAAAGTGATTTTTAAAATATAAGACTAGATGTTCAATGACCATAAATAAAAAACTAGATTGATTCCATGGAATTCTATTTTATTTACTTAAATTCCAAATTAGCTATCTAGAATATTTTAAGATTTTTTTAAGATTTATTTATGTTACTTGAAAGAGTTAGAGAAAGAGAGAATCTTCTATTTGCTGGCTCATTCCCCAAATGGCCACAATGATTAGGGCTGTGCCAGGAGAAGTAAGGAGCTTCCTCTGGGTCTCACACGTGGGTGGAAGGGGCCCAGAGCCTTGGACCAAACTTCAGTTGCTTTTCCCAGGCCATTAACACAGAGCTGGATAGGAAGAAGAGCAGCCAGGTCTCAAACCTCCACCCGTATGGGATGCAGGCGCTGCAGGCAACCTGCTGCAGCAGGGCCCTACAATTTTCTTTCTAAACATACATAATGAACAGACATGTATGTTGAACTCTGTACACAAGTAATTATGTTTTCAGACCAATTCTTACAAGTGGAATTTCTATGCCAGAAAATAAGCACAGGTTTAAGGATTTTGATGTGTATTGTTAAATTGGCATCCAGAATTTTGTTTATTTTTAATTTTTAACCAAATTCCAATGCCCACAGCAGTTTCAACTCATGTGAGTTCCTCTCCCCACAACACAATGTTAAGGATACCTTCACTGTAGTTCTTTACAAATTTCATTGAGTAAGTTTGGTTTAAGAGTGTTTCTTTTGGCCGGTGCCAAAGGTCATCACTATAATGACCACTGGTCCAGGCTACCTTCCTCTAGAATCAAAACTAATGTGATTGCCGGTGCTGCAGCTCACTAGGCTAATCCTCCGCCTGCGCACCGGGTTCTAGTCCTGGTTGGGGCGCCGGATTCTGTACCGGTTGCTCCTCTTCAGGCCAGCTCTCTGCTGTGGCCGGGAGTGCAGTGGAGGATGGCCCAAGTCCTTGGGCCCTGCACTCACATGAGAGACCAGGTGAAGCACCTGGCTCCTGGCTTTGGATCAGCACGGTACGCCATTGGGGGCTGAACCAACGGAAAAAGGAAGACCTTTCTCTCTCTCTCTCTCACTGTCCACTCTGCCTGTCAATAAATAAATAAATAAATAAATAGTGTTTCTTTGATAACAACATGATTCAGTTGCTTTGCAAGTATGCTGTTTTCATCTGTATATTTTTGTGAATTCACTCTTAAAAATTTGTCACAGTCACTTTGAGGAGTTGTCTTGTGCTGTTACTATTAATTGTTTTATTATTATAGAGGCTTTCCCTTAATCTGAAAAAGATGTTCTAATTTCCTCCATTTATTTACCTATAATATCACATAAAGTGTATCTGCTAGCTTATTTTTAAGCAATAAATATAGAACTCTTTCCTTATTTTTTTTCTCTTTCATGGCATGCTTCCGAGAGAGTTTTTCTACTTCTCAAATATAAAATCATACATGGTTTAAATAATTACACAAATAATCCATATGAAAATTTTTCATTGTAGTAGAGATATTTCTTCAATATCAACCTTACATCTACCGCATTGACTGCCCTAGGGAAAAAAAAATCTTGTAAGCATCCAGTTAAGAATGGATTCTACATGATAGATTAATACATATTTACATACATATACATAGTTGTGTTTTGGTGCTTTAGATTTTTATAAATATACACTCAAAGGAAAGAGAATGACTGCAGTAACCGATATGTACACTCCTGGGAAATCTCCATGATTTTTTTTTTACCAGCTTTATCATTTGTAGAACAATGGGCCAGTATCTTTTACGAAACAATTTCTAAATTCATACAGAATTGGATAGGGAAAATATTTACAGAGATATTCTCTTCCATGCCTTCTGACTGGATTCTGGTTGATTGGGTAGAATGTTGAAGATTTCTTGGTGCTATTATTTGAGTATTATTTATTATTCCAAACTCATATGGAGTTTAATCCTCCTAATCTTAAATTATTGGTAGCAAGAAAGTAGAAATTTAATCTGACTATGGTGTTTATTGGTGAGAGCTTGGAAACTGAGTAGATTGTATTAGGTGGTTGAGATGGAGTCCAAAGACTGAATTCTAGTGGTTTCATAAGTATGAAATGAGACCAAACAATCACATACATACACTCTTCCTGTCTCTTTCTATGTGATATTCTACACCACTTCAGGACTCTGTAGCAGGAAAACCAGCACCAGATGAGATCCTTAGACCTGGCACCTCCAGCACCATTTGCCAAAATAAAACTTTCCTTGATAAAGTTGGCCTGCCTAAAGTAATGAATGGTTGATTGTATGACTCACCTAACTCACATCTCTACCTTCACTTTCTACACATGTATTTATTTATTTTTTGAAAGTCAGAGTGAAACAGAGAGATAAAGAGAGAGAGAGAGAGAGAAAGAGAGAGAGAGAGAATCTTCTATTTGCTTCTTAATTCAGCAGATGACTGCAATAGGCAGTGCTGGGACAGGCCAAAGACAGGAGCCCCATTAAGGAGCCTCATCAGGATCTCCCACATGGGTAGCAGGGCCCCAAACACTTGAGTCATCTTCTGCTTCTTTTCCCAGGTCATTAGCAGGGTATGGATTACAAGTAGAGCAGCTGGGACATGAATGGACACCTATATGGGATGGCAGCATTACTAAAAACACCTCTACCTGCTGTGCGACAATTACACCTCTTCTACCTTCATTTTCATATGGCCTCCTCATGATAATGTGTCTCTTTGTCCAAACATTCATTTATAAGGAGATCAGTTATATTTTATTATTAGTCATATTTTGTATATTATTATGTTATTGAACAAATTCCATTATAACATCATTTTTAAATAAAGTTACATTCTGATGAACTTGGCTTAGAATCTCAACACATGAGTTTTGGGGAAGCATAGTTCAACATATAACAGCATGTAGAGGGGCCGACGCTGTGGCGCAGTGGGCTGACGCCCTGGCCTGAGCGCCGGCATCCCATATGGGCACTGGTTCGAGACCCAGCTGCTCCACTTCGGATCCAGCTCTCTGCTGTGGCCTGGAGAAGCAGTAGAACATGGCCCAAGTCCTTGGGCCCCTGCACCCATGTGGGAGACCCAGAAGAAACTCCTGGCTCCTGGCTTTGGATAGGCATAGCTCCAGCCATTGCAGCCAGTTGGGGAGTGACACATCAGATGGAAGACCTCTCTGCCTCTCCTCTGTCTGTGTAACTCTTTCAAATAAATGAATGAATCTTTAAAAAAAACAATTGAATCTGATTAAGTCAACATTTTTAGACTAGAGATACTGAGAAGTTAGGACTCTATTCCCAATAGTACAGGTAAGGCAATTCAACCTTAAATAAGTCCTTTATTCTGAGTTTCTCTCTAAGAAGCATTCTCTAAAACGTTTTACTTCTTTAAAAATTAAGAAATAATTAAATTCAAGACATTAAATATTGGCACAGTGATGAAATGTTCTTGAATTATAGAATGATAATAGCTCCACAACTTTGTCATATACCATAAACCACTGAATCGTATACTTTAAAAGGAAAAATTTATAGTTTGTGAATTGAATCTCAGTTCTAAAATGCTTAGGTTACTTCCTCATAAGAAAAGTAGTATTTAAAATAGGTACAAATACAGTGCAAATCTAGTATTGCACCCTAGCATAAGAAAAAAAAATAGAGAAAGGAGAGGTCAAAACTAAAAACAAAAGCAAAAACTATTAGGTATTGACGTTTAGTATATAAAGTATTGTCCTTTAGGTAAGGTCGTTGGGACATCTCTAAAAGTCACATCATAACTACATCATCCCTTCTTAGGGTTTTTCTCCTTTGAAGAAAGTCTTATGTTTTATCCTTTTTTCCCCCAACAAAGCATCGGGGATTGATGCAAACCTAATGACTTTTCATTTAAGTATATGTTAATTAAACTCACACTGGTGACTTGAGAGATGATCTCAAAGCAGCACATATATAGATCTAATTTTTGCCCTGCCACTTCATAGACTGGTGACTTTAGGGAAGTTTTTAAATCTCTCTAGACCTGAAAAAAACAGGTCCACAATAGTAGTTTACACTTCATAGCATTTTGAAAAGATTGGCATATGATTATGAGTGTAGTATCTGCTGCACAGTAAGTGCTCAACAAATATTAACTATGTATCATTACTACAAATATAGTTAGTGGTAGTGTTGTTATCAGTTAACATTGAGTCAACTTCCTTCTTTATGAATTAAACTACATAGAACATTATCTTTAGTGTCTGCAAATACTAGCTGATAGAATAAAAAAGGGAGAGAACGATCCAACATGGGAAGTGAGATACACAGCAGACCCATAGAATGGCAGATGTCCTAAACAGCACTCTGGCCTCAGAATCAGCCCTTAAGGCATGCAGATCCAGCTGAAAACCCCATGAGAGTATTTCAGGCATGGAAAGCCAAGACACTCTGGGGAAAAAAACAAACAAACAAACAAACAAAAAACCCTAAATGAAAGATCTCAGCGAGTGAGATCCCAGTGGAAAGAATGGGTCATCAAAGAAGGAGGTACCTTTCTCTGAAGGGAGGAGAGAACTTCCACTTTGACCATGGCCTTGTCTAAAAATTATCAGAGTCAGTGAACTCAGGGGGCTTCCATAGCCTTGGCAGCTCATGACAAGAGCCTAGGGTGATTACTGATGCCATAAACAAGAGTGTCAATTTGTTAAGTCAACAACAGGAGTCACTGTGCACTTACTCCTCATGTAGGATCTTTGTCCTTAGTGTGCTGTACATTGGGATTTAATGCTATAACTAGTACTCAAACAGTATTTTTCACTTTATTTTTCTGTGTGGGAGCAAACTGTTGAAATCTTTACTTAATGTATGCTAAACTGATCTTCTGTATATAAAGAGAATTGAAAATGAATCTTGATGTGAATGGAAGGGGAGAGGTAGTGGGAAAGGGGAGGGTTGCGGGTGGGAGGGACGTTATAGGGGGGAAGCCATTGTAATCCATAAGCTGTACTTTGGAAATTTATATTCATTAGATAAAAGTTAAAAATTAAAAAAAAAAACAGAAAAAAAGAACATTATCTTAACCTCCGTGTCAATCCACTTCATTGTGTTGGTTGGCTCAGCTAGATCACTCTTTATCCATATCCTCTCATTCAGTCAGGAAGTCATTAACTACTGAGCATTATGTAACTTCCAGGCAAACCAGGTGTCTAAGCCTAATCCTGGCATCAACTTTTGGCTCTGCACCTACCCTTCCTGGTTTCTGGAACTAAGCCAGCTGTCTCTGTGCCCAGTGACGTAGGTTTTCTGATATGTTCTGTGTCCAAATTGATATATTTGTGGTTCATGGCTCTTGGCTTATATGTCAGTCTTTCTTATCTAAAGCCCCAGGATTTATGGCCTCTCGTTTACAGTTTACATTAATGAACCAATTCGGAAAAAAATAAAGTATGAAGATTCTTTATCTGTTTCTCTGTGTGCCATTGATGTAAACCTTGGCACCTAAGTTCTATTTATCTTCCAATAAGCCAAATGAAATAATTCTAAGATCCAAAATTCTCTATACAAACAGTAGCATAATCATGCCTTTTAGCCTTTAAAGGGATGTACAAATTGTACATCTCATATTTTCACTAATTTCTGTGTGGATGTAAAATATAATTTACAAACCTTGATTTGTTGTTCTACCTCCCTGCTTATCTAGGCTATCGGTCTATCTATCTTTCTATCTAATTACTTACCTTTTTTTTTTTTTAATTTAGAACTGAATTGACTTCTATAAAAACAACCTAGTCCTGAGCAGCAGAAAAGGCTTATTATCATTGCTAGCTGATTTTATCCTCTGTGTGTTTTCTTGGGCAGTGTCTATATTCAGACACAGGTTTCAAATTTCAGATATTTAAAACTCATCACTGAATTTGGGCATTTTAGTCTAGTGGTTAAGATGCAAGTGAAGACATGGTATCTCATATTAGAGTATGTGACTTCAAGTACCAGGTCTGGCTCCTGAACCCAGCTTTCTGTTAATGCAGACGCTTAGAGATAGCAGTGATAGTTTAAGTAATTAAGTTCCTGCTACTCCCATGGGCAGTCTGAATTGAGTCTTCAGCTCCTGACCTCTACCTCTGTTCAGCCCTGGTCACTGTGGACAACTGTTGAGTGAACAAAGATATTACAGCTCTCTCTCTCTTCCTCTCTCCCTCCCCCCCTTCTGCTCTCTCTCTGTCTCTTTGCCTCTCAAATAAATAATTTAAAAGAATCATCATTGGATTCCACCAAAGAAATAATTTAGTTAAGAATTTAGCTTCTGTCTTCCTCTTTCCTATCTTTTTTGCTTCCATCTTTTCTTTTGTCCTTCCTTCTTTAAGTCATTTTCATTGGCCATTTATTTGATTTTATAAACATTGGTCATGGCATCAAAGTCAAAGCTCATTATTTTTTAACATTCCTGAGAAACATCTAATTGGGAAGGGAGGTTATTCTTAGTATACCATAAATTTTAAGCAATCTTTTCTACTTATTTTGACTGATGTGTGAGAGAGAAAATCATACAGTTTTACAAATAACTTTAAAATAATGTTTGAAATAGTAATGTATTTGACAGACAGATAGACTGATGGACAAGCAAAGATATGGTCAACTGGTTTAATTGTTAAACTCTGTAAACAGCCAGAGTTTGGCTGTGCAGAAACTTGGAGCCAGGAAATCAACACAAGGCTCCCATGTCGGTGATGACAATCCAACTACTTGAGCTATCACAGATGCCATTCAGGGTCTGCTGCCTCCCAGGGCTGGCATTATCAAGAAGCAGGAGTCAGGATCCAGAGATGAGTATAAATGCAGGCACTCTGATAGGTGATATGGACATCTTAACATATCTTAACCACTAGGCTTAATGTCTTGCCCCTAAAACAATATGTTAATCTATTTTATAATGTAATAATTGTATAACATACTTCCTTATATAATTATTCAATACTATTGTAGAAAAGATAAATAAAATTAAATCCTGTCTTGAAATGTCAAAGTGCACAAATTGGTGCATCAGATTACACGGTTCTGAATTAACTTGGATGACTATTTTTAAGGCTCTGGTTCCTTTCATTCTGTGACCTATTATGAGCTACTAGCAAGGCTTTTATACCAAATTCTGCCATTCTGGCTTAAATAACATTATTGAACCTTATTTCATTCCTTAACTGAGCTTCCCAAACATTCTTGCCTCTTTGTCTCCATTTCATTCTACAATGCTTATTACTACGCTTTGTGGTATCAAAACGTTCTCCCAATATACCAGTACCATTCTATTGGTGCTGCTCTCTGCCCCAGAAGATCACATTATTTTGTCTCATTTACTTTGTAAAGGATAGGAGCACACTAAAGATGCTTCAATAAATGGAGTTAAGAAGTGGATATATGGAGATGAAGGAATACCAAAAAAGAGCTCAGGAGGAATGAACATAGACTGTATAGACAGACATTTATTCAGGGTATATCAATGGCTTCATTTGTGTTATATAAGCTATTGAGTTTTAATAATCACATCCTTAGAAACAGACATTTGTTAATTTCTAATATGAGTCTATTTGTGTGTGTGTGTGTGTGTGTGTGATTTTGAAAATTCTCTGAAAGAGTATAGATTTATGTGAGGTGTCATCACTTTGAAGTTAACACTAGTCTGCCAGAGAAAGTTCTCATTCTGAAAGTCTGCACTGTCCCTGGCCAGGCTATGGGTACACTTCAATAATTTTTGTTGGAAGGATGGAGTCATGTAGTAAGAAGTATAGTGACTTATTTAAAATAAAAACATAGGCAAAAAAAAAACTTTTTAATAATGCTAAATGCAGGGAAGACTTCAAATGGCTGGTGCTCAAAAATCAGTTTAATAAGAGAGACAAAATCCAGGAAAGGGAATTAAATTTTGTAGCACTGGTAATAAAAGTGGTTTATGTTCCAGTTCTAATTAAAGATGTCAAAGCTTAACTTTATTAAAATGATATAGATATAGGATATTTTAGGTTCCTCTTTCTACTCTCTGTCCATTTGTCTTGAGACTTCAAGAATGTGGTATCCAAAGCTTAATCCTAACTTATTTCTCAGCATATCAAAAAGTTATCTTACAATGAATTTTCCAGTAAACACAAAAAATGTATTTACATGGGAGTGTGTTAGGAATCACTGATAGTATTAAAATCAGCAGGATAATACTAAAGGTTAGAGACCCCAGGAAAAAATTCAGAGTTACAAATGAAGGCAAAAAGTGTATCTGTGTTGTGTGGTTTTGGTGGATCAATTCCAAATATCTCCCTCCTCTTTTATTTTATCATCCATTAGATCTATTTCTAGCCTCCTATGCTGTTGGTAACATGTTGTTCTCCTGCACTTTAATTCCCCATCAATTAAAACATACAAGGAAGACACTCTATTTTATTATGACACCAGCAGGTAGTTAATTGTGAACCCTTATTAATGTTAACCAAAACAAATAACAAAGCACACAGCTTCCAATCTCATGCTGTGATAAATAAAAGAAGATATGATAGATCCTTTCTAAACAAGTACTTCAACTCTGTCAAAGGCAGGAATAGCTTTAAGTCTTGTTCAATATAATAGGCTGCAAATACTTTAAAATGTGTACTATATTTTGAATACTGCATTGAATTTGGATAGGAGGATAAGCTTTTCCTAATGGGTAGAATTGACAATGAATGTCAATTGTCTTTGTCAATTGAAAGATGGCAATTGAAAGTTTTTCTTCAAAGATGACTTTCAAGTAACTCATAGCAAATCACCTTGGGTAACTTAACGAATTCGTGCTTTCTAAAATTCACTTGCTATGCAACATATTTTATTGGTGAAAGATAGACAAGAAAACTCTAAAAAGTTTGAGAGCTATTTTTCCCTAATTTCTACATAATCTGACCCAAATCCATTAAAATTTCAAAAAAAATCCATTGAATAACAGAATAAATGATGTATATGTGTTGTGTGCTAGCTGGATTCAGTGTCCTCAGTTTCAAATAATGGATGATTTATGGATGAATGAGTTTTAACAGCAGAATTATTTTTTGTACTCTACAATTTGTAGTCCTAAAATAACTCCTGGAATATACCTCAAAATGTTAGCATTTTAATATACACAGTTGTCGTTGTTTAGTTGAATTGCCATAAAGTCACTATTTTCTGGATAAATTGTGGGTTTCTGAATTGATAAAGTAAGATCAGAACTTAGCCAGAAGGGTGGAAGCCCAGATAGATTACTATTTGTGTTCTTTACTCAAAGATTCTTAGAAGTTATCCTCCCCGCCCCACACACACTTCTTTAATTTACTTGTTTAATTATCACCAATATATTTATCTAATAAGAAGGAATTAAAATGCCTCAAACACAATTTTTGAAATAGAAAAAAAGAGCTATGTAGACAAGATTGCATAAGGTTTGATTGAGTAATAGATTATTTCACATAAATACATGAATAAAGTTGACCTTTGGCATCAGCATTATCTGATCCATCTGGTGAGATCAGAGCTGACAACGGCAGAGCATGTGCAGGGAAGAATCACATGATGACAGGAAGCCAAAAGAGCTGCTAGTCTAAATATGATCAGAGTCAGTGAACTCAGGGGGCTTCCATAGCCTTGGCAGCTCATGACAAGAGCCTAGGGTGATTACTGATGCCATAAACAAGAGTGTCAATTTGTTAAGTCAACAACAGGAGTCACTGTGCACTTACTCCTCATGTAGGATCTTTGTCCTTAGTGTGCTGTACATTGGGATTTAATGCTATAACTAGTACTCAAACAGTATTTTTCACTTTATTTTTCTGTGTGGGACAAACTGTTGAAATCTTTACTTAATGTATGCTAAACTGATCTTCTGTATATAAAGAGAATTGAAAATGAATCTTGATGTGAATGGAAGGGGAGAGGTAGTGGGAAAGGGGAGGGTTGCAGGTGGGAGGGACGTTATAGGGGGGAAGCCATTGTAATCCATAAGCTGTACTTTGGAAATTTATATTCATTAAATAAAAGTTAAAAAAAAAATTTAAAAAAAAAAGAAAAAAAAAAAAGAGCTGCTAGTCCTGACTCCAGCTCCACCCATCTCTCTTCTGATAACTGCCTTCAGAAGACTCACGGATAATGACTTAAGGACCTCCCACTAGACCATTCTCCAAAATACCTAAATGGAATTAAGCCTCCATCCTGGGGGTGCCACAAATATGACTTTGGGATTAAATGTCTGCATGAGTTCAGGAGACAATCCTCGTTCAAACCATGTCATTTAAGGAAGAGTCAGCTAAAAGGAGTACTGAAAATAAGTCAAGACCTAGAAGATACATAATAGACATAATAACATTTCTGAAATATTATCTTGGAAAAGATTAGCCAATATTATAAAATTAATGAGAATCACAGCAGCATAGATCAATAAACAGAACTTATTGTAAATAAACGGACTCAATAGAGTAGAACATTCTAAGCATTAAAATGTTCAAATGGAATATATTGTACTAAAGTTTTGAGAATTAGTGAATAGGGAGAAGTGATCCAACACTATTTTAGAAATACAAGAAGAGATTAATTCAATAGATAAGAGAAGATTACATTTAGCATTATTTTTTAAATATTTATTTATTTAATTGAAAGAGTTACAGAGAGAGGGAGAGGCAGAAACAGAGAGAGAGAGATTCCATCTATTGGTTCACTCTGCAGATGATGGCAAGTGCCATGGCTGGGCCAGACTGAAGTCAAAAGCTAGGAGCTTCATCTAGGTCTCACACATGAGTGCAGGGACCCAAGTACTTAGGCCATCTGCCACTGCTTTCACAGTTGCCTGGACTGAAGTGGAGCAGCTGAGACTCAAACTGATACTTATATGGGATGTTGGGGCTGCAGGCTGTGGTTTTGCCTGCTATGCCACAGCACCAGCCCTTGCATTTAGCATTATTGGTAATTCTAAAATATTAATTTATCGTCACCTTTTTCAGTTTTTCCCTTGCTAGCATGGAAATTCTGTAAAGTCAGAGTCTAAGTAAAAAGCAAATTTAAATTTTTCTTCAAAGTTGCTTAAAACAAAGTATTTTGTGTATAAACACGTGATAAATATTTGTTAATTGATTAGTATGTGTACTAGACAAAAGTTCATCACATCAGTGACACAGTTCCATCTCAGTGCCCCAGGATTGTCCATGTGATTTTAGTTTAGGAAACACACTTTATGAGTTTCTAGACAATTTCTCTGCTTCATTCATGACTCTTTCTTTGATAAAAAACAGACATTATTTAGCTCGTGATTCTGGAGGTTGAGCAGTCCATTATTAAAGGGCCAGCATCCAATGAGGGTTTTTCTACTCTGCCAAAGCATGTTGGAATTCATCACATAGTGAGAGAGTAATGGAGTGTGCTCTTTCTTTTCTCATAAAAACATTAATCCTATTATGAGAGTCGTATCCTCATAACCTTATCTAATTCTAATTACTTCCCAAAAGCCTTGCCTCCAAATACTGTAAAAACATGAATTTGAGGATTAAGTTTCTAACACATGAACTTCTGAAGGCCACATTCAAACCGTAGAAGTGATAGTCCTCTTCTATTCTATAAAGTTTTTCTTTGCATGATAAACAAGATATGATAAAACCTAACCCCCACTGCCTGCTCATTTTTTTTAAATCAAAATGTGCTTCCATTTATAGATCAATTCTGTCCCCTGAATGTGTTTTCATTCTTGTATTTTATTGTAGTAGCCCTGCAATTATTCCATCTAGACTTTTGCAATGAAGCTAAGATTGCCTCCTTTATTACTTGGCCTAGATCCTTAGCCCTCCATTGTTCCCTCCTATTACGAGAAATTGTACAGAATTAACCAATTTTAATTAGTAGTCTGTCAATTTTGTGATATCTATTTAAAATAAATTAATTCTAGATCTTCATCAACATTCATTTGATAATTTGAAATTTGATTTAAGTCTACCATAAGTTACAAATAGAAAACAGTTTCTAATAATGAAACCATCATTTTGTGACAGGGAATGCAAATCAGTTAATGTCTCCCTTTAGAATGTATCCTTAGGGGCCAGCACTGTGGTGTAGCAGGTTAAGCCACCGCCTGCAGTGCCGGCATCCCATATGGACACCGATTCAAGACCTGGCCTCTCCACTTTTTTTTTTTTTTAACTTTTATTTAATGCATATAATTTTCCAAAGTACGACTTATGGATTACAATGGCTTCCCCCCCATACCGTCCCTCCCACCCACAACCCTCCCCTTTCCCACTCCCTCTCCCCTTCCATTCACATCATGATTCATTTTCGATTATCTTAATATACAGAAGATCAGCTTAGTATACATTAAGTATGGATTTCAACAGTTTGCTCCCACACAGAAACATAAAGTGAAAAATAATAGATGATTTTTTTAAATGATGATGAAATCAGAGCAGACCTATTGTCATGTTTAATCCCAGTGAGAGTCAAGTTGGGAATTCATAATTTCTTTTTTTTTTTTTTTTTTTTTACAGAGGATCAGTTTAGTATGCATTAAGTAAGGATTTCAACAGTTTGCACCCCCATAGAAACACAAAGTGAAATATATTGTTTGAGTACTCGTTATAGCATTAAATCTCAATGTACAGCACATTAAGGACAAAGATCCTACATGAGGAGTAAGTGCACAGTGACTCCTGTTGTTGACTTTACCAATTGACACTCCTGTCTATGGCATCAGTAATCTCCCTATGCTCCAGTCATGAGTTTCCAAGGCTATGGAAGCCCTCTGAGTTCTCCGACTCTTATCTTGTTTAGACAAGGTCATAGTCAAAGTGGAGGTTCTCTCCTCCCTTCAGAGAAAGGTACCTCCTTCTTTGAAGACCTGTTCTTTCCACTGGGATCTCACTCGCAGAGATCTTTTGCCAGAGTGTCTTGGCTTTCCATGCCTGAAATACTCTCATGAGCTTTTCAGCCAGCTCTGAATGCCTTTAGGGCTGATTCTGAGGCCAGAGTGCTATTTAGGACATCTGCCATTCTATGAGTCTGCTGAGTATCTCACTTCCCATGTTGGATCACTCTCCCCTTTATTTACTCCATCGGTTAGCGTTAGCAGGTACTAGACTTGTCTATGTGTTCCCTTTGACTCCCAGTCCCTTCACCATGACCAACTGTGAACTGAAACTGATCACCTGGAACAGTGAGATGGCATTGGTACATGCCACCTCGATGGGATTGAATTGGAATCCCCTGGTATGCTTCCAACTCCACCACTTGGGGCAAGTCAGCCTGAGCATGTCCCAAATTATACATCTCTTCCCTCTCCCATTCCCACCACCATGTTCAACAGGGATCACATTTCAGTTAATTTTCAACACTTAAGAATAACTGTGCATCAATTACAGATCTAAATCAGTCATATTAAGTAGAACAGATAAAAAAAACTACTAAGAGGGATAATGTATTAAGTTGTTCATTAACAGTCAGGGCTATGCTGATCAAGCCACCATTTCCCATAGTGTCCACCTCACTCCAACAGGTTTCCCTCTTGGTGTTCAGTCAGTCGTCACCGATCAGGGAGAACATATGGTATTTGTCCCTTTGGGACTGGCTTATTTCACTCAGCATGATGTGTTCCAGATTCCTCCATTTTGTTGCAAATGACTGGATTTCGTTGTTTCTTACTGCGGTATAGTATTCTAAAGAGTACATATCCCATAATTTCTTTATCCAGTCTATCGTTGATGGGCATTTAGGTTGGTTCCAGGTCTTAGCTATTGTGAATTGAGCTGCAATAAACATTAGGGTGCAGACCGCTTTTTTGTTTGCCAATTTAAATTCCTTTGGGTAAATTCCAAGGAGTGGGATGGCTGGGTCGAACGGTAGGGTTATCTTCAGGTTTCTGAGGAATCTCCAGACTGACTTCCATAGTGGCTTGACCAGCTTGCATTCCCACCAACAGTGGGTTAGTGTCCCTTTTCCCCCACATCCTCGCCAGCATCTGTTGTTGGTAGATTTCTGCATGTGAGCCATTCTAACCGGGGTGAGGTGAAACCTCATTGTGGTTTTGATTTGCATTTCCCTGATTGCTAATGACCTTGAACATTTTTTCATGTGCCTGTTGGCCATTTGGATTTCCTCTTTTGAAAAATGTCTATTGAGGTCCTTGGCCCATCTCTTAAGTGGGTTGTTGGTTTTGTTTTTGTGGAGTTTCTTGATCTCTTTGTAGATTCTGGTTATTAACCCTTGGCCTCTCCACTTTTGACCCAGCTTTCTGCTATGGCCTGGGAAAACAATAGAAGATGGCAGAGGTCATGTTTTCTGCTTTTGACAATCAAAGAAAACCATGGGTCTCTTCTCCAGAGGTTGCTCTATAACCAGACTTTTGGTTTCTGCTTGTTGAATCTATTTGAATAGTTGGTTACTTGGAAACTTAAGAAGGAACAGCTCAGTGTGCTCATGGCATTCAGTAGCAATACTCAAACAGTTGTAGCTAAGACATTTGTTTGATCAGCTCCCTGGTATTCCCAAAGAAGCTTGAACTGATATTGAAATAAATAGAGTGTATATTCACTGAGATTAGCTTTTTAAAATTTTTAATTAGGTAGATTCAGCATTATAAAACATGGATTCGTTGAGTTATCAAGATATGTACCATGACCAATAGCAGGGTATAGAAATAAAGAACCTATTGCTTTATAAAGTAGGAGGTAGAAAAGGCCATGCTAAGAATCCATGTCAGACTTTTTTTTTTAAGATTTATTTATTTATTTGAAAGGCAGAATTACAGAGAAGCAGAGGCGAAGAGGGAGAGAGAGAGAGAGAGAGAGATCCTCCATCTATTGATTCACTCCCCGAAATAGTCACAACAGCCAGAGCTGGACTGATCCAAAGCCAGGAGTTAGGTGATTCTTCAAGGTATGTCATGTGGGTACAGGGGCCCAAGCACTTGGGATATCCTCCACTGCTTTTCCAGGCCATTAGCTGGGAACTGGATTGGAAGAGGAGCAGTCGTGAATCGAACCAGCCCCTATATGTGATGTCAGCACCACAGACGGAGGCCTTACCCAGTATGCCAGGGTGCCAGCCCCCACATCAGAGTTCTGAGGAAATAGTAAAGGATGAAACAATCTGAGGATAATGATGACAATGAAAATGATTGTAACCATTGGAAGCACTGAATATGGACTTGAGTTGAGATGAGAAAATATATTAGTTATTAGTTAATTAATTAATTAATTTGGTTTAGCATTGCATATGTGATTCCTAAACTGGTTGTAGCACACAGAAGGATTCTGTGTTCAATGAGAAGTAGAATCCAGAAAGGAATACACCAGAGCCTAAAAGTGTTCCAAAAGCTATTTCTTTTTAATAAGACATTCAATAACAGGAAATTGACTATTGTATCTCACCATTTAATCAGTCAAAAATAAATATTTACTACTACTTTAAAGATTAATTCTAAAGTATATTGCTGGTTGCTAATGTATAAAACTATCCAAAACAAATAGGGAAATTGGATACCTCGAGAAAATCTTGAAATGTCATATGTAATCAGGTTGCTCTCTATTTAATATATTAATAGGGATTTTGAACAAATTAATCTCTCATACAGTAAGTATTAATGAAGCTTTATGTTTCTAAGAATATTTCAAGTTCATGAACTGGATTTTGCTAGTATAAATGAACCAAACCATTTAGAAAATTTAAGTGATTTCTAATTTATCAGGCTCATGAGAATGTCCTGGTCTAGATTTTAGAAACATTCCTGGCTACTTTTAATTTATCCCTGGTCTGTTTTTTATGTGTTTGCAAGTGTTTCTATATAACTTATAAAACCCTTTTATAAGACTTGATGTCAAATGAGAGTCAACAACAATAACAAAAAAAAACCCTCTTATAATAACAGATTCATTTTGATAGTCCACATTTGAATCTTCTGTTGAAAGACCCTGGATTAGAATTCACCACTAAGACACAGTCAAGCTAAAGTTTGCTTGAAAATCTTAAGGGGGCTGGCACCGTGGCTCACTAGGCTAATCCTCCACCTTGCGGCTCTGGCACACTGGGTTCTAGTCCTGGTCGGGGCGCCAGATTCTGTCCCGGTTACCCCTCTTCCAGGCCAGCTCTCTGTTGTGGCCCGGGAGTGCAGTGGAGGATGGCCCAAGTGCTTGGGCCCTACACCCCATGGGAGACCAAAATAAGTACCTGGCTCCTGCCATCGGATCAGTGCGGTGCGCCGGCTGCAGCACACCAGCCATGGAGGTGAACCAACGGCAAAAAAGGAAGACATTTCTCTCTGTCTCTCTCTCGCTGTCCACTCCGCCTGTGCAAAAAAAAAAAAAAAAAAAAAAAAAAAAAAAAATCTTAAGGGGTGCTTAGCAGAAATGCATTTGAATTAGGACTCACAGAACTTGCTGGGAAAACAGATCTAGAGACAGCAAGTTTGAATCTAGAACAAAGTTTCCCTCCTACACAGAAGTCCATCTTTCTTAACACATAGAAAGTGTGAATCTAGGAATATTTCCTTGACTTGATCGTGATGTATAGGATGAAAGGCAGAGAAGTCACAGGGTCACAATTTAATGATGTGCTCTTAACTACATCTACTAAGACCAAGATTTTTATATTTCAACGTGTTTGTGAATCAGTTGAAATTCATGTTAAAATGTAGATTCTGATTCAGTAGGCTGAATGAAGATGATTCTGTTTCTGAGGAAAAAAAAAAACGATGTCTAGTGTTCGTACTTATGGATCTAAGCAAGGAGCTAAGAGATTAGGGTCCAAGGTGATAATATTATTATGTTCCTTTTGTAGAGGAAGGCAAATAATAGAGTGGCATTTCCTACACATTATCTCCAGAGTCCATTATTTTATATTTGTGTGTTTGAAAGACTGAGATAGATAGACAAAAAGAGATTTTCATCTGCTGTTTCACTCCCCCAAATGCTTTCAACAACTGGGACTGGACCAGGCCAAAGCCAAGAGTCTGTAACTCAATCTGTTTCCCACATGGGTTACAGGGACCCCCACTCTTAAGCCATCATCTGCTGCCTCCCAGCCTGGGCATTAGCAGGAAACTAGATCAGAAGACAGCCAGGACTTGAACCCAGCCACACTAATAAAGGATGCAGGCTTGACAAGTTATTTCTCTTATCCAATCATTCTCAGCATTCATGAACCATTCTGTCTTCAAACCTCCTTTCCCATTGCCTTCCTGGGCTCTGACAACTACTAAATCATTTCACACTTCATCAAGATCAACTTTGTGAGAGTTCTTTTCATGATGTTGCATTCACACTTTTTAAAACACCCCAGAGATTACAGAAGTAATTTAAGAAACAGAGTTTTGAATTAATATGAACATTTTCACATCTTATGTAGACGTGAAAAAAGACCATATTATGTTCTTCTTGAGGGTTAAAAAAAGAGTCACAAAGCCAAGTATATCTAGAACTTATTGATTTGTCCAACTGAATCCTAACATCATGAACATTGTACATTGATTTTTTTTCCAGAATGATGTCTTTGAAATGCAACTGTACATTCCCTCCCTGCTGACTCCACAAACTTCCCATTAAAATCAGCAAATTATTTTGAATGTAGCTGCACTGAGAGTCAATTAGATCTATGTTTGGGTGTAAATAGAATGACGATGAATCCATATTGGAAGATGTTAACAGACATTAACTTAAAATCATAAACTAGCACTTTACAAGCATAAGGAAAAGTGTCATGGAATTTAGAATCAAGATTGTCCATCATATTGTCCTGCTAAAATTTACATTCCTCTTGCTAGAACAAATCAAGAATTCCCTTTCAGAAAAAGCATTTGAAACCATGGAAAGATCGATAGTGTCTCTAATGTTGTTTCCTTAACTCTGCACATAGAAAGCAGTCTGTAACATTCAAAAGACTCATTGGAAAAGACACTTGCCAGCCTTAGAGCAAGAACAAATTTAAAACAAGTAAGCAACTTAACTTTTTTATTCCATGTTGCTACCACAAATACATGTCTTTAAGGTATTTTTTCAGATGTTTCTTCAAATGGTGTCAATAAATGAACTTATTTTATCCCTGGTTCCTTCATGTCAATTCCACAATAACAATGATAATATACATTGAGTGATTTGTAAGTGTTTGGATATAAATTGGAATATTTGTCTTTCAAATATCCAGGGTCTTAATTGTCCCAAATAATGTCAGTAAGCAAAATATGTAGGGGTTCTTGAATTGATAATTTTATATAGATCATGGACCACATATAGCAGCAAACATTGAGTGAGACTGAGAGATTACTGGAGAATATACAATATGGTAGCTGAATATCCCCCAAAGTTGCCCATGCCATAAACCCTAGAGAGTGTGAATATGTTTCTTTACATGCCAAAAGCAATTTTGCAGGTGTGAGGATGTTACCAATCTTGAGATACATCCAGATGAGTACAAGGTACTCACAAAAGTTCTTATAGAGAGTCACGATGACTAGCAACAACAATAGGAGATGAGAAGAAAGAAGCAATAAGTTGGAGAGGCGGAAGGTGGAGTGAAAATGAAAGAATGCAGGTGACCTCTATAAACTGAAAAAAGCAAGCACATGGGTTCTCCTTTACAATCTGCCCTGCTGACAACTTGAGTTCAGCCCAGTGAAACTGATCTTTGTACTGCTCACCTCTAGAACAATTAGATGATAAACATATTTTGTACATTTGCAAAAAATGAATTGAACAAATATCTTAGTGAGCCAGTCACAAATGTGTTTAAAATTTTATAAAATGCATAAAATCATGTAGAATACACAAAGGATAGTCCAGTGTTAGAGATGGCCAAGCTTGAAGATGTGTAGAATGGTTGAGGGTACATATGTGAGCAGGACAGAACAGTAATGACCAAAGAAGCTTAGGTGGGGTGATGGTCAGAAAGAAGAGCAAGTTTCCAAGGAACTCCCAGTGACATTTGGACCACATGCCAGCTTTGTGTAGGAAGTTAAGCAGGAAGAGAGGTGCTTACGTTAAGAAAGGGGAATTTTGAGAGTTTGACATACCAAATTCACTTTATAAAGCCTTAGCCACTCATTCATCACTTACTGTAGATGTAACGCTGTATTCATTGAAATAGAAAGGAAGAAGGAATTCTTCAAAGTTGGTTTGTGCTTTATTCTATTTTCTTTTTTTTTTTTTTTTTTTTTTTTTTTTTTTTTGACAGGCAGAGTGGACAGTGAGAGAGAGAGACAGAGAGAGAAAGGTCTTCCTTTGCCGTTGGTTCACCCTCCAATGGCCGCCGCTGCAGCCGGCGCACCGCGCTGATCCTGGCAGGAGCCAGGAGCCAGGTGCTTTTCCTGGTCTCCCATGGGGTGTGGGGCCCAAGCACCTGGGCCATCCTCCACTGCACTCCCTGGCCATAGCAGAGAGCTGGCCTGGAAGAGGGGCAACCGGGACAGAATCCGGCGCCCCAACCGGGACTAGAACCCGGTGTGCCGGCGCCGCAAGGTGGAGGATTAGCCTATTGAGCCACGGCGCCGGCTCGCTTTATTCTATTTTCTATTGTTATAACAGAAGACCTTAGGCTAATAATAATAATAAATAATGGAGCCCGCATGAATTCATCATCTCTTAAAGGTCCCTCCACTTGATACCATTATAGTGGCAATTAAATTCAACATACGTTTTGGTGGTGACATTCAAACTATAGCACTGTGCGAGTATCCACATCCTTTTTGTTTTTGTTTTCTTTTTAAAAATATTTCTTTATTATTTGAAAAGCAGAGTTATACACACACAGAGAGACAGAGACAGAGACAGAGACAGAGACAGATACCTCCCATCCACTAGTTCACTCTCCAAATGACCACAATAGCCGAGGCTGGACCAGACCAAACACAGGAGCCAGGAGCTTCTTCCAGGTCACCTATGTGGGAACAGGGGTCCAAGCATTTGGGCCATCTTACACTGCTTTCCTAAGTGCATTAGCAGGGAACTGGATTGAAAGAGGAGCATCAGGGTCTCAAACCAGTGCTCATATGGGATGTGGACAATGCAAGTGGTGGCATTACCCACTACACCACAACACTGGCCCCAAATGCATCCCTTTTCCATGTAGACAATTATCATGAGTCAGATATGTATTTGGGAGCCAAATGATATGAACTGCATATGGCTTTTTTTGTGGATTTTCTAGGAATCGATATCTGAGAGATGTATACTTTAACAGTGGCAAAATTTTATGCTAGGAATCCTCAAACTGTCTTCCATAGTGGACATTTTTCAAAAGAGGAAATACAAATGGCCAACAGATACATGAAAAATGCTCAGGATCACTAGCAATCAGGGAAATGCAAATCAAAACCACAATGAGGTTTCACCTAACCCCAGTTAGAATGGCTCACATACAGAAATCAACTAAAAACAGATGCTGGTGAGGTTGTGGGGAAAAAGGCTCCCTAATATACTATTGGTGGTAATGCAAACTGGTAAAACCACTATGGAAGAGAGTTTGGAGATTCCTTAGAAACCTCAATATAGCCCTACCACATGACCCAGCCATCTCACTCCTTGGAATTTACCCAAAGGAAATTAAATTGGCAAATAAGAGAGCTGTCTGCACCTCAATGATTATTGCACCTCAATTCACAATAGCTAAGACATGGAATCAACCTAAATGCCAATCAATAGAAGACTGGATAAAGAAATTGCAGAATATGTAATCTATAGAATACTATACAGCAGTAAAAAAAAATGAAATCCGGTCATTTGCAACAAAATGGAATAATCTGGAAAACATCATGCTGAGTGAAATAAGCCAGTCCCAAAGGGACAAATATCGTATGTTCTCCCTGATCGGTGACAACTAACTAAGCACCTAAAAGGAAACCTGTTGAAGTGAAATGGACACTATGAGATACAATGACTTGATCACCCTTGTTTTGAATGTCAAGGAACAACTTACTATTTTATTCTTTTTAGTATTTTTTGTTCTACTTAATATCATTGGTTGAACTTTTTAATTAACACACAAATATTCTTAGGTGTTTAAATTTCCTGAAAAGTGATCTCTGTTATATATGAGTAAGAATAAGAGAGGGAGGAGATGTACAGTTTGGCACTTGCTCACACGGACTTACCCCTAATGGTAGAGCCAGAAACGTGCCAGGGGATTCCAATTCAATCCCATCAAGGTGGCATGTACCAATGCCATCTTACTAGTCAAAGTGATCAGTTTCAGTTCATAATTGATGATAGTGATAGGATTAAGTGTCAAAGGGTTCACATAAACAAGACTAGTGTCTGCTAATACGAACTGTTAGAATTAAAAAGGAGAGAATGATCCAACATGGGAAGCAGGATGCACAGCAGACTCATAGAATGGCAGATGTCCTAAACAGCACTCTGGCCTCAGAATAAGCCCTTAAGGCATTCAGATCTGGCTAAAAAGCCCATGAGAGTTTCTCAGGCATGGAAAGCCAAGACACTGTGGCAACAAAAAAAAATGACCTAAATGAAAAATCTCTATGAGTGAGATCCCAGCAGAAAGAACGGGCCATCAAAGAAGGAGGTACATTTCTCTGAAGGGATAAGAGAACCTCCACTTTGACTATGGCCTTATCTAAATAAGATCAGAATTTGTGAACTCAAGAGGCTTCCATAGCCTTGGCAACTCATGACAAGAGCCTCGGGTGATTACTGACGTCATAAATAAGGGTGTCAATTGTTAAATCAACAATGGAAGTCACTGTACACATACTCCCCATGTAGGATCTCTCTCCTTAGTGTGTTGTACTATATGAATTAACAATAAAGCTACTTAAACAGTACTTAGACTTTGTGTATCTGTGTGTGTATAAACTGTTCAATTAATAATAATTAATTAATTAATAATTGAAAGTGAATCTTGATGAAGAATGAGATAGGAGAGGGGCTGGGAGATGGGATGGTTGAGGGTGGGAGGGAGGTTATAGGGGGAAAAACCACTATAATGCAAAAGTTGTCCTTTGGAAATTTTTATTTATTAAATAAATTTGAAAAAAATGTTATGCTAGGAATGAAGCAGCTCTAATATAGGTCAAATTAATTCTAGTAAATATTCAGAAAGAACATGCCAGATAACACACAATATAGATTCACAGAATTATAGAGCTGAGAAGGTATTCATAGATAATTTCATTATGTCCATTGCTTAAAAATACTAAAACAAACAAACAAACAAAAAAGGAAATCAGACCCAGAGAAGGGAAAACACATGTTGCTCAATCTGCATAGTGAATATGTATCAAATAATAAACCAGGACCTATTATTATGTATCTAGTAACACTCCCATTTTTTTCATACTTGAAATGAATTAATGAACTTGAAAATAAACTCACCAACTTTGTTAATCCATAAATGAATGAATGCCATTTCTAAAAATTAGTGTGAGGAGGATTTGTTCTAATGACAAAATATGAATTGGATAGCTTCTGGGTGCCATATTCACTGCTGATGATGTAGTGATATATAGGATATGTTGCTCTTCCTGGGAAGGACACAGATATGCAAACATAGATACATATACGGGCAGGCCATTTTGACTCTAAATTATATCAATAGCTGACATTTAGATTTCTCAAAGTATTAGTCATATTAGCGAAAAAGGCCAGAAAGAATTATTTGAGTAAGTAGACAATAAACAAAGAGAATCTGAATAGAAAGCTGAAAATTTTCCTGAAAGAATTGGATGTCAGAGAAAATCTTGTCTCAAGAAAAATGTAGCTGCCTTTCACAGCATCATGCCTTATTTTCACATGTATCCTGCCCAGATCTAGTGATGTAGAACCACGGAGCAAAGTATATGTAAGAAAAATTAATGTGTTTGTAGATACTTTGTGCAACACTGGAAGATAAATAATAAAACTCATGGGCACATGTGACACTGGAAAAAAATTTTTGTCTTTCCACTTTTGCAAAAGCACAGTGTGTGTTAGACACATTGGAATTCTCTCATGTGTTTCAAAGGGTGCCAGGGCATTAACACCATCTAAGACTGGAAAAATGGAGGGATCTACTGCAGCAGTTCCCCAGGGTAAAGTTTTTGGAAGACTCAAGTGTAGAAGGAGGTCACATGGTTGCTCAGGTAAAAGTGTTCATCAAATAGGATCAGAACAACTAATGAAGAAAATGACAAAGCACCACAGTGGCAAGATACTTTTTTGATCTCCAGAATATTTAGAAAGATAGAAAAGGATAGAAGAGCTATAATGTTAGATGAGATGTGACTCAGATAAATGCTATGTATTAAAGTGAACATGACCCTTGTTTGTATCCTACCTTGGAAAACGTGAGTTTAAATATTAAATATTAACATATGTTCAGGTATCTTAAGAGATATAGGCAAATTACAGATCATAATGTTGTACTAGAGAATTACACAAGTGCCGGTGCCGCGGCTCAATAAGCTAATCCTCCGCCTGTGGCATCGGCACACCAGGTTCAGGTCCCGGTCGGGGTGCCGGACTCTGTCCAGTTGCTCTTCTTCCAGTCCAGCTCTCTGCTGTGGCCCGGGAGTGCAGTGGAGGATGGACCAAGTTCTTGGGCCCTGCACCTGCATGGGAGATCAGGAGAAGCACCTGACTCCTGGCTTTGGATCAGCCCTGTGCGCCGGCCGCAGCACACCGGCCACAGTGGCCATTTGGGGGGGTGAACCAACAGAAAAGGAAGACCTTTCTCTGTGTGTGTCTCTCTCTCTCACTGTCCACTCTGCCTGTCCAAAAAAAAAAAAAAAAGAATCACACAAGTATATAAGGTTCATACATACACAAAACACACACACACACACACACACACACACGACCAAGAATGGGTCATTAAGACCTGTGTGTTTATATCTTAAACAAATTGATCTTGCCTTTTCCCAAAATATACATTCCTCATAGGGGACTCATTCCTGTTACCAGCAGAAATAATAATAGAAAATTAAAATTTTATAAAAGCATGTGGCCTGTGTCAAATCATAATGACTTCACCTGTAAAAAAGGTCTATTAATATGGATGAGTTAAAAATGATCTACTTAATCGGTTTGAGACATGATGAAAATCTATCAGAGCAGAAAAAGAACTAAAGTCTATGCTTTCAAAAGCCAAGAACAATTAAATCCTCACAAGAAGAATATCCAAGGGAATTTCACAATTGCAGGCAAGTGAAGGTGAAGACACTAAGATGAGGCTCAGTTAATTCCATCTAGTAATGGAAGTGGAGCTTTAACTATGTCTTCTTTTCCCCAGTATGCACATTGTTAAAGGGACAAAAACTTTTACCTTCTATAGTCTCAATATTTCTCACAGGTGTATATTTTTAACAGAGCACCATTGTTATACTATGTGCCTCAGTGATTTGCGTATGTCAGAGTAGGTTTTTTTTTTCTTTTTAATAGCATAGTCCACATACAATTGTTCCATCTATGGGCAATTGGTTTTATTGATGAGCATTATGGATACAACCATAGGTTGAAATACCAGAGGTTGAAGTTTGGAGGCAGGACATGGAGATATATCAGTTTCATGGTGTCACTAATATTAAAGGTGCTGTCTTTCTTCCACTGTCCTTAACATGTGCCTTCTCTTCTCACCTCGCTTCAAGACCATGTATTTTTCCTGCATTTTAGTCATCATACCAGCCCTCCAAACAGTACAAAAGGGGAAATAGGAAGGGGCATAACAACAGGAAAAAAGGAAATCTAGCAATCTAAAGCAGGCAATTTCTAAGTTCCCTTCAAACCTCTATGAGCCTACAAGCACATAATTCCTCAGGCAACGAAAGAGTGATTCAGTATTAACACAGAGCATTTGAGACCCCCTTCTAAACTGTGATATGAGGAAAATGTAAGCATTCCGTTGGAATAAAAACTAGAAAACATAGTTTCTAGATTAAGAGTGATATTGATTTTAACATAATTATCTCTATAATAAAATGTCTTATCTGAAGCATACTAGGCATAGTACTTTAATTTAATAGTCTCTTCTAAATTAATAGTATTCAAAGAAGGACACAAGTATTGCTATATACCTGAATATAGAAGAGGAAGCTAAGGCTTAAAGAACCTGTGTCATATCACACAGTAGTAAATAGGAAGATCAGAATTTGAATGAACCTGCTAACAATAAGTACATTCAATTTTGTACACTTGAAAAAGAAAGACTATAAATAAAAAAATATTTTAACAGCTTCCTCAAGACTCCCATAATTGGAGGCAGGAAAGGGAATCTGCCGATAGAACCTCTAGTTTGTCACCACAAATAAGCCTCCTTATTCATTTTATAGTGAATTCAGTGAGAAACTGAAAATGGCTGCTAGTTACCAAGCCAGTTTAACAAGAGGAAAATGTTTTCTTTCATAGATCTTATACCAATCAACCTAAAACTACAGAGAATATCATTAAATAGCAACTGTTCTCTTCTTTCCAATTGCTAAAAAAAACCCTGAAATATCTCTATTCAGAAATGTCAAGAAGCTGTATAGTAATTGAATTTTGAGCTCACCAAACAAAATAAAACAGAACCATTTAGCTAATGAGAAATTTTAAGAACATTGATAATGAAAACTTGAACTTGCAGCTTAAAAATGAAAAAAAAGCTCTTTTGTCTTATTAGTACAAGCTATGATATGTTCATACAGTCTCACATGATGATTAAATTAGTCCATTAGTGAAAAGATTGGCTCTTTGTATTCACCCAGAGATACCATATCTATTCAACTTCATAATTATCGAGCCACATAATCTTATCATTCCATTGTTCTCACTAAATATTTTCCCTTTCAGTCAGATGTTAATGAAAATAGGAAAGATCTGAATAAACAGAAAGAGAGTCAAGTCACAGTCATGCACGGATATTCTGAACATAACCAGGCCGTTTCAATGGGGATGAATAAATTAGGAAATAGAAGAAAGACAAATGAGTAGAGAAGGAGAATGAGAAAGAGTAAGAGAAGGAGAGAGAGACTGCTTTTTGAAATTGTTATTCATTGGACAATTAAGCTTGTGATTATAAAGTAAATTGAAACTATGTCATCACAAAAAATTTTTAAAATGAGAAAGGAAGGAAGGTGGGATCAAGAGAAGGAGAGTGGGAAGTATCACTATTCTTACAGCTGTGTACAGGAAATACGTGAAATCGGTTCCCTTTTTATAAATAAAGTAAATAAAAATATGCTTAGGGGACAAAAAAGGAAAAGAGAAAGAAAGAAAGAAAGAAAGAAAGAAAGAAAGAAAGAAAGAAAGAAAGAAAGAAAGAAAGAAAGAAAGAAAGAGAGAGAGAGAGAGAGAGAGAGAGAGAAAGAAAGAAAGAAAGAAAGAAAGAGAGAGAAAGAAAGAGAAAGAAAGAAAGAAGGAAAGGAAGGAAGGAAGGAAGGAAGGAAGGAAGGAAGGAAGGAAGGAAGGAAGGAAGGAAGAAGGAAGGGGGAAGGAAGGGGGAAGGAAGGGGAAGGGAGGAGAAGGGAAGGGAAGAGGGGAGTCTTGGAGATTGAAAATCAATGTAGATGCACAATTTAAATGCAGAGTTCATTAAAGAGTTAGAAGATTCCACACTCCATCAGTATTTTTCTCTGTCTCATTAATGTTTCTTTTAACTATACACATATATTACAAAGATTATGCAGCCACATCTCTGATACAGAAAGTTGGAAGCAGATATGGACAAATCTATGAAACAGTCTTTGGGTGCCTATGATTTCCTACTTATTTATTACAATGGTTTGTCCAAGGTTTATTTTTACCTCTCACCTTCCATGTTTGACTGAGAGCCTTCCAGTACATCAGGCTGCATTAAGCCATGAGAAATGTCTTAAATCTGATTTAAGGGCAGGTAGGTTTGTCTTTAGCTCTTACTCATTCCTCTTTGTAACTCAAAAATTCAGCTTCTACAGTACTCCTCCTCAGGGTGCCCCTCACTTCCCTGAGTTCCTGCTGCCAGAGTGAAACATTTCCTCCCTGAAAGAGCCTCTTTTCAAAAGGACCCCCTAGGTTAAATGTATGGTCTTCATCAGTTATGAATGACTGATATCTCATAATACAAAAATTTTATCACTTGAATATTGTAACCAGCATGCATATGAAGGAGCCTTGAATTTTACCTTTCTGGGAAAATTATGGGATGGTTTGTTGGAACCAGAGTCAGGATATACAATTGAAAGTGAGGGCAGGAGGGTAAGCGTTCTTCCAAAAAGAATGCTTGTATAACTTTGAATGACCTTGAGAAGAACTTAACACTGGGTCAGGAAGCAAGGATTTAGGGACATGAAACTAAAGAAAAATACTCTTCTTTCCAACTAAAGTTTGATTGACCTTGGGGCTAAAATGTGAAATGGCTTAGACTCTTCCAGGGCTGTAAAACGAATGTGTGTGTGTGTGTGTGTGTGTGTCTAGGGGCTGGATGGAGGAAGAAGTTGAGCATCCCATGGAAATATCAAGTCAGGCCATTATCCTCCCTAGAACAGGGCATGGATAAAATTTATCCTTTCTTCTGTGCTTCCACTGGGTAGACTTTACATTTTCTACAACTTCCTACTAATTATCCCTCAATGACAATATTACTGGACTTGCAGTCAAGTTCAGGACAAAGCTACACCATAACACTATCCCCATCCCTGTGAAGGGAGCTGGTGTCTTTGAAGCAGTCTAATGTCGCTCCCCGTCTTTGCGGAGGAACGACACTGGACCCTGCGTTGTTCTTTCGTCTGCTCGGCCCTCCCCGGGTTTGCTGCTGGTTCTTCCCGGGTTGGCTACCGACCCTTCCACCTCCGTGGAAGGGCGGTTCCCCCTAGCCACTTTCCCCACTTCCGCGGGGGAGCGGCACACCGCCGGCCGGCTCTCTCGGGGGCTGCTCAGGTGTTCCTTCAGATAGATGTTTCTTGTGCATGTTGTCTCTCTCCTCCTTTATAGTCCTCTTCCACCAATCCCAACTCTGCTACCCACACGCCGAGTACGCTGCTCTCCTCCAATCAGGAGCAGGATCAGCTCCTGCAGGTCATCATTCAAGCTGGCGAGAGGCAGCTGCGTAGAAGTTGTTACTCCCTTCTCAGCGCCATATTGTGGGAGAGCAGATGCATAGAATAAGTCTTAATTCCAGTAACTTAGTCTAGTCCGAGTTGCTCCCAGTTGCTCCCCACAGTCTAACTGTGCTTATACATCCTTTTTTTTTTAAATCAAGTAGGAAAAATCAGTCCACCTGATTTTTTTTCTTTGTTTATTTCTTTGATAGAGTTAGACAGTGAGAGAGAGACAGAGAGAAAGTCTTCCTTCTATTGGTTCACCCCACAAATGGCTGCTGTGGCCAGAGCTATGCTGATCCAAAGCCAGGAGCCAGATACATCTTCCTGGTCTCCCATGCGGGTGCAGGCACCCAATGTGCTCATATGTCTTAAAGAGTCATTGATGACAGAGGCAGCTACATGTCACCATGCTGAGAAAGTCAGAGAATTGTCTGTGAGAATTGTCAAGTGAGAATTGTCAAGTGTTTCTTACCTAGAAAATGAGGATGATGTCTTGGGAACCTCTCAAAAATGAGAGAAAGGTATTTTAAGATTTTTGTAAATATTTATTTATTTATCTGGAAGTCAGAGTTACTAGAGGCAGAGGCGTAGGCAGAGAGAGAGACATCTTCCATCTGCTGGTTCACTCTCCAGATGACTGTGACTGCCAAAGCTGTACCGATCTGAAGCCAGAAATCAGGAGCTTCTTCCAGATCTCCTGCACGGGTGCAGAGTCCCAAGGACTTAGGCTATCTTCTACTACTTTCCTAGGCCATAGCAGAGAACTGGATCAGAAGTGGAGTAGCCAGGACTTACGCCGGTGCCCATATGAGATGGCAGCACTGCAAGAGGCAGTTTTACCCACTATGCCACAGCACCGGCCCCTATAAAGATTTATGAAGGTCGATGACCCTCTTGTCAATAGAGGTCTGATGACAGGTATAAAAATAATTAGCCCTTCAGACAGAGTCATGAATACCTCATGGAATTTCAGCAAATTAGTCTAATGTGTAGAAACATAATAATATGAGAGTGCTCCAAAAAGTTCTTGGACAATAAACTTCATAGAGTTAAAGATAGGTTTATTTGGCATAAAAATGTTATGATTTAATTTATTTGAAAGGCAAAAAGATAGAGAGGGAGAGGGGGAAGGAGAGACAGGGGGAGAAGTAGAAAGAGAGAGAGAAGGAGAAAGAGAAGAGGAGAGGAGAGGAGGGAAAGAGAGAGAGAGAGAAAGAGAGAGAGAGAGAGAGAGAGAGAGAGATCTCCCATCCACTATTTTATGAATAAAAGAGATAGGCCAGATTGGAGAGAGGAAGTTGGAAGCCAATCTGAGTCTCCCACTTGGGTGGCAAGGGTTCAACTACCTAGCTCATTATCTTGTGCCTACCAAAAGTGTGCATCAGCAGAAATCTGGAATTAGGAGTAGAATTCTCTCAAACCCAGGCACTCCTATAGGAGGGCATCCCAAACAGTATCAAATGACCACTCCTGGTGCAAAATATTTTAGATCTACCCACATGAGATGTCCTTAAAAGTTCATTGGAAATGCATATCATGAAAAAACTGTACATGGGTTTCAATACTTTTTGCACCAAAATGAACTTATTTTTTCTTTCCATTTTCCATGGACTCTTTGAAATATCTCCATATTAATGATTTATATGTGTTAGCATTTTAAAATACAAATACAAAATTTAAAAATACAGATATGGTCTTTAATATCTATTATTTCAAATTAAATACATAATGATGTATAGGTGTTAGTAATTATTATAGTCAATTACACCATTATTCAATCTGATGTTAATAATGAAGCTCATAATGTAATTGGCAAAGTTACACAGATAGTTTGACATCAAGCCTGCACTTACAAGCTATTTCTTGAAATATACTAGTTCATGCTATTTCTATTGGGAAAGTGATAGTTTTCCATAATTTTTTATCTTATCTGAGAGAATGAAAATGGGCACAAAGCTTTCCCAATTGCTAATCAAAATCCTGGTAGAAAAGAGTGAACAGGACTAAATACTGTGTGACTTCATTGGGCTGCTCTTTATTTTTTTCTGATCATATCTTTCTCCTCAATCACTTTCTCAAAGGATATGGAGTTAAAGAGTTATTTACTATGGCATAAAAGTTACTGAACTTTAAATCAGCAAGGGCAGGTTGGAATCTCTACCTTAGGGATGAATAAGTGTACTAATTAGAATTAAGTTTAGGTGCGAGGGACAGGTATATGAATGTAACAGTGACTAGAATAATACAGAACTTCATTTTTCCTTAATAGTTTTGCATAAATGTAGATGTCTCTTTCTACATGTCTTTTTCCTCTTCTGCATCATTTTTTCTCTTTCCTGTTGCATTTGTAGCTATCCAGTGAATTTAAATGTCCTTTTAATTTTTTTCTCACAGTTCTAGTTTTTTTTCAAAATTTCATCCACTTCAACTGAAAATGAAAATATGACAAAGATTTTTTAAAAATAATTGTATATTATAAAGAAATGAAGATGGGAGTGCAAGGGGAAAATTAGGTAAATAAGGAAGAAAGAAAAAAGTAAGAAATTGAAATAAATGATTTCAGCATCCTTACATTTAGGAAACAGGAGTTATATCAACATTGTGAAAAACATTTTTAAGACATATCTCATAGGCATTTATATATCAACATGAATACTGAACAGCTTCAAAGATTATTTTTATTAAAGTTTGAAAATTATGAAAGTAGAAATTTGAGTTATACCTTCACTTAAAATTATCTTCCAGTTTACCTTAAGGCGGAGTCTATTATAAATCTAGTGTATGAAATTAAGTCTGTAGTCTACCATGAATGTCCTTTCAAGTTATTAGACCAAATTAACTTTGGGTTAGAAGAGTAAAGCAGACTTCCCAAACCTAGTATATTAGGATAACAAATTATTTAACTAAACATGCTTTTGTGGGTGCACCTAAATTATTTCTAATTTAACTTTTTATGAAATTAGATAAAATGCATGCTTAATTATTTTATTAAATTACAGGCACTAGGCATAACTTAATATTATTGGAGTCATTATGTACTACTTTCATTTGTAATATAATAAAATTTTTATAAACTCTTGTAATATATAAACTATAATTCACTACAGGAAACAACCATATACAAGTAATCATTTTTGGATCACTTTGGCTTGTTATTTAACAATCTCTGTATTCTTTATTTTTTAAAGATTAATTTATTTACTTGAGCAGTAGAGTTAAAGAGAGAAGGAGAGAGAGAGAGAGAAATCCTCCAACCCTTGGTTCACCTCCAAATGGCCACAACAGCTTGAGCTGAGCTGATATGAAGCCAGGAGCCAGGAGCTTCCTCTTGATCCCCTACCTGGGTACAGGGACCCAAGCACTTGGGCCATCCTCCACTGCCTTCCCAGACCATCAGCAGGGAGCTGAATTGAAAGTGGAGCAGCTGGCACTAGAACCGGCACCCACATGGGATGCCTGCGCCGCAGGTAGATACTTAAGTTACTATACCACACCACTAGCCCCTGTATTCATTTTTATTAACAGGAATAATTTTGTGATATTTTCAACAATCTGAGCAATCAGATGGAGGGGCATGCTTATTACCCTGTGCTTTGGGACTTCTATATTTTATTCATACATAAATATAAATGATTCAGAATTCATTTCTTTCCCAGAATTATTTGCAATGTGTGTGCTTTCAAAATCACTATTACTGGTTGTTAACAAGTCTGGAAGTCAAATAATGGAAGCTCAAAGCCCAATTTCATGACAAATTGTGTGGATTTTGTCATTATTGCCATTAAAGCAAACTTTCATTTTCTGTCATTCTTCATGTGACAAATTGATAACTACTGTTTTTTGCAATGTTCCTCATTATCTACTGCCTTTGTGTTTCACAGAAATGTTTAATAGCTTTTTATTCGACCCATCTCTTGATTAGAAGTAATTTACTGTGAGGTGTTCAATGAAAAACACACAGTGTGAGTTTAATTAACCTAGAAAAATAAAACCTGTTTCTAAACTCAGCTAGGACATGGTATTGTAGTAGTAGAAGAGAACACGTATGTACCTTGGCAACAGATGGCCTTGGTAGCATAACTTCATTCTGACTTTCATGTTAAGTTTTGATTAATTAAAGGATTTTGTTTGGATAATAAATTACTCCTCTCAAACTGTAGGTTAAGATTTGAAACAGCTTGTTGATCATTTGTCTTGTCAAAGAACAGAGTCGTTAAGATCCAAATTAACTGCCATATGCTAGATTTCTTTGTTTTGAAACTGTTAAAAATGTATTTCAGAAGATGAATGGCCTGGTCAAGGACATTGGGGGAAGTTAATCAAAGTTATTTGAGGATGCTTGTGCTCTGTCATTTATCTAGGAAGAAAGAGCGATCCTGTTATGGTAGGGTGACAACCAGGGGCACAACAATAAGTTGAAGTATATAAGTTCTATAAGGAACCTTTCTCTGGTTATCTGCTGAATGAACGAGAGTCACTGAAACAATGGTAAATCAAGCACCAAGTTCTTGATAAGGTAGCAAATGATCAGTTCCACCTGCTTCTGAGGAGGAACTGTGTTACCACTGCTATGGTTTAGCATCATTTTCTACTATACATCTGCATAAACTGGATTGGCTGTTTCAATGGATAGTTTGACACTACTAAAGTGACATTGAAATATTTGCTAGAAATAAAGCCCAGCTCAAGCAATGGCAGAAGGATTAGAGTTAGTATATTTTCCTAAGTAAATCTGTATATAAAGCAGTCCCATGCATTCCTAGGGTGTTGAAATTGAAATAATTTAAAAATAAGATATTAAAAATCAAGTATAATAACCATACCCAAGGAATAAAAAATTTATAACCACCAAGGGGCATTTTGAAGCTGTGCTTAACTTTTATTCTATGCCTTGATAACACTGAGGGACATGACTGCATTGACTCATAATAAAACTGATTTTGCTGAATCTGGAAGTTCAATAACAAGGCCAAACATTCGTGATATATTTTGAAAAGAATTATATTTTCTAAAATTAAAAATCAACAAATAAAGTTTTCACTTCTATAAAGGATCTTCAATATTCTGGAAAATTTTAAAAAGTAGTTCAGCTTCTTCAGTGATGATAAATGGTCATTGTGGGGCCAGCGCTTTGGCATAGTGGGTAACATCGCCACCTGCAGTGCCGGCATCCCATATGGGTGCCAATTTGAATCCTGGCTATTCCACTTCTGATCCAGCTCTCGGCTATAGCCTAGGAAAGCAGTGGAAGATGTTCCAAGACCTTTCACCTCTGCATCTGTGTGGGAGACCAGGAAGACGCCCCTGGCTTTGGATGGACACAGCTCCAGTAGTTGTGGCCATCTGGGGAATGAACCTAGCGGATGAATGACTGACACCTCTGCCTCTCTATAACTCTGCCTATCAAATAAAGAAATAAATGTTAAAAATAGAATTAATTAATTAATTAATGGTCAATGTGACATGTATGTGTTTATATTGCAAGACTAAATACTATAAATGTGTTTCTTGAGGAATGATCTTTGGAAAATACACAACAGAAATATCTGAAGTGCTCATTAAAAAGTGCAGCTCTTGGGCTCACCCCAAAATGACTTATTCAGAATTTTTAAAGGTGGAGTCTAGAGCTCTACATTTTTTAAGCATTAATTCCTAACCCAGCCTCAGGTGTTTCTTAAAGGAGTCAAATAAATAATGTTATAAAGGGTGTGATATACCTCAAACCTGCTGTAGTATTTGCAGTCTGTGTACCTCGGATACTCCAGTTGTTTCAACTAGACTAATTCTAATGCCTGAATAAATCTGTTGATTGTCTTATTGTGCTGTGGAGGCAAAGGTCTCTAATTCTTGCTCTATTAACCCAAAGATTTGTAGACACATAGGCAGATTGTTTGCATCAACATGATTTATGTCACCCCTGTCTCACCCAAAAGCACAAGAAATTATTCCTGTCTCCCCAGCTAGAGCAGTTTTTCGATTGAATTCAATTGGGAAAAAGCAGAATGGAACTCAGCCCATTCTGTAAATCATTTAGTTCTCTTATGTTTATTTATCCAATGCACTATAGTTCTGCTAAATTAAGTTTGCAGCCTGGAGCTGGGGTGGCATGATGGGTAAAGCCACTGCCTACAATGCCAGCATCCCATATGTTTATAGTTCATGTCATAGCTATTCTACTTCTGATCTAGCTCCCAGTTAATGGCCTTGGGAAAGCAGAAGATGGCCCAAGTATCTGGGCCCCTGCCACCTGTAAGACCCAGAAGATGCTGGCTCCTCGTTTTGGCCTGCCTAGCACTAGTTATTGTGGCTATCTGAGGTATGAACCAAATGATGGAAGATCTCTGTCTCTGTCTTTCCCTCTCTTTCTGTAACTCTGACTTTCAAAAATAAGTAATGAATTTTTTTAAAAAATCATGTAGTCTTGTAGCTAAATACCTTCTGCTGACTTTATCAAGTAGTAGTGAGTGGCTGCCTTTGGGCACATTTTTCTTCCATATGGCCAAGGCTCAGATTTATGATGCTAGCTTTAAAGACTTGAGAACTGAACTCATAGTAGCACCCTTTATACTGTTTGTCATTAGTCAATATCAAGTTCAGAGAGATGGATACATTTTACAGTCATGAAAATAATTTAAGATTATCTCCAACAATAATTTTTCTTCTTTTTTAAAAGATTTATATTTTTGAAAGTCAGAGTTATACAGAGAGAGGAGAGGCAGAGAGAGAGAGAGAGAGAGAGAGAGAGAGGTCTTTATCTGATGATTCACTTCCCAATTGGCCACAATGGCTGGAGCTGTGCTGATCCAAAGCCAGGAGCTTCTTCTGGGTCACCTATGTGGGTGCAGGGGCCAAGGACTTAGACCATCTTCTACTGCTTTCCCATGCCATAGCAGAGAACTGGATTGAAAGTGGAGAAGCCTGGTCTCGAACCAGTGCACATATGGGATGCCGGTGCTTCAGACCAGGGCATTAACCTGCTACGCCACAGCACTGGCCCCCAATTTTTTTTCTTCACTCACATTATTTCCTTAGCTCTCATGGAGTCTCTTTACTATAGAGGGATATGGTTATATGAATATTATATCATTTTTTATGAAATGAAGAGAAAATACCCAGAGCCAAAATAATTTTATCTTAGAGTCAGATAATGTGATACAGCAGATTAAGCTGCCATTGCAGATGACTGTATCCCATTTTGGAGTGCACATTCATAGCCTAGCTTCTGCATTTCTGATCCACCCTCCTGCTAATTCAAATTAGGAAATAGCAGATGATGGCTCAAGTACTTGGGCCTCTGCTATCCATATGAAAAAACAAGATGGAAGCCTGGGGTCTTGGTTTCTGTCTGGCTGAGACCAGACCATTGGGTATTTGAGGAGTGAGCCAGGGAATGACTGTTTTTTTTCTCTGTGTCTATTTGCTGTCTCTCCCCGACCCCAACTCCTGCTTTTGCACTTGTTCTCACTCTTTCTCTCACTCTGCCTTCCAAGTAGATGAAAACAAATAAATGAAAAAACCCATTTAATTGGGGCTAGTGTTTAGTATAGCTGGCTAAGCCTCTGCCTCAACACTGGCATTTAATATGGGCACCATTTTGAGTCCTGGTTGCACCACTTTCAGTACAGCTCCCTGCCAATATGTCCAGGAAAGCAATGAAAGATGACACAAGTGCTTGGGCCCCTGATACCCATGTAGGAGACCCAGATGAAGCTCCTGACCCTGGCTTCAGGCTCAATAGGTCTGGTTCTTGCCTGGATGTTGTAGCCATTTGGGGAATTAACCAGTGGATGGAAGATTTCTCTCCCTGTCCCAAACATTCTCATAATTCTGCCTTTCAAATAAATAAATAAACTTTAAAAAATCATTTTTATAAACCCAAGATTGGAACCCATGTTTCTAAACTCTTACCTGTTGCATTTGTAATGTAGCACAAAAGAACTCAAGCCTTACTCTGTTACTAATTTTGCTCATAAGCATAATTGGTTACTTATTATCAGCTAATTTGTACCAAATGCTGTGTATACAATTAAGTTGTTATGAAAAGCTCAGTTAAGGGCTGCATTGATGGGGATATGCAGAGGATTGTGACATAGCCAGGTTTGGGTAACTAACCAAGGATCAAGGCAGATCACTCCAAAATGAGCAATCTTTCTAAAATCTGAAAATCAAGTAAGTTAGTAAGAAAAAAAGGTGAGTAGAAAGTTAATCCCAGGAAACCATACCAGTTTTCCAAATAAGCAAGTAAAGCACAAATTTTTCTTTAAAAGAAAAGAGTAGAAAAAGTTACAAGAAATCATTAAGAATCCGCATCAGAAAAAAATCACTTGATGGTCTTTCTTTAAACTGATGTTATGACTTAAGTTTATGATTATTTTTAATTACATAAGAGTGGAAGAATATCATACCTTTCCAAGCAATTAACTTTTGAAATTCATAACCCCATTTTGTCTAGAGGAGAGAGATGTCTTAGGATATCAGGGCTTACAGGAGCTTAACCTGGCTTAAATATACACATTTTTTTTGACAGGCAGAATTAGACAGTGAGAGAGAGAGAGAGAGAGACAGAGAGAAAGGTCTTCCTTCTGTTGGTTCACCCCCCAAATGGTCACTACAGCTGGCACGCTATGCCAATCCAAAGCCAGGAGCCAGGCTTCCTCCTGGTCTCATGCGGGTGCAGGGCCCAAGCACTTGGGCCATCCTCCACTGCCTTTCCGGGCCTCAGAAGAGAGCTGGACTGGAAGAGGAGCAACAGGGATAGAACTGGCACCACAACCGGGATAGAACCCAGGGTACCGGTGCCGCAGGCAGAGGATTAGCCTAGTGAGCAGCGGTGCTGGCCAGTATACACATTTAAGCAGAGGTACATGGGTGACCAATGTCATGTCAGCATCCTTTATATCCAAAAATCTTCAGAGTGTGCAACAAGTTGATATTTTATTCTATGAACCCTGTGAAGTTTTGGGAGAAACACACTCCTTTCTTCCTAAATCTTCTCTTTTCAATTTATTCCAGATATCATCATAATATGAAGTTGAAATCCTATTTCTTCTTATTACTGTGATGCTGGACAAACTTCTTAGCTGTTCACTGCCAAGGTTTCCTGATGTGTAAATTGTGAGGATTGAATAAACTAATGGACCTAATGACTATACTCAGTAAGTGCTATAGATTTGGTTATCACTATTGTCAGTGTTTAGTGAGATGAGCAACAAGATCAGATTTGCATCTTTGAATATTTATTGAGGTTGTAATGACTATTAGAGAAGACTAGAATCAGAAACATGAATTACAACATTGATTCAAACATCATTATGATATCTGGAATAAACTGAAAAGAGATGATTTAGGAAGAAAGGAGTGGGTTTCTCCAATAGGCATGAACACCAACATTGAGTTTCAGATAGAAAAAAATGTGTACTTGGAGAGGACAGGTAGTTTATGCAGCTTAATTTGCCTGACTGTAGTGGGAGATCTGGTAATAAAATGTTCCAGGAATATGAAATAGGAAGACAAAAATTGCAGCATTGTTTATATATGGCCTGCAGCAAAAATATTACTTTCATGGCCTCAGAAAATGAGGGGCATGTGCAAACAATTTTTAAGGTTGCTTTCAACTTTAGCATTCGGTTATAATTATGCTAATCTGTGATAAATCCCTACCACATGAATAATGAACAAGAGATTTTCACTATGGAGCTGAAGACAAAGAGTGAACAGAGACATTCAAACATGGAAGAGCATCTTGTCTTTGTCTTCCCATTTGCCCATTTGTGTAATTTACTAATTTTATTCCATAAGAAACAGAAGCCATAAAGTAACTTTTAATCTGATCAATCCTTGTAATCCAAATACTTTTTTTCTTTCAATTTACTATCTGGTGCCAAGGGAAAATGAGGTGATTTTTTTGATTTATTCATTTGAAAGGCAGAGCATGACAAGCAAGGACCCAAATATTTGGCTTATCTTCTGCTGCCTTCATAGCTGCATTAACAAGAAGCTGGATCAACTGAAAGTAGTCAGGACTTGTACTGCCTTTGAAATGGGATGCTGGCATCACAAGCAGTAGCTTAACCGTCTGCACCACACTGCCCAATCCAACTCCACCCCTCAGTCAATATGGATGTCTCAGTTTATAGGAAATAATTCCCTTAAAATATTACAGGAAAGTCTGCCCATATATGGGAATCTCTTGTTTTCTCAAAAGTCTTTATTTTTTTAAGATTTATTTATTTATTTGAAAGTCAGAGTTACACAGAGAGAGAAGGAGAGGCAGAGAGAGAGAGAGAGAGAGAGAGAGAGAGAGAAGTCTTCCATCCACTGGTTCACTCCCCAATTGGCCACAATGGCCAGAACTCTGCCAATTCAAAGCCAGGAGCCAGGAGCTTCTTCCAGAAATCTCATGCAGGTGCAGGGGCCTAAGGACTTTGGCCATCCTCTACTGCTTTCCCAGGCCACAGCAGAGAGCTGGATTGGAAGTGGAGCAGCCGGGACTCAAACTGCACCCACATGGGATGCTGGCTCTGCGGGTAGTGGCTTTACTCGCTATGCCACAGCGCCAGCCCCAGGTCTTTAGCTTTTTAAATCCCAAACAAATAACTTTAACTTTATATTTTCCTGTTGAAATAAAGAAATAGAGAGCATGTGCCAGCTTCACCACAGGAACAGTGAGGGAAAAATAATGAGTAAAAATCATTCATAATGCTTTTCTGTAACTCATAGTACCCATATATGAGGTATTCAAAAGGCAATTGAAAATACATAATTAAAAGATGAGTTTCTCTTGGTGAAAACATTTTGAAGTTCATACAGTATTTTCATAATGTGAATTTTTCACAAATTTTTAAAAACTCATAGTAAGTGTTTTCAAAAACATCTTGAACCAAAATGAATTTTCTTTTAATTTCATTTTTCATGAACTTTTTGTAGTATAAGCTAAGTCATAAAACAAATCTCAATAAATTAAAAAACACTGAAACCATACAATGTGTCTTTTCTGACCACTATAGAATGAAGTTGGAAATTAAAAACTTAAGAAATTCTAGAAAATATTCCAACACACGGAGATTGAACAACATGCTTCTGTGTTGTAGAAGAAATCAATAGGGAAATCAAAAAAAATATTGGGAAGGAATGAAGATGACAGTACTACATAGCAAAACATTGGATAGAGCAAAATCAGTGTTAAGAGAGAAGTTTACAGTAATTAGTGGTTACATCAAGAAATTGGAAAGGTATCAAATATATGATCTAACAATGCATCTCAAGGACCTAGAAAAACATAATAAAACAAAACTAAAATTAGTATGAGGAAAGAAATAATTAAAAACAGAAAAGAAATAAACAAGAAATTTGCAAAATTCAGTGAAGTGAAGGGCTGATTTTTTTAATAAAGAAAGCAAAAATGATAGATCATTGTCCCAACAAGAAATCAAAACAAAAAAATGAGAGGATAGCATTTTGACATAGTAGATAAGGCCTCATTGCCTATGAAGCCAGCGTCCCACATGTGCACTGGTTCAAGTGCTGCCTGCTCACTTCAGATCAGTCTCTCCGCTGGTGCACTTGAGAGAGCAGTGGGAGATGACCTAGCTACTTGGGCCCCAGCACCCATGTGGGAGACTCAGAGGAGGATCCTAGCTTCAGCCTGGACCAGCACCAGACTTTGTGGTCATTTGGGGAGAAAATCAGTGGATTGAAGACTTCTCTCTTTGTCTCTCTCTCTCTCCCTCTCACTCTGTAACTCTGCCTTTAAAATAGTTGAGTATTCAAAAAAGGGAGGCATACACAAATTAATAAAATTATAGATGAAAAAGAGATGTTACAATGGATAAAACAGAAGTAAAAAGAAGCATCCAGAATTCCTACCAATAGATAAATGCCAACAAAAAAAGAAAATCTAGAAAGAATGTATATATTATTGGAGACCTATAAAGTACCAAAATAGAGTCAGGATGACATAGAAAATCCAAATAGACCAATAACCAAGAAGGAGGTTGAATCAGTAGTAAAGACCTCACGAAAGAAAAGTCCAGGACTGGATGAATTCACTGCTGAATTCTATGAGACATTTAAAGAAGAACTAATTCCAACTGTTCTCAAGCTACAAAAACATTTGAATGGTAGGGAATTCTCCCAAATTCCTTCTATGTGATCAGCATTACTATAAGTCCAAGATCAGAAAAAATACAACAGAGAACTAGAACCTTAGAACAATATCCCTGCTGAATATAAATGCAAAATCCTCAAAAAGTATTAGTTAATCAAATCCAACAACCCATCAGAATGATCAATCAACAGGGCCAACTGGGATTCATTCTGGTATGCAAGGATAGTTCAACATAAGCAAAAAAAAAAGTGAGACAAGACATCAACAAATTGAAGAAGAAAGGCCGTTTGATTATCTCAACAGATGTAGAGAAAGAATTTGATAAAATACAATCTCCTTTCATGATGAAAATCTTAAGTAAATTGGGTATATAGGATTATTCCTCAACACAATTAATCCAAAACCACATCCAACATCATATTGAATGAGGAAAACATAGAAGCATTTTCACTAAAATCTGGAACCAAAGATGCCCATTTTCAACATTGCAATTTAATACAGTGCTGGAACATTTAGCGAGAGCCATAAGGGAAGAAAATGAAATCAAATGGGTACAAATTTGAAAGGAGGAATTCAAATTATTCTTGTTTTCAGGTGACAAGATCTTATATAGAGAGAGGAACCAGGATTCCATTTAGAGACTACTGGAATTCATAAGAGAATTTAGTAAAGTTGCAGTACATAAAATCAACACACAAATATCAATAGCATTGGTATACACAAAAATTGCCACAGCTGAGAAAGAACTTCTAAGGTAAGTATCATTCAAAATAGCTAAAAATTTAATATATTGAAATATACTTAACCAAGGGTGTGATATATTTCTACAATAAAAATAACAAAACATTATGGAAAGAAATAGAAAAAATGTAAAAATCTTGAATGTTCATGGATTAGAATAATTAATCTAACTAAAAGAATCTACAGATTCAATGTAATCCCTATGAAAATACCAAGGACATTCTATACAGATATACAACAAACAATGCTAAAATTCATATGGATACAAAAGAAACTTGAAAAGGCTAAAGCAATCATAAACAAGAAAAAGAAAACCAGAGGCATCATAATACTAGATTTCAAGACATACTACAGAGCAGTTATCATCGAAATAGCATGCTACAGGCACAAAAATAGACATGCAAATCAATGCAATAGAATAAAACCCCAGAAATTAACCCACACAGCTTCAACCAAATAATCTTTGACTAATGAGCTAAAATCAATCCCTGCAGAAAGGACAGTTTCTGAACAAATGGTGCTGGGAAAATTAGATCTATGTATACAAAAGCATGAAACAAGACCCCTACTGCACACCTTTTTTTAAAAAAAATAGAATTATTTATTTATTTGAAAGGCAGAGTTACAGAGAGGCAGAGACAGAGAGAAAGGGAGGTCTTCCATCCACTGGTTCACTCTCCAGATGGCTGCAATGGTCGCAGCTGTGCCTGTCCAAAGCCAGGATCATGGAGCTTCTTCCAGGTCTCCCACACAGGTGCAGGGGCCCAAGTACTTGGACCATCTTCTACTCCTTTCCCAGTTTATAGCAGAGATCTGGATCAGAAATGGAGCAGCCAGGGCTCCAATTGCTGCCCATATGGAATGCTAGCATTATGGGAGGTGGCTTTACCCACTAAACCACAATGCCGGCCCCCCTACCTTACACCTTATACAAAAAGCAACACCAAATGGATCAAGGATCTAAATATACAATCTTATACTATCAAATTACTAGAGGAAAACACTGGAGAGACTTAAAGATATTTGCATGAGCTGAGAATTCTTGGAAAACACCCAGAAGCCCAGGCAATAAAAGCAAAAATAAAGAAATGGAATTACATGAAGCTAGGAAGCTTCTGCACTGCAAAGGAAACAATCAACTAAGTGAAGAGGCAAAAAATGGGAGAAAATATCTGAAAACTATGCAACCAAAAGAAGATTAATATCCAGGGCCAGCGCCGCAGCTCACTTGGCTAATCCTCTGCCTGCAGCGCTGGTACCCTGGGTTCTAGTCCCAGTTGGGATGCCAGATCTGTCCTGTTTGCTCCTCTTACAGTCCAGCTCTCTGCTGTGGCCCGGGAAGGCAGTGGAGGATGGCCCAGGTGCTTGGGCCCTGCACCCGCATGGGAGACCAGGAGGAAGCACCTGGCTCCTGGCTTCAGATCGGCACAGCACACTGGCCATAGCGATCTTTTGGGGGGTGAGGGAATGGAAGGAAGACCTTTCTCCTTGTCTCTCTCTCTTTCACTCTCTAACTCAGCCTGTCAACAACAACAACAAAAAAGATTAATATCCTGGATGAATGATGACCTCAAGAAACTCAGCAACAACAAACCAAGCAATCTGCCTAAAAAATGGGCAAAAGACTTGAACAGGCATTTTTCAAAGGATGAAATTTCAATGACCAAGAGACACATTAAACAAAAATCTTCAGGGTCATTTTCCATCAGAGAAATGCAAATAAAAACCACAATGAAGTTTCACCTTACCTAAGTTAGAATTGTTCTCACACAGAAATCAAAATACAATAAATGCTAGTGAGAAAGTAGGGGAATGATACCCTAATACACTATTTGTTGAAATGTAAACTAGTACAATCATTATGGTAGACAGTAGAGAGATTCTTCAGAGATCCAAAAACAGATCTACTATATGATCCAACCATCCCACTCCAGGAGATTTATCCAAACAAAATGAAATTTGCAAATTAAATAGTTATCTGCACCCCTCCCCGCCATTTATTGCAGTCCATTTCACCATATCTAAGATATGGAATGACAGATATCTGTCAACTGGTGACTGGATAAACATGTGATACACACACACACACATATATACATAAACACATTACAGAATACTATTAGACCATAAAAAGAATGAAATCCTTTCTTTTGCAACAAAATGGGAGAATCTAGAAACTATTATGCTTAGTGAAATAAACCAGCCCCAAAAGGTAAGTTTCATATGTTTTCTCTGATATGTGCCAGTTAATATAAAATATAAAAAGTATAAAAATGAAAAGGACATCTTGAGATACGATTGCCATTTTTAGCCCTTGTTTATATTCCTCCAGAACTGTGGTCTTCCTACTTTTTACTTGTTCAATATCATGGTTAGTGGTGAATTAAGGCTATGATTTTAGAGTGACTAAAATTATGCCTTCGCAAAAATGAAAAAAAAAAAAGAAGGAAAGAGAGGAACTGAGGGATGGAGAGGAGGAGGAAGGAAAGTATGGTTTTTTTCTTAGAACTATAAATATAAAATACATGAAATCTATTCTCTTTATATTAATAAAAATAATAAAAAGCATAATATAAAAACTAATTGACAATTATCAAACCCTGTCAACCAGTAGATGGAGCTGTAATCTGTCAAATAACTAATGAATGAGTTAAAATGGGATAAAAATAAAGACTGAACATCCAGTAGATTTACAATCTACTATCTATTTAATACCTACAGGGGAGAAAGTTTTGAAGGTATTGACTCAATAAGCCAAAATTGCCTGCTGAGGGTGTAATCTTACTATGTACATTCTAAGATGCACAAACTAAGGTTGAGGGAGGTTCAAAAATTTCCCATTATCATATACCTTGTAAGTGCAGATGATCAGTTAGAATGCAGATTATCTGCTTCTGGAGTTCTGCTCATAAATGCAGAATATACTGCCTCTTTAGTTTCCTCTCCATCTTTATTTTAGTAAAGGAGTTTCTTTTTTTCTCTTTAGTCTTGCCTACATTTTACTAAATGTAAGGAATTAAATAAACATCTTTAAATCATTTTCCATACATTAACCTTTGGAGAAAGTGCAAGCAATCATTTGTTCTGCTTTCCTTTACTTGATACTTAAACACTTGTTTGTTAAATGAGCCACAACTTTTCATAATTCAATCTATTTACTCATGCTGTTGCTTTAAGCCAATTGTGGCTTTTCATATTAGTAATGCATTCGTCCTTTAAGCCCCACTCCATGATATCCCATGTAATATAAGATAACTCACTTCTCACACTGCTCACCTGGGCTTGTAATTCTACGTAATTCGATTACACTTATTTCTTCTATTTGTAATTCACTTACCTGTATGTCTGATCTGACACAATGTATATTTTTAGTGATAAGTATATCCCATTTTTTCATTTTATGATCCAGGAACTTTGTTATAACAGATTATGAATAATCAATGTATGCTTTTCTTTTTTGGTTTCTCTGTTCTTAAAATGAATGGATCATTTTTAAAGGAATCTATAGAGAAAGAAGAAAAAAAATCTCCCACTATTGGAATTGTTTCTGAAAGATGTTTGTAGTGCATGTTTGAAAATTTATATCCTGTTTGTCATTTCCCAAATAGAAACAGGTGTCTCTTAAATTTAAGACAGAAACTTGGTCTGAAAAGCGACAGTTGTTCTGCTCTGGCAGATGTCTCTAAGAACAGCTTGAATGGGTGCACTTGCACCTGACAGTGAATATTAAAGTTTGGCCAGCTCCATCTTTCACTTTCACAAAGAGGCATATTTAAATAAATCTTGTCTTGCCAAATAATTATCTCATCTTTACTTTGTAAATACCACATTTTCTTTAACAACCTGTTTTCAGAGAAATATTGATGGAGAAAAGTAGCTGAGGATAAAGGGGTCATAATCTGCCTCCTTCTTCAGACTACACATACATCTCTCACTTCAAATACTCTCAAGAGGCAACTTAAGTATGCAGCTCAACCCAATACTTCAGCTCCTGTTAATGTAGATGGTTCTATTCAAAAAAGTATTGGCTGCGTTTTGAAACAACAATCACAGACTACTCATTGCCCCTGAATGCTGATATATACTTGCTTTATTTGGTCATCATATTTTTAGCTGCAAGTGCTTTGACTATTTAATTGGAATAAAGGTTTTGCTAGGTAAATGTTGAAAGCAATGACAGCACTATTATCAAGTTACTGTCTGTATTTGGCAACAACTTCTGTTCAAATCCTATTTCCAGACCTGAATCACTTCAAAACAGAAAAGCATCACTTATGTTTCAATTACACCTTAAGGAACACGCGTCACCATGACTCACAAGGGCATTTCTGCATGTGTTCATCAATAGGTCAAGAAAGCAGAATGTGATGCACTTGAGAATCAGACTTTCTAAAAAATGTAACACTGATTTTTATGTGTTATGTTCATTGACAGTACTCTTAATGTAGTCACCATTGACCTCCATAAAAGAAAATCCATGGGTATTAGCATATAAGTTAGCAGACTTTGAAGTAGTGGTTGATGTTGCCAACGTTTTCTGCTACCTTGAGATGATCTCTCTGCTTATTTTCTGTCACAGACAAATTTGTTGTCATTCTCATGATCTAATAAAGATATTTCAACTCTTAAATGTCTAACAGGAGAGCATGAGATGGCAAAGACTCTCAGCAGGATCTTCTTGTCTTGCTTCATATTTTCTTTCTAGGCTAATTCATCGTGCCTGTACCTACTTCAATTGCTCTTGATATGCCTTCTACTTCCAAAGTTTTATATACATAGAATAGTATCAATCCTCTGTGGTCCAGATCTATATATTTACCTGTCTACTCCATTTCTCCAATATTTACTTTCTTTTTTTTTTTTTTTTGTAAAACATTCTTTTATTCAAAGAACAAGTGCTGTTTACGGACTGCCCTTGGTACAAATAACATCCATTATGCAAAGATACAAGATCCGGGTTATGCACAATTCCAGGCTTGGAGGTGGCAGGGGTTCGGGTCTCCAGTCCTACCACCCCAGGCCCAAGTCAGGCTGAAGAAAGCGAGCACAAGGGGAAGAGTCCCCAGCTCCTCAGTAGATCAAGACCAAGTGTCCGGGAGCGGCCGCTACCCATTTAATCCAGGTCGACGCGGCCGGAGTTCTGCCTGGAAAAAAAAAATGAACTTAAGCTCTATTTACCTCAAGACTATTCTGCAGTTTCCGCATCTTGGGAAACAAATTTAACCCCACATTTGGAAACCAGAAAGCAAAAAAATGACTTTTATCATCTGTCAGTAGTTAACCCTCTGGCTCTCATGTCTAATCAATGACAAAATTGTGACTTATTACCTTTATATTCTGGATATAACTACTTGGCTTCCCCTACAGTTTCGACACACTGGTAAGCCCCAAACCTTTCTCATTTGTACTTCTAAGAGAGTCTCCAAACGGGACTCCTAACAAATCCAATCACGTGGCACCTCTAGTTAAATTCCTGAATGAATCTCCATTGCTTTAGTAGTAAAGACTTACATTCTAAATCCTGAAAGGGGTGGAGGGGATAGAAGGAGTCTGGAATAAAAAAATAAGTAGAGATCTCAGTTTAGCACTGCCTCTCTCATCTCAAGTTGTGTTCCTTTTCCTGAGTTCTGACTGTGTAGGTGCACTTGCTTTTCTTCAGATTCTCAGGCATGCTTAAATCCCTCCTGCCAAAAAGGTCTCATCTGTATCCCTCCCTGTGGAAGCAAAACTTTTCCTGATTCCTTCTTCACCTGGTCAACTACTACACCAAGGACAGCTGTAACATAATTTCTTAAGGATATATTTGCACTTGTTGAACCTACATATAATGTTGTGTCCCTTAATCATAATCTTCCATGGCACGTTTGAATGTACTTAAAAAATAATTGTGAGTGATTAATTGGTTGTGTTTGCATAATCTGGTAGTATGTAATCTGTATGAGGAAAGGGCCTATACCTAACACAATGTCTGCCCAGAGTGTGGATTTAGTAAATACTTATTGAATGTGGAATGAATTATGAGTTCCTCATTGAGTTTACTCAGGGTACATATTATTAAAGAAAAGAATAATCAGGTGAGTGAAAAATAATTGAGAATCTAGGATAAGAATTCATAAAGCATTCATCTTATGCAACAATTATTACTTAGTTCCATTCTGGGCCTTCAAGGTTCATGAACCAGTCTTAGGATCTTTTCTTAATGTTCTTTTACTGGCTTTTTCCCCATGCTGTATGCTGCTAACTTGGGAATATTGAAGATGGCATTTCTCTAAAGATTTTTTTCATTTTTTTCTGACACATTGTCCACATTTCTGAAAACAATAGATAATCCTTTGAACTGATGACAATTCCCTAGACTTACATGATATAGTAGCACCAACTGCTATCAACCACTTTACTCAAACTGTGTTATCATCAGCATCCCTAGTTCATTCAATTCTTAGTATGCTTATTAAGGAAAGATGGTTAATATGATATATTAAATGAAATGAGTTTCAAGTTCGTTTCCAATTACATTATAATTTCAATATACTCTAGCTCACCACATCCATTCCCCAAGTTATGAAACCTGGAAGTCAGGACACATTGGCTTTAGTTAAAAAAAAATGTGATCCAAACTTAATAAATAAGGAACGTATTGGCTCACATAACTAAAATGTCTAGGAAGAAAATGATTAAAGCATCACTGTACTGTGGAATCAGATGATGTTTTCATGGCTGAAATTATTCCCTATCTCAGCCTCTGCCTTCTGCTGTGTTGGCTTCAGTAGCAGGGCACCCCCGGTAGTATTGAGAGGAAAATAAATCCAGTCCCTACATCTGCTCAAATTTACATGCAGCAAGAGAGAGTAAATGAACTTGCCTGGTAGTTCAACCAAAAGAACTTGCATTGAGGATTTAGACCCCTGATTGCAAGTCATCCAGTGTTGGGGTAGAATGAGCTGTTGATTCATAGACATTGTTCACAAATCTTACTCCTGGAGCTAGGGTGAATGGCAGCTTTCTAGGAACTGTATATCCTGAGCATAAGACAGAGAGTAGGAAGACTGGTATAGACACATGAACTATTTCTTAAAGTATGTGTTAGATGCCATACCTCAAAATGCAGCAAATATCTGCCCTATTGAGTTCCTATTGCATTCTCCACTCCCATAGATTCTCTCTGGATATATCAGTAATGGCTTATTGCTTCAAGAATTGTAAATTTGTGACAAATCTAACCAAATATAATAGGAGCATTTAATCTTCCGGTAGCACCTTATATAAAGTAAATGATTATTTTTAAAAATGTGAGTAAAAGAGAAATGTGAATACCAGTATCTGAAAAAAGTGGTATTTTAATTAAGTAATTTGTAGTAGCTTAATAGCATAATATTTATAAGCAACAATTAAATGTCACAGTTTTCTCATCCATCTGCTGTACTTTTTTTATTTAGTTCCTTCAAAAATGAAAATAGACTTGAGCCTTATCTACCCCCCTCAATACACACTCCAGCTCAAATGGTAAAAAAAACAATGTTGTCATTTGTTTTGTTTGTTGTAAATGACATGGATATTGTGTATTGCCCCCAGCTTATGAATGCCCTTTGACATTTCCCCCATCCAGTTTTGTACATAATTCTTTCTGTGAAAGAGAGGTACAGATTTATCTGCAAGAGTTTCCAGCAGTAATAGATGTGATGTGGATAAGCAGTGCCAGATCAGATTCAACAGAGAAAGAAGGTAGGCATTTATTTCTACTCCAGGACATACAGAGATATTTTGGAAAACAAATTGTGTTTTCAAGCCTAAAAATGCCTGCAAAAACAACACATTTATAACAAGAAAGTAGCTCACTCACCTACCAGAGTCACTTTCAATATATAATTAGAATGCTGCTTCAACTCCATGTTCTAATGTTAGAATTATGTCTGGCTGTGCATTACAAACACTATTCTGTTTAATATACATGGCTTCCTTGAATGCTTTGTTCTGGGAACCATTTACCATTGATTTGTGTCCAGGTGCATTTATCATGTTAGCCCAGCATAGTAATTAAATGGCTGAAGTTGTTCTGTGTATGAATACACAGTGTTCATTATAGCCATTCACTTAGTTCAGCATCATCTGTAGATGTCTAAATATTGCTTTTGCATCATCATCTGGTACGTTCTCAATAGCATTCTTGAAATTTAAATGCCTTTCATTTCCAGCTGTGGTTTTTGCTCCTAAAGTTTCATCAATTGTAGATCACAATATAGATTTGAGTAGTAATGAAATGCCTGTGCTGAGGAAGATTTAAATAGTTCATAAGGTTTGTTCCCTGCCTTTTGAATAGATCTCATTCAAAAAGATTAGATTACATTTTATTTTCACATATTGAGAACAATCCTCAGTCTTCCTTCAGTGTTTATTGGGTTTTTGACGGTGGATATGAAAACACTTTGCCCAGGGAGTAAAACTGGCTAACAGTGAAATTGGCAGCTTTAGCTTGTATCCCTCTGGATGTTCCATATTTTCATTTAGATCATGCTTCATTCAACTGCTCCCAGCCAAAGACTGATCACTGTAAGGACTGAAAGTAAGCCCATTCCAGAACATGCTACTCCTCTAACAGGCGACTTGGGTTAGGAGATTATCCTATCCACACCTTCTTGGGAACCATGCTATTACTGGGTACACTTCTTATCCCCTCCTTCCTTCCTTCTATGTATCCTTCCATGGGCACCATACCTGTATCACAGTATGAAGGTCTTCTACTCTTCTTCTGCTCTTCCAATATACTTCCATCATGGCTCATCCCATTTTGCTGTCTGCTTCATGAAAGACACAGATTAATGCAACTTTCTGTTAGAAAAGCCTTCCTCAGGTTCAATTACAATTCCACATGCTAATAAAACAATGACTTCTACAGTTATTGTTTGGTGGTGATGGAGATAAACCATAAGGTAAAAACTCCATATTTGGGGGCTGGTGCTGTGGAACTGTAGGTTAACCCTCCACCTGCAATGCCTTCATCCCATATGGGCACTGGTTCTAGTCCCAGTTGCTCCTCTTCTGAACCAGCTCTCTGCTATGGCCTGGGAAAGCAGTAGAAGATAGCACAAGGAATTGGGCCCCTGCACAGGCATGGGAGACCCAGAAAAATCCTGGGTCTGGATCCCGCAAGCTCTGGCCATTGCAGCCATCTGGGAAGGATGGAAAACCTTTCTGTCTCTCCCTCTCTCTCTCTGTTTGTAACTCTGTTTCTCAAATAAATAAATAAAATCTTTAAAGAAAAAAAAGAAAAGAAAGACTCATATTTGAAGAGCTGTACTAAGGCATCTGAGAGTGTTCTTTTCATTAGTATAGAATTTCCATCACTTAATGTCACTACCAACTGACACACACAATTTATTGCATCATCATTTATTTATGCCATATTGCATAGATTCTAAGAGAAAGGTTTGTTATGTTTTAATAACTGTACCTTCTGATATGTTTTATAAGCACAAATATGTCTTAGTTTAAGTGGCATAATATTCACTCAGTGGTAAATAAATTAATATAGTAACAATTAAGGGCACCTAACTTCTAACAAGTTCTTCATATTCTTTCTACATAATGTCTCTGTATTTGAACGGTGATGTTTGTGTTTGTGTGTGTGTCTGTGTCCTTGAACTAAGCACTTCATATTTTCTCCAATTGATCAGTGATTTGTGGATTGAGAAATTGATCTCTGAGTTCCTCCCATGTTTCAGCTCCATTTAGCTGTCATAATACAATACTTATTTCTGAGATATCTGAAGAAAACCATAAAAAATTTTGTTCAGAAATTTGAAATGAATGAATCCCATGAGATGTTTCCCTTCTGAGTTTTTAGTGTGTAAATATGTGAATACATTGAAGACGTGATAATAACAATAGTGTTTCAGAAGCCAGATCTCATCTTTTTTCATTAAGTCAAGTTCTCATTTTCATTCATTTTGGGGGCATGTTTGCCCAAAAAGAAACAAAGACCATTTCTTTTACTATAGGTAAAAATTGTAATAGTATCTATTGATAAGCAAGTTAATATTAACATCAAGAGAGACAAATAGGTGTTAACATTTATAATGTAATGGGAGCAAACAACAATATTTTGTATGAAGTCACATTTATTTCAGTTCAAGTCTACATAACATTAATTAGTGAACTAGTCTTATATATTTGACATTTGTTAATTACATAATCTGTCTCATACTTCATTAGCTATCTGTGCCAGTTATTGAATTTATCATCTCTCAGTTCAAAATCTACCCTTCTCTGATCTGTTTTGTGACACTGGGATTGGGATTCTACAACCCACAAGTCTGCTTTCCCAGTGATTTTCTGCTGAGCTACATACTTTCAGGAGACTGGAGGAGGGAAAAGGGGCTATTTTTCCTTTCTGTCTGCTTCTATTTTTTCCTGTCAATATCTCCTGAACAACACTTCTCTATTCCAGCGGCAGTAGCTCCTTTCTGTAGCAGTTGCTGGTTCCAATCTGTGTTTGTTTCAATATTTATAGAACCATACTTGTACATTCTGAGAGACGCTAACATCAGTTAATTGGTGCTTATGGTCTGCTTTCAGAGATTTTATTCCTACTCATGTGGGGTCCCTCCTTGAGAGAAAAGCACTAGACAAATAATACCCCCTTCTTTAAAGTCAGAGTCTCAATTCCTTGAAGCCCTCCTGTAATATTTTAAATTTTCATAATTCCCATTTAGACAATTCGTTTTCTTTGTCATATGACTGTTTTCTGCAGTTGATACTTGAGTGATATTTCAGTCTGTAGTATACTAGGACTGGCCAGCTTTTAAAAGTTAACTGTGCTCTTCTCAACTTTGAGTTTCAAATGTCAAACTAGCATCTTGGCTTCAGCCAGGGTGGAGGTATGTACTCCCCTAATATTAGTGCACATGGACAGTAGGGTTACTCCCACCCCCATCACACAGAGTCAGTTTACCAGACCACACCACAGAGTTCTCTTTGACTTTTTGTTAACACATTAAAGTCTCTGTTCAAATAACTATGGTGGCTTCTGGCTTTTGACTTTATAGACTTCATCTATAAAGTTAAAAAATTTATAATAATTATTTTTAAACTTCATGTGAGGGTAAAATAAGGCATCATGATTAATAGATTTAGCTTGTTATTTTGTAAACTGTTTAAAAATCACTGTGGAGTAGAAAAATTTGTTATGTTTTAATCTATATTTTTTGCCTTATATTTTCTCCTTCTCCTATTTAAGTCATTGTATAGAGAATTATCAACCAGAGCATGCTTACTCCCTGTGTGTCATTTGGTAATGTCTGGAGATATTGTCCATTGTTTCCACACCTGGAGGCGTGCTATGAAAATTTAATGACTAGAATCCAAGGATGCCACTAAACATCTTTGAAAATGTACATAGCATCCCTTTTGGACAAGGAATTATTTAGCCCAGAATGTCAATAGTGCTAAGGGGGAAAAAAAACTCGGACTTTGTTTCTTAGAATTTCCTTTCTCCAGGATTCCTGGTTAAACTGAAAACAAAATGTTTTTCAACATCAGTATGTTCTTCATCTCATAAAACCCTGTGCTTATTGAAGAACTGATATTGAGGAAAAGGGGAAATAGGAAAGAGAGAGAGAGAGAGAGAGAGAGAGAGAGAGAGAATATTACAGAAGAGGATCTTAAGTAGACAGAAGAAAGGGGAAGGATTTTTTCCCCAAGAGGTCAGATAATGTTTTCAAGTAAAGAAAAACCCTGTGACTTTCTTGGTGAAGCTAGAGTAGTGATGAAATGTCAGAGGCTGATAGCTGTGTAGAGGAAGACTGGACTGCAGGTTTTAATATTCCAGCCTGACAAACAGTTCCTATGCCCCCAGTGGCTCATAGAAGTTGGAGGCTTGAGATTATAGGCAGCAGTGATCATGGATGGCTCCTCATGCATTGATGATTTCACAAACTTGAGAAGAGGAAACACTGCAAATAATTTATCATTTGCTTTCTCATCCATCAGGCATATTGGGACTTAAAACTCAATTTACAGACAATTTTATCTGTTGTAAACTGATTTTGTAGCTTGAGTCACATCCACTTCCTTTACAGTAATATACTGACTTTGTCAGAAGTAACTCTGGTGGTAGACGTAGTCCTTGAGATAATAATAGCACTAACAGTTACAGTAGCAGCAACATTCGTGATGACATTCTGTGGTGATAGTCACAAATATTCCTGCTTCTTGCTCCCTCTGGGAAATATAGACATGCACTTCTCCAAATTAATTCAAGCTTCTATTTTAACTTACTCCTTTTACAAATGTGTATTCTGATATAAATAGAAAAAAATGTGTGGGAACAAAGAATGTTGATATATGAGTATTTTTTCATTTTATGAGAACATAAGAATCAGAATGATAATTTTATAAAATAATTCTCATTTTTAGAAAACATTACTACTAACTCAAAATTTTGCTTTTATATTAATGTTTTTTTAAGTATTTGTTTTATTTACTTAAGGACAGAGTGACCAAAAGAAAGGGAAACACAGAAAGAGTTCTTACATTTGCTGAATCACTATTCAAAATGACCACAACAGCAGAGACTGAGCCAGGCAGAAGCCAGAAGTTTAGAATTCCTTTGAGTACCACACATGGGTGGCAGAGGCCCAAGCATCCTCGGCTCATTTCCTAGGAACAATAGCAGGGGGCTGGACAGCTCTGTTGTGGGATGCTGGTGTCACAAATGGTGGTTTAACACACTGCACAAATCTGGCCCCCATGAATGAATCTTGATACTAAAGTTCTCATGAATTTTTATTATTAATATTGCATACTCATACAAGCATGTGTAAGGCCACCATAAAACACGCTGAAACCCTGTGTTGAGGGAAAGGTTTATTGTCAGTTGGAGGAAACACGACAGGCTGGAGGGAGAGGGTGAGAGAGAAAAGCAGAAAGAGAACACATGTGCCGGAAGCAGGTCCTGCCATACTCTTGCTGGGAGGTAGGGAAATGGGAGCAACAAATCCCATTAGGGTGGGAATGGAGCTGACGCCTGTGGTTGGGCCATTTGGTTACCTGAGCCAGGCTGGCAATGGGGACCAGAGTCTGAGACAGAGCTATAGAGAAGATGGCACCATTTTACTAAAATTCCTTTCTTTTATTTTTTTATAAAGCAAGTGTTGTATGGGATTACATTAGCCCCCAAAGTACAGGAGGGGTGGAAAGACGATAATCTGTGTTTTAGAGCTGCTTCCCGCTGACGTGGGGTGACGAGGTACTCTCCGTTGGCATGGAATAATGTCTCAAGCCACAGTCTCTTGAGCTGAATATATTGCTGTAGCAGCATATGGTTGACTGCCTGGTTAGTGAAGGTTTTGGTTCATTCCATTATCACCTCCTGTAAACACTTAGACAAGGTGGTAAAAAAGCCAGCGTGAGAATAGTAGCCAATGGTCCTAGGAGTGGCAATAACCAAGTAATGGGAGGATTCCATAGAAGAGAAGAAATGAGGGGGTCTCTGGACCCTAGTGAAGACTGTTTGATGGATGTGGTTATACCTGGCCTGACTGGGTTAACATAATAACAACACTGTTAAGGTCAGCCTGTTCTGTAGTACCACGCTTGTTAGTGAGGAGATATGGCTTTGGGGACCTCAGATGGTGTCAGCTGAGGTCTCAATGAAACTGGTGACCACCTCTTTTAACTGTTGGAGTTGTTTTGGAATCAGTTGTGGAGATCACTACTGAGGAGAGGGAGACTGTGAAGCAGATCCCAGACAAGACTGGGAGAAAGACCACTCATCTCTTGTAGGTAGAGGAGCTTGTCAGTAGAAAAATTCTGAACAATCATACAACATTAAGTGGTGGGAGAGGACTGTCAATATAAATGGGTTGGGAGTAGAGCCATTGACATGAGTAGAGTATATGATTACAAAGGAATGAGGCCCCATTCCTCTCATTATTGGAGAACCTAAGAGAGCTGCTGTCTAAACATGAATATGTTTTCCAACTGAGAGGCAAATAGAAACTGCCAGAAGGGGATTGACAGTAATAAAATGGGTTTAAGTCCTTGGCAGTTATGAGGCCCAGACCTATCTCTCTCTTCACATGAGGCATATCCCAAGGGAGGTATGAACTGCCTAAGGAAGGGCCCCCATTGACTTCCATTACTTAGCTGGCCTGGAAGGGGACCTGGCCAGGTAAAAGCTGGTGGCATCTCTAACAGGATATTTACAATTCTGCTTGCAATGTTGCTGACCCTACTTGACCGTCCCCTTAGCAGTGGTGGTTACTTTGGAAGCTGGGCCAAATGAAGGGCTTTTCAGCTTTGAGCCAACAAGATCTGTGGTTCTGACCTGAAGTCTTTTGGCTCCAGAGCAGTTCTATTTCCAGTGATCCAACTCTTGGTTGGCAGAGCGGCTGGAGCTCTTCATAAGTTGATTCTGCTGAGGCCCTGGCTTTCCACATTGAAAGCCATTGCAGTGGACTGGCCTGTTGGGTCTCTTTGATGGCAGATAACTGTGCCATCAGCAGAGACTGAACCAGGCAGAAGCCAGAAGCTTAGAATTCCTTTGAGTATCACACATGGGTGGCAGAGGCCTGCCACCTATCTTTACATTGCTTTTGACACCTAGCTACCTCTTTCTCCTGTTTTTTTTTTCTTAAAGCAGACCAGAGGAAACCTTTAAGATGTCAGTCAAGGGGGTGTTCAAGTCCCATCTCTAATCTCTGGTGGCCTAAACTAGAAGTCTATAGTCACAGGCGTGTTCTGATAGTGGTTTTTCTGTGAGGTAGACAATGCCCATGAGGAAAGCTATGTTCTCATTTTAAAATCAAATGTGATGACCATCTTATATATAAAATTTGAAATCATTAGTAAAACTTTCTCTCCTTTCATTTGGTCTGAAAGGGAGGTGTTGTCTGTTTACTATGTCCATGGCAAAGTAAATCTAGCTTTGAAATTATAATTTAAGCTCTCATTTTGGCTTTGCTATTATTATATATAATATATATAAAGTATTATATATATTATATATATTGTTAGCCATTCCTTTTATAATATCTTAAGATCAAACTCTACATCCTGAAGAATCATTCAGTATAGAGTCAGTTTCCCATCTTGAACAGAATAGAGAAGTAAGAGGACAACTCAGGCTTCCCAAATGACTTACTGGCAATAACTTTCAAATAAAAATTTACAAAGCAATTTCAACCATTAAATAATTACTTATGAAAACATTTACCAGAACTGCCAATATCTTCTATAAATTTTAAAACAATACATGTATTTGAAAAGATCTCTTAAATATCTAAAACACTGTACCTTGTTTGACCAGCAAAATCATGTACAAACATGTTACTGACTTAAACATTTTTAGCTTCTTTCCATCAACAAATTTAAACTATCTGATACAGAGATTTAGGTCACATGAACCAAAAATATAGCTTTGATTAACTTAGCAATTTAAATTTATGAGCGATATTTTATGTATAAATCAGTTAAAGCAGAGCTCTTGATAAGTAAATTTTCCCATGTAGGCATGCAATATGTGCACATATATAACATAACATACAAGACAGAACAATAGGGACCAGTGCTGGTGCATAGCAGGTAAGGCCACCACCTGCAATGCCAGCATCCTATATGGGTGCCATTTCAAGTCCTGGCTGCTCCACTTCTAATCCAGCTCTCTGCTATGGTCTGGGAGAGCAGTGGAAGTTGGCCCAAATCCTTGGGCCCCAGCAACCACATGGGAGACCCAGAAGCAGCTCCTGGCTCCTGGCTTTGGATCGGTGCAGCTCCGGCAGTTATAGCCAATTGGGGAGTGAACCAGCAGATGGAGGACATTCTCTCTCTCTCTCTCTGCCTCTCCTCTCTGTGTAACTCTGACTTTTAAATAAATAAAATGAATCTTAAAAAAAGAACAATAAAACAATTTCAGTAATAGATTCTTAAAATCTTTAGCTTTTTAAAAATAAAAATACCATCAATTGATTAGAATTACTTCCTGCTCTAAGTAACTTGAATTTATCTAAGTTCAAACCTACAGTGCATTATTGGCTTTATCTGCTTACAGAACTATCCTGGAGTATTGAATCCAATATAGGTCAGGGAAAAAGAGATTCTTTGGAACTTAAAAGAGGACACATTTAAACAGAACCAATAATGTTTTAGCATCATGAACAGTAAATCCAATATACAAGATTGTGGATGACAAAAAACTTTAAGTAGCCATGTTTAAAGTTTAAACTCATTAACCTACAAGAAGAGGCACTTGCTTATTCCACACAATATTTTTGAAAGCATCTGTAGGATTTTATAAAGCATCCCTTTTAGCCCTCTGGGCCTTTCTCATTAAGTTAACCATCACATGTGGTATTAGTAGCATTTAGACTTGATCTTATCCTCAAGGAAAGCTGCAAAAACGATCCTATTCCAGCTAATTTCATGCCCAGTTAAGAACTTGATGTTGGGGCTGGCACTGTTAAGTAGTGGGTTAAGCCACTATCTGCAGTACCCACATCCTATATAGGCACTCCATTTTGAGACCTGGCTGTTCCACTTCCAATCCAGCTTCCAGCTAATTCACCTCGGAAAGCAGCAGAAGATGGTTCAAATATATGATCTCCTGCACCCATGTGGGAGACCCTAATGAAGTTTCTGGCTTCACGGTTCCACCTGGCCAAATTCTGGCCATTGTGGCCATTTGGGGAGTAAAACAACAGATGGAAGACTTCTCTCTCCGCCTCTTCCTCTGTCTCTGTAACTCTGCCTTTCAAATAAATAAATAAATTCTTTTTTAAAAAAAGATTTTACTGTCCTTTTTTTCTGTAGAGAGTAAGATAGTTAGGATTTTAAGCTTTACAGGCCATATGGTCTCTGTCACAAGTACTCAAGTTCTTATGCTCTTGTAGTACAAAAACAACGAAAAACAACAAAATAACTATGCTGAGTAAAGGAAATCATAGAAGAAGAATACATAATCTATGGTTCCATTTATCAGAAACTCTAGAAAATTTATAGTGACATAAACTAATGAGTGGATGCCTGGTAAGTTTAGAGCAGGGAGAAGCAGGAGCTAAACATTGCAAAGGGGCCTGGGAGAATTTTGTGGGTGATGTGCTCACAATCTTGATTATGGCAATGGTTTTATGAATATATTTCTATGATAAAAACTAACCAAATTGTGTATTTTTAATATGTGCTGTTCTGTTAATTAAATTTCAATAAAACTGTTTTTAAAAAAAATGTCAATTTTAATCATAAAGTCTATGGACAGCATATCTAGCATACACCAAAGGAATTTTTGATGAATTGAAATGCCACTTCTTTTGGGCAGGCACTGTGGTGTAGCGGGTAAAGCCACTACCTGCAGGGCTGCATCCCATATGGGCACCGGATCAAGTCCTGGCTGTTTCACTTCCAATCCAGCTCTCTGCTGTGGCCTGGGAAAGCAGTAAAAGATGGCCCAAGTCCTTGAGCCCCTGCACCTGCATGGAAACCAAGAAGAATCTCCTGGCTCATGGCTTCTGATCAGCTCAGCTCCTGCCATTGTGGCGAATTGGGGAGTGAACCAGCAGATGGAAGACCTCTCCTCTCTGCCTCTACTTCTTTCTCTATGTAACTCTGACTTTCAAATAAATAAATAAATCTTAAAAAAAAATAGAAATGTCACTTCCTTTTGAGTAACACTTACATAAAAAGCATGAAAATAAATGAGGGGCCAGCATTGTGGCATAGTAGACTATGCCTCTGTCTGGTCACCAGCATCTCATATGGTTGCCAGTTCATGTCCCAGATACTCTACTTCCAATCTAGCTCCCTGTTAGTGGCCTTGAAAAGCAGTGGAAAATGGCCCAAATGCTTGGGCTCCTGCACCCATGTGTGAGACCCAGAAGAAGCTCTTGGCTCCTGGCTTTGGATCAGCTCAGCTCCAGCTGTTGGAGTCATTTGGGGAGTGAAACAGGGAGTGGAAGACCTCCTCTCTCTGTCTCTTCCTCTCTCTGTCAGTAATTCTGTCTCTCAAATAAATAAATAAATAAATAAATCTTTTTAGTAAGATTTAGTAACAAACAAGTGGGAAGGAAAGAAAAAGGAAGGATTTCCATAAGAGAAATGTTAACATTATGGAGCTAAAAGTATGCCTAAATTGGTGACCAAATTTGTTTTTAATAGACAAGTCATAGAAGATAATTCATGGCTGAAATAGCTAGCTCCGCTATCAAGTCAACTTCATTTAATTTATTGACTTAAAATGGATATGAGTGACTGCCCAGAAGTAAATTATTTTCCTCTAATTGGTCTCTCTAAGTGTCAATAAAAACAAATTGGCCTCTACAGTGATGAATCTTGCTTGCTGTGCTGCCTGGCTAGATGCATAAATACCTCCACTCCTATTCAGTTATATATGTGCAAACACTTCACAATGCACGTTGGTTCTAAATTTCCCTGTCTAGATAGACTTAGAGAAATTCACGTCTAAAACTTTTCCTAATTGGGTGTCCGTGATTATTTTATCCAAATATTCCTCTGTTTGGTAAAACAGTCATCATGCCTGTGTGTTAAATGCTAAATGCAGATAAGCAGTGCACAAACATTTTCATAGCAATTGCTTAGAATATTTAAAGGTTTCCTCTCAATGTATTATAATTCTGATCCATTTTTCTCCAAACTTTTGACTTTGACTATATTTATCGATCCTTCATGTTCTACTCCTGTCTTCTGACATTTGCAGAGTTTAGGCTCTCCAGCCTTTCCTCTTGGGTCTTATGAAAGTATGTATACTGGGGCCTGCATTGTGGCAGAGTGAGTAAAGCTGTTACTTGCAATGCCAGCATCCAACATGGACACCAGTTTGTGTCCTGGCTGTTTCACTTCCAATCCAACTCCCTGTTAATGGCCTGTGAAAAGCAGCAGAAGATGGTCCAAGTGTTTAGGTCCCTGCTCCCATGTGGGAAACTGGGATGAAGCTCCAGGTTCTTGGCTTCAGCTTGGCCCAGCCCTAGCCATTGTGGCCATCTGGGGAGTGAATCAGTGGATGGAAGATATCTCTCTCTCTCTCTCTCTCTCTGACTTTCAAATATATAAATAAACAATTTCTGGCATGGAAACTTAACCTTGTCTTCCCTGAAACTCTTGGGCCCCAACCCAGGAGGATCCAAGTTTAGTTTCAACCATCCTTGGAGAATGTAAATTGTCATTATATTGCATGATGTAGGAAATAGTAAGAAAGATACAGTCACTACATGTTCCTTATACACAAAATTTCGTAAGAATATTTTTGATTCATGGTTTTTTGAATCATAGATGCATAACTCACAGACTGCTTTTGGTATTATGGACATTTTGATGATATTGATTCTTCCGATCCATGAACATGAAAGATGTTTTTGATTTTTTTATATCTTCTATTTCTTTCTTTAATGGTTTATAATTCTCATCATAGAGATATTTGACATACCTGGTTAAATTTATTCCAAGATATTTGATTTTCTTTAGCTGTTGTGAATGGGATTGATCTTAGATGTTCTCTCAGCCATGGCACTGTCTGTGTATAGAAAGGCTGTTGATTTTTGTATCTTGATTTTATATCCTGCCGCTTTGCCAAACTCTACTAAGAGTTCCAATGATCTCTTGGTGGACTCTTTTGGATCTCCTATAAATAGAATCATGTCATTTGCAAATAGCTATATTTTGATTTCTTCCTTCCCAATATTTATCTCTTTGATTTCTTTTTCTTGCCTAATGGCTCTGTCTAAAACTTCCAGGAGTATATTGAGTAGCCATAGTGAGAGTGGGCATAATTGTTTGGTTCCGGATCTCAATGTGTATGGTTCCAACTTTTCCACATTGAATTAGATACTGGCTGTGGATTGGTCATACATTGCCTTGATTGTGTTGAGAAATGTTCCTTCCATACCCAAGTTGATTAGAGTTTTCATCATGAGAGGGTGTTGTATTTTATCAAATGCTTTCTCTGCATCTATTGAGATAATTACATGATTTTTGTTCTTCAGTTTGTTAATATTGTGTGTCACATGTATTGATTTGTGAATATTGAACCATCCCTGCATACCAGATAAATTCCACTTGGTCGGGTGAATGATATTTCTGATATATTGTTGGATTTGGTTGGTTAGTATTTTGTTGAGGTTTTTACATCTATATTTAATATATTATTATATTAAGTTTAGTTTCCACATTAAATTAACATTGTATGGTTACTAACCAGTCCTTGTAACAAATTCTGCTAGACAAACTCCAAAAAATACCCAGTTCCCTTAGATTCTCTGATCTAGAGATATCTCTAGAGATACCTCTTTTGGAGATTTTGTGGTATCTTCAATATTATTAACCATGGTCACAGAGATATGTTAGCTGGAGAGATAGCCACAGACAGTTTTATTTCCAAAGAGATGATTTTCTAATTTGTGGTGAAACTTGTATGAATCAGAACTTTACCACCTCTTTGATGTATTACCAAGTGTAAGGTGAATGTGATAACCACTACACTACGGAAATGTGGTGATTTATTACCAAGTTATAATAATTGACTCAATCAACAGGTAGAAGTTAATGTCAGACCTAGGAATCTGGTGAGTGGTGGAAGGGTGTAGCAGTGCTCCTACTGGCAACTTGCGAGAACGTTGATAGCATCAAAATGCATTTTTACTAAGCACATCTTTTTTTTTTTTAAGATTTATTTATTTGGAAATCAGAGTTACACAGAGAAAGAAAGACAGGCGCGCACGCACACACACGCACACAGAGAGGTCTTCCATCTGCTGCTTCACTCCCTAGCTGGTTGCAACAGCCAGAGCTGTACTTATTCAAAGCCAGGAGCCAGCAGCTTCTTCCAGGTCTCCCAAGCAGGTGCAGGGGCCCAAGAACTTGGGCCATCTTTCACTGCTTTTCCAGGCCATAGCAGAGAACTGTATTGGAAGTAGAGCAGCCAGGACTCAAACCTGTGCCTATATGGGATGCCGGCATTGAGGGTGGCGGCTTTACCTGCTATGCACACCACCAGCCCCAACACATCTTTTGAAATGCAATACAAAACACACCATCTCCATGCAGCCTCCTCCATGGCCTCAAATTGCAGTATAAGTATGTTGACAGACTCATACTCTACCACTGGATCTACTACTCATGTTCTGCCATTGTAAGCTGTACGTAACTTTATTCAGAGCTTTTAAATATTAGTAAAACAAACAAGTGGCAGGAAAGGCAATAAGTATCTTCTATCTCTCATCCCAAAGCTGACCAAGCCTCTCTCCTCTTTTATTTTAACTTTTATTTAATAAATATAAATTTCTAAGGTACACTTTTGGATTACAGTAGTTTTGTCCACCCCATAATTTCTCTCCCATCCTCAACCCTCAATCTCCCACTACCTCTCCCATTCCACTCACATCAAGATTTTCAATTATCTTTATATACAGAAGATCAATTTAGTATATATTAAGCAAAGATTTCAACAAATTGCACCCACACAGAAACACAAAGTGTAAAGTACTATTTGAGTATTAGTTATAGTATTAATTCACATTGTACAGCACATTTAGGACAGAGATCCTACATGGGGAATAAGTGCACAGTGACTCCTGTTGTTGATTTAACACTTTGACACTCTTGTTTATGATGTCAGTAATCACCCTAGGCTCTTGTCATGAGTTGCCAAGGCTATGGAAGCCTTTTGAGTTTGCCAACTCCGATCTTATTTAGAAAAGGTCATAGTCAAAGTGGAAGTTCTCTCCTCCCTTCAGAAAAATGTACCTACCTCCTTTTTTGATGGCCTGTTCTTTCCGCTTGGATCTCACTCACAGATATCTTTAATTTAGGCCTTTTTTTTTTTTTTTTTTTTTTGTCAGAGTGTCTTGGCATTCCATGCCTATAATACTATCATGGGCTCTTCAGCCAGATTTGAATGCCTTAAGGACTGATTCTGAGGCCAGAGTGCTGTTTAGGACATCTGCCATTCTATATGTCTGTGTATCTCACTTCCCATGTTGGATCATTCTCTCCTTATAAATGCTTTTGGTTAGCATTAGCAGACACTAGTCTTGTTTATGTGATCCCTTTGAATCTTAATCCTATCATTATTATCAATTGTGAACTGAAACTGATCACTTTGACTAGAGAGATGGCATTGGTACATGCCACCTTGATGAGATTCAATTGGAATCCCCTAGCATGTTTCTAACTCTACCATTTGGGGCAAGTTTGATTGAGTGTGTGCCGTATTGTACATCTCCACCCTCTCTTATTCCCACTCTTATATTTAACAGAGATCACTTTTCAGTTAAATATAAACACCTAAGAATAATTGTGTGTTAATAAAGGAGTTCAACCAATAGTATTAAGTAGAGCAAAAAAAAAAATACTAAAAGGGATGAAGTATTAAGTTGTTCATCGACATACAGGACAAGAGCTAATCAAGTCATTGTTTTGCCTACTGTACATTTCACTTCACCAGGTTTCCTTTTTGGTGCTCAGTTAGTTGTCACCGATCAGGGAGAACATATATTTGTCCCTTTGGGACTGGCTTAATTCACTCAGCATGATGTTTTCCAGATTCCTCCATCTTGTTGCAAATGACTGGATTTCATTAATTTTTACTTTGTATAGTATTCTGTAGAGTACATATCCCATAATTTCTTTATTCAGTCTACTGTTGATGGGCATTTAGGTTGATTCCAGGTCTTAGCTATTGTGAACTGAGCTGCAATAAAAATTGAGGTACAGACAACTCTCTTATTTGCCAATTTAATTTCCTTTGGGTAAATTCCAAGAAGTGGCATGGCTGGTTAGTATGGTAGGGTTATATTCAGGTTTCTGAGGAATCTCCAGACTGACGTCCATAGTGGCTTTACCAGTTTGCGTTACCACCAATAGTCTGTTGTTCGTCGATTTCTGTATATAAGCTGTTCTAACCGGGGTGAGGTGAAACCTCATTGTGGTTTTGATTTGCATTTCCCTGATTGCCAGTGATCCTGAACATTTTTTCCTGTGTCTGTTGGCCATTTGGATTTCCTCTTTTGAAAAATGAAAAATGTCTATTGAGGTATGGCCCATCTCTCTCTCTCTCTCTCTTTTTTTTTTTTTTTTTTTTTTTTTTTTTTTTTTTGACAGGCAGAGTGGACAGTGAGAGAGAGAGACAGAGAGAAAGGTCTTCCTTTGCCATTGGTTCACTGTCCAATGGCCGCCGCGGCCGGTGCGCTGCGGCCGGTGCATCACACTGATCCGATGGCAGGAGCCAGGAGCCAGGTGCTTTTCCTGGTCTCCCATGGGGTGCAGGGCCCAAGCACTTGGGCCATCCTCCACTGCACTCCCTGGCCACAGCAGAGAGCTGGCCTGGAAGAGGGGCAACCGGGACAGAATCTGGCGCCCCAACCGGGACTAGAACCCAGTGTGCCGGCGCCGCAAGCTGGAGGATTAGCCTAGTGAGCCGCGGCACCAGCTAAGGTATGGCCCATCTCTTGAGTGGGTTGTTTGTTTTATTGTTGTGTAGTTTCTTGATCTCTTTGTAGATTCTGGTTATTAATCCTTTATCTGCTGCATAGTTTGCAAATATTTTTTCCCATTCTGTCAGTTGCCTCTTCACTTTCCTGACTGTTTCTTTTGCAGTACAAAAACTTTTCAATTTGTTGCAATCCCAAATGTTAATTTTGGCTTTGACTGCCTGTGACTCAAGGGTCTTTTCCAAGACGTCTTTGCCTGTGCCTATATCTTGCAGGGTTTCTACAATGTTCTCTAATAATTTGATGGTATCGGATTGTGTATTTAGATCTTTAATCCACGTTGAGTGGATTTTTGTGCAAAGTGTAAGGTAGGGGTCTTGCTTCATGCTTCTGCACGTGGAAATCCAGTTTTCCCAGCACCATTTATTGAATAGACTGTCCTTGCTCCACGATTTGTTTTAGATCCTAGTTCAAATATAAGTTGGCTGTAGGTGTTTGGATTGATTTCTGGTTTTTTTGTTTTTGTTTTTGTTTTAGTTTTTGTTTTCTTTTTTTTTTTCCATAGGCAGAGTTAGACAGTGAGAGAGAGAGAGAGAGAGAAAGGTCTTCCTTCCATTAGCTCACCCCCCAAATGTTCGCTATGGCTGGCCCGCTGAGGCCGTCACACTGCGCCAATCCGAAGCAAGGAGTAAGGTGCTTCCTCCAGGTCTCCCATGTGGGTGCAGGGCCCAAGTACTTGGGCCATCCTCCACTGCCTTCCCGGGTCACAGCAGAGAGCTAGACTGGAATAGGAGCAACTGGGACAGAACCAGTGCCCTGACCGGGACTAGAACCCGGTGTGCCGGTGCCACAGGGGGAGGATTATCCTGGTGAGCAGCGGCGCAGGCCTCTCCTTTCCTTTCACACACAAGTGTTCTTCTATGGATGTCTCAAGCCATTTTTTTTTTCTTTCTCCTCATCTCCTTTCCTCATTTGTTCTCTTTGTCCTTCTACCATTCCTGCATTAAATCTTATTTTTCTATTTTCCTTTTCTTTACTTCTGTTTGTGTCTATCTTCCTTCTACCACTCTTCCAGTAATATTTTATTTTTTTCTACTCTCTCCTGTTTTCTCTACCCTCTGAGATCTTTCCTGTTGTTGTCCGTTAATGATCTATAGTTGACAGATTTTTCATTGTGAATACTTTCTGCCACCTAGATTAGCTCATTTTCACTACTAACTGAACAAGTAGAGTTGTTTACAGAGTTTTTTAAACAAGGCTTTATGATCTGAATGAACGTGAACTGCTTGCACACCAGCATTTTATTTTTCTTTCTCAGATGTATGCTTGTCTCCATTTTAGGACAGCAAGTCCTTGTGCCACCTGGTGTCGATAAAGGAAAGTACAGTTCGAAGCATTAAACCTCTCTTCAACAAAATCAGAGAGGCCTATCCAATCTGCTGAGGTTATGTGTGTTTTATTTTATGCTAAGATGATGGTATCGGAAGAGGAGCTGCCGGGACTGAAACTGGCACTGTTACGGAATGCAGGTATTGCAGGCCGCAACTATACCCACTATGCCACCGTGCCAGCCCCTGTCAAGACCTTTTGAATTTGATGAAGCAGCTATGAGCACAAATCAGCTCATCTTACTGACAATGCAACAGACTGAACTGCTCAAGATGACTGACAGCTCCATTTGCCAGAAAGCCAATTGAATGGCAGTTGCACTTGCACAATGTACATTTTGAGTGGCATTTTAACACCAAGAACACCTATTTTGATTGACAGCTTCATACGCAAAGAAGCAAAGCCAAGGTATTTCTCAGAAGCTGAGGAAAGGATGAGGGAGACAGAGGTTTTGGGGGCTTTAGGCCCTCCCCCACCCCTTTTTCAGCTGTCCAGCGAACAACACATCATCACTGCTTCAAGAGTGTAAAACACACGAAGAGAGCATTTAACTTCTCCCAGACGTGCTGTAAGTCAACATAGCTTTGTGTCCTATCACAGAAATTTCTCACACTTCATAACTGATATAAAACATAATCATATTCTATTTTATGATTGAAATTTTAGTTAGGCATAATAAATGGCTTTATTCTCATTTTAACCACCAAGGGAACGGATGAGCACATTTTGTCCACCAATTTTCAAGTAAGATTAGACTTTATGGCCTTAGAATCTCTTTCAATGCTAAAATTAATGCGAAATCTGTGTCTGTCTCATACACTAACTGGAGGTTGCGGAGCGTTCGGTGGCTTGGAAAGAGTTCTGGAGATAGGCTTCGCGACCGGCAAAAATCCAGGAACCCAGAGCACTGGAGGATGCTGGATTACCAATATGAGGCTATCCGAGTCACGGTACCAGTGTTATATCTTAATGTTAGCCGTCCCAAAGCACACTGGACACCGGAGTAAGGGAAAGGGTTTATTGGGGAACACCCTACAAACCGGAGTGAAGGGGCGGCGAAGGAAAAAGGGAGGGAGACTGTAAGAGAGAGAGACAGAGAGGAGAAGAGCTATCAAGGAGAGAAGATAGAGCAGAGAAGAGGAGAGAGGAGAGCAGAGCCAAGAGACCAGAGGAGGAGGCTGGAGAGAGGAACCGAGAGAGAGAGCAGGAGAGAAGGGCCAAGAGCCAAGAGCCCAGAGGAGGAGGCTAGAGAGGAACAGAGAGAGAGCAGGAGAGAAGGGGCAAGAGAGCACGTGGTCAGGAACAGGCCCTTTTAAAACTTTGCCTGAGTGCGGGCAGGGAAGCAGGAGCAGCCAATCCCATTAGGATGGGGGTAGAGCCTGGCTCAGGTAGCTGGGCCATTAGGCCACCTGGCTACAACTGCGCCAGTTTCCTAACACTAACACTGTTAAAACACTTCCTCAGCACTCTTCTTACAAGTGACCGACAATGGTCTCATGGAGGGAAGATGACCAGGAAGAACATTTGTGTATGGAGGCAACAAATTAGCAGCCTCACTGGGTCAGGATCTTTTGAAAGTACTGGGCACTGGAATTGGAGAGTCCCACATGGGACACTGACCTCCCAGCTGCTGATTTAAACACAGCTTTTCCTACTATGCTTTGCCACTTTAATTCTACTGTTCTAATTCAAATGCTTTTTTTTTTTTTTTAAGATTTTACTTATTTATTTGAGAGGTAGAGTTACAGACAGTGAGAGACAGAGAGAAAGTCTTCCTTCCATTGGTTTACACCCCCAAATGGCTGCAACGGCCGGAGCTGCGTGGATCCGAAGCCAGGAGCCAGGTGTTCTTCCTGGTCTCCCATGTGGGTTCAGGGACCCAAGAACTTGAGCCATCTTCCACTGCTTTCCCAGACCATAGCAGAGAGCTGGATTGGAAGAGAGGCAGCTGGAACTAGAACCTGTGCCCATATGAGATGCCCACGCTGCAGGTGGAGGATTAACCTATTAATCTACTGCACCATGGAGCCGGCCCCTCAAATGCTTTTTACAAAACATCTTGATGGTGCTTCTTTTTCTGCTGTGTCTTTTTCTCAAAGCTTCAGGCTGCTTTTTGTGCTAGCAGGAGCCCCCCTCTCTGGTGCTTGTAATTTCTGCTAATTTCTTACCTAGTTCCAGATCAAATGTGTAATTTCTGTCTCAATTTTAAGGAATGCCATAGAATGGGTCCATTTAGTCTTCTAGGTTTATTTTAAAATAACTTCTGTATAAGGTTACTGGAGATTCCATAACAAAATGCCACAGACTGAATGGCTTAAGCCACAGACATTTATTTTCTCATAGTACTAAAGACTAGAATTTTAAGATGCAGGTGTCGGCAGGCTGAGTCTAAGGCTTCTCTCCCTGCTTTGCACAGGGCTACCTCCCTCCTCACTACATCCTTACATATTTTACATATTCTTATCTCTAGGCATATGCATCACTAAAGTCTCTTTGGATACCAATTTCCTCCTTGTATAAAGACACCAGGGATATTAGATAAGGGCACTCCCTAAGGGCCTCATTTTAGCTTAATCATCTCTCTATAGGCCCTGTTTATCTTCCTCTCTCTCTCTCTTTTTTTTTAAGATTTATTTATTTATTTATATGAAAGGCAGAGTTATCGAGAGGCAGAGAGAGAGAGAGAGAGAGAGAGAGAGAGAGAGAGAGAAGTCTTCATCCTATTAGTTTAATCCCTGAATGGTTGCATTGACTGGAGCTGAGCCAATCTGAAGCCAGGAGCCAGGAGCTTCCTCCTGCTTTCCCACGCTGATGCAGGGGCCCAGGCACTTGGGCCATCTTCCACTGCTTTCCCAGGCCGTAGCAGAGAGCTGGATCAGAAGTTGAGCAGCCAGGACTTGAATCGGCCCTCATGGAATGCTCGCGCTACAGGCAGAGGCTTAGCCCACTATGCCACAGCACCGACCCCTGGCCCTGTTTCTTAATACAGCCGCATGCTCAAATGCTGGGGACAGGGGACATACATTTCAGCCAGTAATAGCCTCTGACTAAGATATTGCATTTTAGCCAGAAATGCAGATTTCCCATCCTCTAAATAAAACATTCACATTCTCACCTCTTTGTCTTTGAACTGAAGATTTTTGAGATGAAATATAGGGATTGTGTCTGTCTTGTCAGCTTCTTAATAGAGAAGAATGTCGGTGCCCAGAAAACTTACCTGGCACACCTGAGTTTGCAGGGAAGGTGAGGTAACCACACTGCCACAGTCAGCGGAAGCCTTGACAACAGTGTGGGCCCTGTGTCATTGTTGATTTTCCTTCGTGCTTCCTCCTTGCTGAAGGGAGGTCCTTGGTTGCTTTTCTGATTAGAACCTTACATGTTCAGAGAAGATCCTTTATGTGGTTGCTCTCAGGTAAAGCTAGAAGTTAATCTTCTTATCTCAGAGAGCTTCAGGCTTCAGGGCCGTTGCAGTGGCACAATGGGTTAATCTGCTTGCGCCGGTTCTAGTCCCGGCTGCTCCTCTCCCAATCCAGTTCTCGGCTGTGGCCTGGAAAAGCAGTAGAAGATGGCCCAAGTCCTTGTGCCCCTGCACTCGCATGGGAGACAGAGAAGAAGCTCCTGGTTCCTGGCTTCGGAGTGGCACAGCTCTGACCGTTGCGGCCACTGGGGAGTGAACCAGCGGATGGAACCTTTCTCTCTGTTTCTCCCTCTCACTGTCTGCAACTCTTCCTCTCAAATGAATAAATAATATCTTAAAAAAAAGAAAGAAAGCTTCAATCTTCATAGACTAGCACTTCCCACATTATAGTTACCAATATAGTTAATTGTGTACTTATTTAAACTCAACCAGATGCTGTGATTTCTAAAGCAGTGAATGAATGGAAGAATGAGTCCTTTGCTTTCCACAGGAGACCTGAATATCTTGGTATGCATAAGGACACACTAGAGAATAATAACTATTGATTGCATTAAAATATTTCGATATTTAAAATATCAATATATCAAAAATATTTTATTTTGATATTTTTAAAAATTATTTTATTATTTTCATTTTATTTGGAATGCAGAGATGAAGACAAAAAGCGGCAGAGATTTACCATCTGCTGGTTCACTCCACAGATATTTACAACAGCCAAGTCTGTGTCAGCTTGAAGCCAGGAAACTAGAATCCCACCGAGGTCTCCCACGTGTGGGCAGGGACCTGCGAACGTTCACCATCACCTGCTGCCTCTCAGCGTGTGCATTAGCAGAAAGCTGCATGGAAAGCAGAGAAGCTGAACTGAGCCAGGAGCTCTAATATGCAACGTGGGCTTCCCCAGTGGTGACTTGAAACCCAGCCCCAAACCTCCACCCGTAGTGCTTTTTAAACATCAGTCCTTCGGTCATAAAATTGTCTCTGTCTACTTCTGCTTTTTGCTTCTCTTTTTAACAATGTAATGTTAAAGCAAGGCGAAGCCGAATATTTCAGATGTTCCTCATCAGGGGCTCTCAAAGTTCCTTACTGTCACAGTACTTATCATTTTGCAGTTTGATTAACGGGTTACATATTTGTCCTTCCTTTCAAAATCTGTAGGAACCTCCAAAATAGTCACTGTGTCTTCTTCCACTTTGTATCCCAGCTACTCAGATTGGCACACAGTAATTGCTGTGAAAGTGCTGAGAAGAAAAGGAGTGACTAAACACCCGTCCTTATTTTAGGAGCTCAATCAGGTGTGCTGCTTTGTATTGGAGCTGCTTTATAGACATCTAATAGGTAGAGTTCGCCATCTAGTGGACATTATGCAGCAATGCAACCAGAAAATAGAATTCTAGAACATTACAGTGTATTTTTACTAGGCTGCCTAGGTCCTTACAAGTGTTTAACTGGAAAAAGAATAACAATTACCATTCCTCAACATTGAACACAACAATACATAAGGCACAAATTCTTTTTTTTTTCCGACAGAGTGGATAGAGAGACAGAGAGAAAGGTCTTCCTTTTGCTGTTGGTTCTCCCTCCAGTTGCCGCCACAGCTGGCATGCTGTGGCCAGCGCACCGCGCTGATCCGAAGGCAGGAGCCAGGTGCTTCTCCTGGTCTCCCATGGGGTGCAGGGCCCAAGCACCTGGGCCATCCTCCACTGCACTCCCTGGCCACAGCAGAGAGCTGGCCTGGAAGAGGGGCAACCGGGACAGAATCCCGCGCCCCGACCAGGACTAGAACCCGGTGTGCCGGCACCGCTAGGTGGAGGATTAGCCTATTGAGCCACGGCACCGGCCAAGGCACAAATTCTTTAGAACATACTATTTTTACCAAATATTTCTTGGATGAAAAACCTTTAGGAAAATTCCCCTGGACTTGGTGAACTCAGGATACACTCTCCATTGTGCTCGAATATGCAGATGTATATTCATCCTTTCAAACAGTGTCCTTCCTGTCACTCTCACTACCTGTCCTTTAGTGTCACTTAACCTAGTTAATGTTTTGCCACAGGAGACAGATGCTCTCAGTTGTATGCAAATTTCACCTTTGCAAGCATAGTCTTTCATTATCTTTACATTTTCTAAATTTCAAAAATACTGTAATGTATCAATGGCCTTTTAAAATGAAATTACTTAAAATTATTAGTTTAACCTGTGCTGTGCATGTCTTTAAATTTGAAAATAGTGCAATAGTTTTAGAAGCATCGTTCCCAATAGCTTTATGCTTGAACAGTGTTACATGCTATGCCTTGTCTCTGGTCACCTGTTTCTTTTTTTATGTTAAAAAAAACCCAAGCATCATGTTATTAAGAGATATTTTGCAATGCTATTCTATGGAAACAGTATACTTGACTTAATAAAAAAGTTTAACACATGGCCCCAGATTCTAGGAAGCCTTAAATCTATTAGGAGAGCTCATATTTTTATTAAAAAAAAAAAAACTTTGATTACCATACTTGCAATTCTGTCCAAAACAGGTTTGTAGCTAATGAAGTTATGCTAACAACATTGTAAAAATGTAACAACATGGAATACATGAATCTACTATTTCAGGCATTAGGCAATAAGTTTCACAAGTTTTTTTATTTTTAAAAAATTTATTAATTTGAAAATCAGAGTTATGCATGCAGTGGGTTGCACATGCACATGGACTCACTGCCTGGAGGCACTTTCTAAACCACCACAGCATTAGAAAACATTAAAACTAAGCACAGAAAGTAAAAATACCCAGAAATGATGAGCAGAGTATTGTATAGTTAAAGTCCTTAAAGGAGAGGAGTGCGAAACAATTGAATAAATAATAGGCAAAAAAATTCAAATATGAAAATTCTGGATCAACATATTAAAAAACTGAAAGAATGCTAAATATAGAAAACTACATAAAGTCACATTGCAGTAAAATTTCTTGAAGCTAGTAATAAGAAAATCATTAAGTAAAAATGTGAGAAAAATCACAAAAAGAGAATTAAGACAAAGATTGAAGTAAATTTCTCATAGAGCAAAATGCAAATATGAAGACAGTGAGATAACGTCCATAAAGTACCATAAGAAAAAAAATTGATAATCTAGAATTCACCACCCATTGAAGTTATCTCTCATAAATGATGATAAAATCAAAACACTTCAGAAGCATCAAAACTGAAAGCAATAATCACCAGGCCTGCACTAAAGATGTACTGAAGGAAGTCCTTCAGCGAAAAGGAAAATGGTTCAGTCCACATGTGTATCTGAATCTGAGCAAAACAGTGCAGATCATCAGAAACAGTAATCATTCACTAGGTAAATATAGAGAACTTTTACATTTTTTAAAGATTTATTTATTTATTTGAAAATTTCAGAATAATAGAGACAGAAAGAAAGATCTTCCATCCACTGATTCACTCTCCAGATGGCCTTAAAGGCCAGGGTTTGGCCAGTCTGAAGCCAGAAGCTGCATCCAGGTCCCCCATGTGGATGGTAGGGACCCAAACATTTGGATCATCGCATGCTGCTTTTCACAGGCATTTATCAGGGAGCTGGATCGGAAGTGGAGCAGCCTAGTCTCCAACCATCTTCTCTATGGGATACTGGCAGTACAGGCAGCTTCTTTACCTACTAAGCCACAATGCCAGTCCTACATTATTATTTAAAGCTGTTTAAAAGATAGTTGTACTTTCAAAAAACAACAAGGACTTGTATGACTTAATATATAATGAATTAAAGCAAATAACATCAATAACACAAAGGCTGAATGGAAAATTGGAAGTATATTGTTGCAAAATGTTTGTATTATAGATAGAGTGCTATAATAATACTTGATGGGAGAGTGTGATAGGTTAAAGATGTATACATAAACCCAATGCACCCACAAAGGCAAACAAGGAATTGTGGCTTAAAAGTTGACAAGAAGATAAGAGAGAATTATAAAAAGTACATTATTATTTTATAAAAGTACATTATTATTTCATAAAAGTGAAGAAAGTGAGAGTTAAAGAGGCAAAATATAGTTGAAACTGAAACCACATTGAAATATGAACAATTAGGATTAATTAAATAAATTGTCACATTAAGTATAAATAGTCTAACAATCCAATTAAAAGCCATGATTGCTAATTTGGATTAAAAGAGCATAACCCAAATGCATTTTTGCCTACAAGAAACCAAACTTAAATTTAAAGATGAGTGAAGATCAGAAATAAAAGGTTGAAAATTAGTGTATTAAATTAACATTAATCAAAGTAAGCCTAATGTCAGTCAAATAGATTTCAATGATGAAAATATTGCCAGTTATTATTTCATTTAATAATGATAAAGAGGTCAATCCATAAAAATATTAAAACTAAATATGTAGACAACTAAAAACAAAGCTGAAACACATGAAGAATAAGCTTAATATAACTACAAGAGGAATTGTCACATCCGCAAGTTGGAAATTTACATACCCATCTTTCACTAATTCTTAGAGATACTTGACAGTTAAGAACTATGGACATGAATGACATTAACAGCACTATCGATCAACCTGACTTAATTGATATTTATTAACTATTCTGCCCAATAACAGCACAATGCACATTTACCATGTTAGTCCATATTGTAAACCATGAGTCAGGTCTCAATAAATTTGAAATGAGGTGCCATTGTTGTGGCAGTGTCGGCATCTCATATGGATGCTGGCTTGTGTCCCAGCTTCTCCACATCTAATCCAGCGCCTTGCTAATGACCTGGGAAAAGAAGCAGAAGATGGCCCAAGTGCTTGGGCCCTGCCATCCACATGGGTGATCAGATGAAGCTCTTGACTCCTGGCTTCAGCCTGGCCCATCTGAGATGTGAACCAGTGAATGGAAGTTCTCTCTCTTTGTGTTTCTCCCACTCTCTGTAACACTGAATTTCAAATAAATAAATAAATCTTAAAAAAAACATTTGAAATGAATTTTTACAAAACTATGCTATCAGTACATAATGTAATTAACTCATAAAAATAAAAATATCTGAAAAATCCCAAAATATTTAGAAGCTAAATAACACAATTATAAATATCATAAGATTAAATAAAGGAAAACATGTCATTAGGAAATTGCAGCATATTTTGAACTTAATAAAACAGAAATGTGACATTGTCAATTATACATCACTAAAACAGACCTTAGAAAAAATGCCTATTATATTTCAACTTTTGAAAATTACATCTCAAATCTCACCTTCAACCTTAAAATCACACTGGATCCAATAAAAGGTACAAGTATTATATATGAACAAAATATTTTAATAATAAAGTGATAACATTTTTAAAGAAACTAAAAAGGAAGATTAAAATTAAGAGAAAATTAATAACAGGATGAAGGAAAGGATAAAGATCAGAGTAGAAGTCAGTAAAGTAGAAAACAAAAATGAAAAAGCTAATCAACGAGGCTAAAAGTCGGTTCTTTGAGAAGATCAGTTAAACCGATAAGGCTCTAGTCAAACTGGTCGCAGAGGATGAAGAAACAAATTACTGTATCAGGAATGAAAAGATAACATCTCCAGAGATTCTTCAGACAGAGAATAATAAGGGAATATTGAGAATATTCTTGTGATACTCAAAATATAGATGCAATAGACAAATTTCTTGAACACCAGAACTACCAAAACTCACTTCAAAATAAATGTAAAGATCTGAATAGTCTTATATAAATTTACAATACTGAGTTTTATTTAAAACCCTTCAGTCCTCAAAAATAATTTAACATTTATTAGAGCAAGATGAAAGGAATTCTCTGTATTGTTTTTGCAACTTGCCCACAAGTAACCACTTGTTTACAAGTATGTAGACACACACTAAGTAGAGAAAGCTTCCAGAACTGAAACCAGACTGCTTCACTGGTAAATTCCATTAAATTATTTAGGAAGAAATAATTCTGCTTTTATATAAACTTTCTAGAAAATTAAAGAGGAGAGAATGCTTTTAAGCTGAATACAGGAGACCATCATTCCTTTAATACATTAAAAAAAAAAACTTAAAAACTGGGATATAAGTATTCTTCAAAATTCTTACCAAGTCAATACAGACAAATATGAACTATAATCTGTCATTATAATATGAGGTCTATTCCAAGAATGCAAAGTAGGTTTAAAAGTGACAAATTATTGGGTAGGCATCCAGTGGAGCTATTAAGGTGCTACTGAGATGTGCACATCCCACACTGGGTGTCCCATTTTGGAGTGTCCAATATGGAGTGTCTGGGTTCAAGTCTCAGCTCCCCTCTAGATTCTAGTTAGCTGCTTTGTACCCTAGAAGTACTCAAAAAAGGCTCAAGTTGTCGGATCTTTGCCACTCATGTGGGATATCTAGGTTGAGTTCCTGACTTCTGACTCTGGCCTCCAGCCAGGGGCCCGCACAGACATTAAAGAAGTGAGCTGGGCGATGGAAGCTCTCTTTCTCTCTCTCTCTCTCTCTCTCTCTCTCTCTCTATATATATATATATATATATATTTCTATCTCTATAACTGTCTTTTGTTATTTTTTAACAATCTGTTTTTGTTCTTTAGCTTTTTTTTTTTTGGTAGAGATTTATTTATTTATTTATTTATTTGAAAGGCAGAGCTACAGAGAGGCAGAGGTAGAGATGGGGGTGGGTCTTCCATCCACTGGTTCACCTCCTCAAATGGGCCTCAATGGTCAGAACAGAGTGAATCTGAACCTAGTAGCCAGGAGCTTCTTCCAGATCTCATTCAGGTACAGGGGCTCAAGGACTTGAGCCATCTTCTACTGCTTTCCCAGGCCATATCAGAGAGCTGGATCAGAAGCAGAGCAGCTGTATCTCCAACCTGGTGCCCACATGGGACGCCAGCACCACAGGCGATGGTTTTACCTACTTGGCCACTCTGCCAGCCCCTTTCTGGCTTTGAAACAAATAAAATGAATACAATTAATTTTTTTAATTCCCAAATGAATGTGATTCCTCATATTAAGACCCTAAAACATGAGGCAAGGATTTGGTGCAATGCTTAAGATGCCACTTGGGATGTCCATATCCCCTATCAGAGTGCCTGGTTTCTAATCTTGACCCAGGACCTGATTCTAAATTGTTGCTAATGCATAGGTTGGGAGGCCTTAGATGATAGCTCTAGTACTTGGATCCTGTCACCTGTGTGGAAGACCTAGATTGAGTTCTGGCTCCTGATTAAAGCCTGGCCCAGTCCTGGCTATTGCAGACATTTGGGGAGAGAACTAGTGTATGGAAGATCTCTTCATATCTCTCAGACCCTCTTCCTTTCAAATAAAATGAAAATAAATGAATACATTAAAAATATCCTAAATCTCAGAAAAATACATATGACCATTTCAACTGTCATGATAGAAGGTTGTAAAATCTCCAACAAAATCCATTCTCAATTTCAAAATCTCAGCAAACTTGAAAAAGAAGGAAGCATCCTGAACTTGAAAAATAGCATTTATAAATAAAATCATATCAAAGATGAAAGTCTTAATACTTCCCCATAGAACAGGAATTTCTGATTTCACCACTTACTTCCAACATTGTTCTGGGTTTCTGTTTAGTACAGTGAGGAATAAATAGGAAACAGGAACCTCTCACATTTAAACAAAAAAAAAAAAATCCCAAAATACAAAGTGATACTTCTTTATTTCTGAATGATAAGATTGTTTACATTGAAAATCTGATGAAATTTATAATGAAGCTATGAGAACTAATGTGAGTTCAGCAATTTTGCAGGATATAGGATCAACACATGAAAATCATCTTCCTTTGTGTTGCTATTTGGCAACTAAAGCAAAAATCAAATAATTTTCATTAACTAATATATCTTCCTTCTCCCTGGAGTCATTCCCTAGAGACCACAATTCTAGCAGCACCTGTCCAGGTTCAGGCCATTCTTTATCATCTCTGAATTTGTGCAAGAGCTGCCTGATCCTAACTAAACTCATTGCTTCCATTCTCACTTTCCAAGTAATTTTTTCTTCATTTCTCTATCCAGCATGATCATTGTAAAATGTGACACTTGGTTACATTTACAAAATATGAATAACAAATAAGTAAGAGAGTGCGTCTCAGCCCTGCACTCCTCAGAACTCCTCCAGTATTTTCAGAATCTAATGGAAACTCCTCATATCGCCTCTCAGCTTGATTGCTCGCCACTACTGCTCTCATGCACAGTGCTCTTTCCATTTGTAATAGCTTGGGATATGGGGAATATTTCTTACTCTAAGCTTTTCTTCTTTATCCCATGATAATGGGGGTTTGAATAATGCAATTTACAAGCTTTAATTAATATGTACACATAAAATTATACATTTGACAGAGACCAATATTTTTCTAACACATATTCTTGATGACTGATGACATACTGGATCATTAAGTAAATATCATCCATTTTTAAAATAAATTCCATCACACAACTCCAGACCACTGATTCCAATGAAATCAAATTGACTTTTTTCTTTTTAAAATAATTTATCTTTTGATATACAATTGTGGAAATTTTCTGAGACAGGCAATTGGCCTAGTGCCTAAGACACTGATTAAAAGCATTTGAATTCCTTACCAGGCTCTGGCTCCCAACCTTAGCTTACTGCTAAGGCAGACCCTGGTATGCAGTAGTGATGGTTCAAGTGATTGGGTTCCTGCCACCCACATGGGAGAACTGGATTCAATTCCCGTCTTTTGGCTTTAACCATGACCAAACCTATTGCAAGCATTTGGGAAGTGAACTTCTGTGTCTTTTTCTCTCGCTCTGTCTCAAAGCAAAACCAAAAAGCAGGGGTTGGGTGAGTACTGTGGGACTGCTTGACTTTGCAGCTATCTGAAAACAATCCCAAAAATTGGTTTAATATACCCTGATTCTCAAAAATTAGTAAGCTAGCCAGAAACGGAATATATCACTGATGTCAAGGGAAGTGAAAAAAAATGAAGATAAAACTTAACAAATCTTCTAGAAAAAGCTAGAAAAATAATTTCCTAATATTAGTTATATTTAGCAATATTTCCTTTCAGTTTTAGCTTTAAAATAAATGTATGTAGGGGCTGGTGCTGGGGTTAGCAGAAAAAGCTGCCGCCTTCATTGCCGGCATCCCATATGGGTGCCAGTTCAAGTCCCGGCTGCTCCACTTCTGATCCAGCTCTCTGCTAAGGCCTGGGAAAGCAGTGAAAGATGGCCCAAGTCCTTGGGTCCCTGCACTTGCATGGGAGACCCGGAAGAAGCTCCTGGCTCCTAGCTTCGGATCAGCGCAGCTCCGGCCATTGCGGCCATTTGGAGAGTGAACCAGCAGATGGAAGCCCTCTCTCTCTCTCTGCCTCTCCTTCTCTCTTGGTGTGTAACTCTGCCTTTCACATAAATAAATAAATCTTTAAAATAAATAAATAAATATACATAGATGCCTTATTATTTTGTCAGCCCATATTTAGAATTGATAAAAGTTGTGGCCGGCACTGTAGCCTGGTAGGTAAAGCTGTTGTTACATTTCTGGCTACTCCACTTCCAATCCAGCTCTTGGGCCTGGGAAGATGGCCCAAGTCTTCAGGCCCCTGCACTCACATGGGAGACCTGGAAGAAGCTGCTGGCTCCTGGCTTCAGATCGGCCCAGTTCTGGCTGTTGTGGCCATTTGGGGAGTATACCAGCAGATGGAAGACCTCTTTCTCTTTCTCTTTCTCTTTCTTTTTCTCTTTCTCTGCCTCTGCCGCTGCCTCTGCCTCTGCCTCTAATTCTACCTTAAAATAAATAATCTTTTTAAAGAATTGACAAATTTTCTGATGATTATACCTGTTATAGAGTAAATTACTATATTTGCAACTTTTTCCTTGAAGGCTATTTTTATATACATGTGATTAAAGTAGGTATTTCACACACTTTTCTTTTTATAATCTTTTTTGTTTGTTTATTTTATTTTATTTTATTTATTTATTTATTTTTTTGACAGGCAGAGTGGACAGTGAGAGAGAGAGACAGAGAGAAAGGTCTTCCTTTGCCGTTGGTTCACCCTCCAATGGCTGCCGCGACTGGCACACTGTGGCTAGCGCACCGAGCCTATCCGAAGGCAGGAGCCAGGTGCTTCTTCTGGTCTCCCATGGGGTGCAGGGCCCAAGCACTTGGGCCATCCTCCACTGCCTTCCCGGGCCACAGCAGAGAGCTGGCCTGGAAGAGGGGCAACCGGGACAGAATCTGGCGCCCTGACCGGGACTAGAACCCTGTGTGCTGGCACCGCTAGGTGGAGGATTAGCCTACTGAGCCACGGCGCCGGCCTCACACACTTTTTTATAAAAGATTTATTTTATTTATTTGAAAGACAGAGTTACAGAAAGAGATAGAGGACTTCCATCCGCTGGTTCACTCCCCAGATGCCCACAATGGCCAGAACTGTGCCAATCTGAAGCCAGAAGCCAGGAGCTTCTTGTGTGTCTCCCATGTGGGTGCAGGGGCCCACGGACTTGGACCATCTTCTACTGCTTTCCCAGCCCATAGCAGAGAGCTGGATTGGAAGAGGAGCAGCTGGAACTCCAACCGGCGCCCATATAGGATGCCAGCACTTCAGGCCAGAGCTTTAACCCGCTGCGCCACAGTGCAGGCCCCTGTTTCAGACACTTTTGATTAGTGTTTGTAGCTATGTCTTTTTCATCAGTTGAGCTGCTGCAATGTGTGCTGTATTCTTTGAGAGGTGCTGGAAGACTAAAGGGAGGCACCCTGAGTTTAACTGGGCTCTTCCCAGCCTACAAGTGTGGAAGTTTAATTTTATAAGCTAAAGATGCTTTCTTACAGGGGCAGGCAAGTATCAGGGATGCAACTTTTATGTCCCCTTCTGGTCCCTTCTTGGATCTCCCTCTCCATGTCCCAGGGGCATCAAAGATCTTTTCATCCTTACACTCAGCAAGACATGTTCTTAGAAACAGATCAGGCCACTTCACACCTGCTGAAAATGTCTTGCAGGCATTAGCATAAAATTAATAGTATACTTTATCATATAAGAATCAAGGAAATTTTCACCAGGAAATCTGCATTAAAGGAAATACTTAAACGTATTCTTCAGTCACAATAAAAATGATCCATTAGAAAGACAGGAACACAGAAAGGAATAGAGAAAAATTAAAAGAACAAAGGGACACGAAAGTCTAACATAGCATAACATAAGATTCAAAATATTTATATAAATTTTATGTAAGTAAAAAAATATAAATTAGTAGAAATTTTTTATCAGAGTTGATTTATTTTACAAATTGCAGACAAAAATAAATAGACCAAATTATCTCAACCTTCAGAAAAACAAAGATGCATGTTCTTGTTTCTAGTGTTTACCAAATAGAAGAAAATTATAAAATTCTAAGTCAGTGTAAACCAGGAAAAATAGAATAATACACAATTACTAATGTAAAAGTAGGTGGCAATGAAAGAATATTAAAATAATATAATAAATGTAATGTACAATTATAATACCAAAAAATCAGTAATTCTATTAAATGTAAATTGGATATAAGTCTCAAAAAAGTCAAAGGCTAAATAAGACAGAGGATATCACTAAATTCTCTTAGATAATAAAATAACTGCATTTTGTGAACAAATTTTTGCAAATTTGACCCTCAGAGTATGATAGACAAAATATACCATCTGGTTAAGAAACAGATAAAGCACATATATTTTTAAAACTCTTATTATTCATTGTGAAAGAAAATTTCACAACTCATTTGTGTTTCTGTAATATCCAAGACACCAAAACGAAATAAGAAATTGTAAGTTTGTGAACATATTTATGTGTGTAGAATCTGTACACTTACATGTACAAATGCGCACAGAGAAAATAAATGGCAAATTTTAGCTACAAATATAAAAACAAAAATTTTAAATGAAGTGTCATAAATCTATTATAAGCTAAATATAAATACATGAGGTCATTTTAAAAAGTTCATGGAAAAGTGAAATTATGAGATAACATGCATTTTTCACAAACTTTTCAAGTAATGTCATATAAGAATGAATTGGTATTTTAAAATATTTGTAGCGATTATTTACTATTAGTTGATTTGAAAAGTATTTTAATACACACTTTAAAAAGTCAGTTAATAAAATTCACTTTTTATTTAATGCTCTCTTAGCCTGATACAGCTTTTCTGCCAAAAACCTATAGCATATCAACATGATAAGTAGTGATAAAATACTTAAAGCTTTTTTAAGGCAAGAAGTTAAGGATCAGGGCCTGCCCTGTGGCATAGCCAGCACTGTAGCTATGGGTACCAATTCGAGCCCCGCTGCTTCACTTCTGACCCAGCCCTCTGCTATGCCCCAGGAAAGCAGTGGAGGATGACCCAAGTCCTTGGGCCTCTGTACCCATGTGGGAGACCTGGAAGAAGCTTCTGGTTCCTGGCTTCAGTTTTCTCAACTCCGGCCATTGCAACTCTCTGGGGAATGAACCAGCGAATGGAAGACCTCTCTCTCTCTCTCCCTGCCCCTGCCTCTCTAACTCTGCCTTTCAAATAAATAAATAAATCTTTTTAAAAAATGATAGGGATTAACTTAATAAGAGGAGTTATTATAGTTAGTTATTTAAGGTTTATGGTCAGAATGAGAAGGATCGTGTGATCTTTGTGGTACCATGAGAACACCAGAATTGTGAAGAGCAGGATTAGAATTTGGAGCATCCTGAGAGGCCGACACAGAATAAAATATTTTTCTTTGATACTCAGAATCAGATTCACAGAGAAATATAAACTTATATTTTCTAACTACAGTTAAATTCCATTTTAGCTCCTGACGGGTGACCTGATGCTATGCCACAGATGTCACAGCGCCTTCCTCCCTCACATACAGTGAAAAAACCCTTTCCCCATGTTTGGTCATCCCTTATCCTTTCCTTCTTCCAACACTGATCTTGATGCTTAATTGAGTAGGATTAGGGACTTTATCTCCTTTTCCCAAAGTTAATGACTTAAAAGGTCTTTAATATGTTATCTCGATGAATATTTATATGTTTTAGTAAAACAGAAGCTTAATTTCATGGATTGCACGTTTAAGGGGATAAAATTTTGGACATAGGAAAAGTAATATCTGAAGAGAAAAAGAATAGGAACTGAAAAAATAAGAGCAAAAAGCAATGTGGTGGTTAACATTTGTAGTTTTTCCACCCATGGCGGAACTGGGAGCTTGGGTGTGAGGAGTTGTGCGGTAGTGGAAATGACTCAAGGGAAAATACATAAAGGCTTAGACAACAGAATGAGATGTGAATCTGTGGGTCATGAATTTTGGCCTAGCCTTTTAAATGCTGGTGAAGACTCTCAATTCCCAGGTCAGAATCTCTGGGTTGAATTTCAGGATTCAGCTCCTGATTCCAACTTCCTAATAATGTGCACTCTGGGGGCCAGTGGGGATGGCTCAAGTGATGGGGTTCCCGCTGTACCTAATGGAACGCCTGAGTTAAGTTTCTTTTTCTTTTTTTTTTTTTTTAATTTTTTGACAGGCAGAGTGGACAGTGAGACAGAGAGACAGAGAGAAAGGTCTTCCTTTTTCTGTTGGTTCACCCCACAACGGCCACCGCAGCCAGCACACTGCAGCCGGCGCATCACACTGATCTGAAGCCAGGAGCCAGGTGCTTCTCCTGGTCTCCCATGGGGTGCAGGGCCCAAGCACTTGGGCCATCCTCCACTGCACTCCCTGGCCACAGCAGAGAGCTAGCCTGGAAGAGGGGCAACCGGGACAGAATCCAGCGCCCTGACCAGGACTAGAACCCAGGGTGCCAGCGCCGCTGGTGGAGGATTAGCCTATTGAGCCGTGGAGCCGGCCCTGGGTTAAGTTTCAATTTTCTTGCTTCAGAATCAGCCAGAGCCCAGTGGGGGCATTTGATGTGAACCAACGGATGGGATTTTTCTCTCTGTCTCTTTCTCTCTCTCTCCCTCCCTCCTTCTCAAGTAAATAAAAAATTAAGAATGATCTGTGATTACACTTCAACTTCAATGAGACCTAGTCTTCACTTAGCACAAAACCTTGTACACACCAAGTATGAGTGTATGCATTCCTTTCCACGCCAAGAATTTTCATATCTTCCTGAAGATCCTGTTGAAAATGCACTAACAGGCCTACTCAGATTTCATAGATTTCTGTGAAGAGAGGAAAAGTCTGCTTTTGATGTACAGAATCGAGGTTCATACTTTACTTAGTAGAAATTCAGTTATTCCTTTGAACAACAGATGGCAGTAAAGTCAAAAGAAAGAATTTTCTCTGACACTTGCTAGGGCTGTCAGGAAACAGAAACAAGGGCAAGTCTTCTTTGACCTTTGATCTCCACACACATAAACCTTTGAGTATAAAGAGCCCCTCAAAAGCTGACTGACTCAGAACATATTTCTTATTAAATAATTAAAATAATAATACCTTAAGATTCTTTTACCTGATGACAACTTACATTCAGTTGCTATTTTAAATTCCTTTTGTAAAATATGTATTATTATCTTTCTCTTTCATGAAGAATTTTTTCAGTCATCCACCTCCTCAAAGCTTATATTTGATCTGGGCCACTTCAAAATTCATATGTAAAATAGTGTATAGCATTATAATAATTTGAGTATATATGAATATATACTTCATTACTTTGTCCATTCAGTAAATAGCCAATGTAATTGTAAATTGATGCAATTTACCCTAGAACAGACTGGGCAAGCCATTATGAAATAGTTTTGAGGGTGTATAAACAAGCATAGAAGTAAATAAGAGCAGAGTCAGTTGATAAATGATACAAATGGGAACAACAACATGAGGCTGTTCTACTTTAGAAAATACAGAATTTTTTTTCACCAACAGGGTTGAGATGTAAATTTCAAACAAGAAGCCAAATGGAGAGATTAGAGAGAGAGCTTAGGGAGGAATGTTCCCTGTAGGGAGAGTCCTATTCTGCAAAAATCATGATGATGGGAACCTCAGGTAATTCGTTGTGGTGAGAGGCAAATATTTGAGGTAAGATAGAGAAGACATTTAGTCACAATGAGAGTGCTGAGTTGCAAAGCGAGAGGGTTTGGTAGCACACATTCCAAAGCTCATTCACCTTCAGTGTATATTTTTATTTTCATAAAAACAAGTGTGATAACCAGGAAAGTTCTCTCATACAAGTCTGTTGGTAAAGAAACAAAGCATCAAATATATTAAGTGATTTCTCCCAAGATTATACATTTATTTTGCCACAGGCCTAAAAAGGAAGGCATAGGTTCTGAATTATGTACAGTGTTCAACCCACCCAGTGAACATCCTCACATTTTAACTGTACTTGCTCTCAAAGATCTAGTCACCTCTACCACCCACTGAGACCTACTGTATGTCAGTCAAATGTCAAATATTTTACATGAAATTTCTCTAATACTTACTGAAACCTACCAGTAGGCTGTTAAACCCATCAAACAGATTTGAACATCAAGAATCTGCAAATCAACAAAGTAAACAAATTATAGAGGGTGGAAGATTTGAGGGATTGCTATGTTTTAAATTTTTTTTGTTTATTAGTTTGAGAGTGAGAGTTACAGGCAAAGAGAGGGAGAGACAGAGAGAAAAGTCACATCTACTGGTTTACTTCTGAAATGTCTGCAACTACCAGAGCTAGGCCATTCCAAAGCCAGTAGCCAGGATCTCTCATATGGGTGCAGAGGCCCAACCATTTGAGCCATCTTTCACTGCCTCCCCAGGTCATAACAGAGAGCTGGATCAGAAGAGGAGCAGCCAGGACATGATCTGGCACCGAAATGGGATGGTAGCGCCACAGGTGGAGGCTTAGCCTACCACACTATAGCACCACCCCCTAGGAGATGCAGATGTTATTGGTCTGAAGTTTATATATATTTCCTGGCCAGCAGAGTTAAGAGAAATAAAACAATCCACTCTGCTCTGTTTTGATGTTTGGACCTTTTAGTTGAGAAAGCATTGTGCTTCAGTGAGCTATAGAATAATGACAGAAACTTAAGTATTCCTATGTGGAAGGCATTTAGCCTAGAGGTTAGGATGACCACATCCCACTCCGGGGTGCCTTTGATTCCTGGCTTTGGCTCCTGAATCTAACTCACTGCCAGTGCAGACTCTGAGAGGCAGCAGTGATGGACCAAGCAATTGGGTTTTGGACACCCAAGAAGGAGACATGAAATAAGTTCTTGGTTCCCAGCTTTGGCCCCCTGGTCATTGCAGACATTTGTAGTGGTGAGCTAGGGAATGACTTTATGTTTCCATCTTTGTTCGTCTATCCCTGTCGTTCTGTTTTTCACATAAAAAGAAAATGGCTTTCGCATACTTTAAACAAACCTTATATTCAGATTGAAACATGCTCATTTTGTAGTCCTGAACAGCCAGCTTAAATGAAATTCATATTAATATTTATTCTGTACAGATGGGGAACTTGAGACCCAGTGAGGCTAAGTGACTTGTGTCCACACAGCTAATAAATGTCATTCACACAAAACAAACTGCAAGACAAAGAGAATAAAATGTCAGTAAGCTTGTTTGTGTGAATAATACTCATAAAGAACAAATGGAATTTTTTTGATCATTTATTTGAGACAGAGAGAGAGAAATTGAGAGCAAGCCATCCTGCTGGTTCACATTCCCAAGTGCCTACAAAGGCCAGGGTGCCAATTCTGGCAACCAGGAATTCAATCCAGATATCCCATGTCAGTAGCAGGAAGCCAGTTACTTCAGCCATCACTGCTACCAAGGTCCCCATTAGTAGGAAGCTGGAGTCAGGAACTGGAGGCTGGAATTGAACCTAAGCATTCAAATGTGAGATGCAGGCCTCCTAAGCAGCATCCTTAACTATCAGATCAATCACCCCCTACACCTCCAGCACCTCCACACTTAGAGGAAGATTCATTATCTTTGTATTGATATTTTTGATTATAAAAGTAATGAATTTCAGTACTGAAAGTTGTAAATATGTTTTTTATCATCCAAGCATCTAAAAACCAAAACTATTTATAACAGAAAATGTTCTGCAAAGAGTAATGATGAGCAATTCACTAATATATCATTTCCTCAAATCTTCTCAAACAACTGCCCTCATCAATTGGGGGAAAATAGCGCAAGTTAACAACACATCTAATGGATGTGCAATGAAATCACTGGCATAGAATGAAATAACATACCTTTAGAATAATCTCTGTAAAATACAAAAATAAGCAAATTATAATTCTCAGAGTTATGTCATCTCAGTTTTGATAAAAATTCAATCTAAAATTTTAATGAAACGAGAAATCATGGCATACAACATTGAGAATTATAAAAATGAGGGCAGGTTCTATGAAGCAGATCAAATATGTGCTGGCAGAGAAAGGCATTTCTTCAAACACTCTGTAACCATTATTACCACTATAAAAACAGAAAATGTAGGAAGCATTCTTTTGGAAATAGTAACATTCTAGGTATCATATGTCCAGAAAATATAGGAAAATGTAGAAAGATGATAGAATTTCAACAAGCATCTTAATCACATTAGAGTAATGAATTAGTTGAATTTCATTAATAACAAGCAACAAAAAGTTCAAAGCAACATAACTGAGAGTTGTTTTTCCACAATGAATTTGGGGAGGCTAATAGAAATGACAGACTGCATTAAGGAATTCAGGCTTTTGGAGGTATCAGGACGGACAGTGTGTACTTACTGATTAGAGTTTCTCTCCCCCCCCCCCCTTTCTACGTATATTTCTATCTCTATTTCTCAATCACTCTTTGTTTATTTCCATCTCCAACTCTATTATTTTATCTTGGCTTCTATTCTTCATGTGTCTGCAAAATTTTGACAGAAGGTTGTGGATTTTTAGCCTTTTAGATTTGTGATCTCTCTGGTGATTGATTTTTCTCATAAATTATTTTCGAACAAACACTGTGAAAAAAATTTGAAGCTTCACTCAAGTCATTTACCATTTTAAAAAGAAGATAATCCACTTTCCCTTCAACAAAGGGAAATGTTCAAAAAAATGGTAGAGAAATCATTCTAGGGACCCCCAAGCCAAAAGATGAGGCAAATTGCCCCCAAAATCAAACTACTTGATAAAAAATGGAAGACCGTAGAGACAACAGCTAGGTCCCATCCCCAGATGGAATTGAAAGGATGTTGTGTTATAGTAATGAAGAAAATAGAAGAATGGAAATTAAGGTGTAAGGATAAATGTATATATTTTAAAATAGAAAATTTTCAGTAAATATGTAATGCAATACATGATCCTTTGTAATAACAATAGATGAAATTAAGGAAATGATGTTTGAAAGGGTAGATACATTCACCCTGATTGAAAATTACACAACAGATACATATAACGAAACATCACACAGTAACCGACAAATAAGAATCTTTTTATATGTCTGTTAATTTTTTAATTAAAAAAGAAAATACATCCAAATTTGAAAAAGTAAATAATATACAGATAGAAAAGGATATAAAACAATTGTTTTCAAATACTTTAGAAAACTGCAAGATGGTAGCTATCAATATGATACTACCTACACGCACAGTTCAAGGCTTCATTTATGGGTGCAGGGCTTTAAATAATAATACAGATTCTACTGCCTCCCTTTATCTGTGTCTCCTCTCCTATCCAATTCAGTATAAAATGCCTCCACTTCAGTCCATCTAGGAATTTTCCAAGGTGTTTCATATAAATACAGATCTATTTGCAATACTAATAAACCTTTCAGTGACCTGCTGTATGGCATCAGCTATTCCGTACACTCTGACCTTCTGCCATTGAGAAGTGAGACTTCTATTAGACTTCATCATCATCTTTCAGAAGGGACTAGCGTTTCAGCTCCCCCTCTGTCATCTAAGATAAACCTTCTGCAAGAGCCCACAGTAGCAAGGAATTGACATCCAAGAGATGAAAAACTGAATGCTTCTTGATTAATAGAAGCACTTCCTTTTTTTTTTCTTCCCAAAATTCATCTATTTACTTGAAAGGCAGACTTACAGAGAGGCAGAGGCAGAGAGAGAGAGAGAGAGAGAGAGAGAGGTCTTCCATCTGAAGATTCACTCCAGAAATGGCAACAATGGCTGGAACTGGGATGATCTGAATCCAGGAGCTATGAGCATCCTCCAGGTTTCCCATGTGGGTGCAAGGGCCCAAGGACTGTGCCATTTCCACTGCTTTCTCAGGCCATAGCAGAGAGCTGGATCAGAAATGGAGCAGCTGGGAATCAAACTGGTGCCCATGTGGGACACCAGCACCTTAGGCAGTGGCCTTACTCACTACTCCACAGCGGCAGCCCCAGAAGCATTTCTTTAAGAGACTACAAGTCAAGCTATTTATATCCTATGTCTTACAGATTTTAGCAAATAAAACAGCTTTTTCCGTTTTTTTACTTATCATCTCCTTATTCAACACAGTACTCAGACATAAAACCATATGGGATCTGGAAAGTGCAATATACCAATGACAGATATGTGCCCTTCTCAAAACTGACTTTCCTCTTCCTCAACTGAAGGAGACATTTGTTTATTTCATTGGGAGCAAGTTCTTTGTTGTTTGCTCCTGCTTCCTTGAAACGGGTTGTTCTCTCCAGATGCATGGCAAGTGAAAATTTCCTGCAGATCAGAAACCTGGACTTGAATCCAGATGTTTTGATTCTTAGCATAATTCTCTAAACGTTGATAATGACCTTGGAGAATTTATTTTAAGAGGGAAAACAAATAGAAGAGGAATAAATGAAACTGTAACTAGAGAATGCACGAGCTGTTTCTCATCCTTCCCACTTTGAGTGGTTCACATTACCACTTGCTCTCTTTGGGACTGTCCTTAGTTCAACATTCCCCCAGGTTTCCAAATGAAGCTAGCATCTGCAGTCTGAAGGAACACTATCTACCATGAATTTAATTCTATTTTATTCATATTGTTTTGTAATTGACTCACATGTGTTGGTCATTTTCCTAACTAGGCAGTGAATCTTGAACAGGCTGGAATCATATCTTCCAATGCTGTGACCCCTAGTGTCTAATATAGGATTATGCATGAAACGAGGACAAGCAAATACTACTTATTTTCTTTCATATCTAACTATGCACGGAAACACTTTTTCTCCTTTCCTAGGATTGGATAATGATATCATTAATATAAAAATCAATTTATATTAGAAATTTCTCAAATCATATTTCTATTTTATTAGCATGTAATTTTCTGAATATGGTAGAAAAATCTCTACCTGCAAATGAATTCTATTTCAAATGCTCTCATTACAAGACTTTCAAATCTCATTAACTAAACTAGGCATTAAAATACAATGATAATAAAATGAAACAGAAAACTCTTCCTATGATTAGATTTGGGTAACTTTCCTCTGTTAGTGAGGAAAAAAAATGTGGTCTGAGTGAAGGATAACTCAAGCATAAGAAATCATATTTTATAAATTACAAGAATACACTTCTGTGCATGTTCTAGTAGAAACAATACTTTCTTCAGTCATCTGCAACCAGCTAGAGATACAGATAGGAATATGAAAATGTGGTGTATCCTAGCAAGGGCATGTTTATGTTAGCATTTTTATGAGATGCATTTCAGTACTGATGTAGAAGGAAAACATACACCACATAAAGATATCATCTTCTAATTCCAATTCTCATCCACAGTGTTCCAAATTGTCCATATTGGGTATTTGAACCAGCTGTAAATACTTTCGCCACAATGTTCTGGAAGTGTAGGGAACAAATAACATATAAGAAAGCAGTATAATTTTTTAAAAAAGTGTTGGCCTTTCCCTAAGCATTTTTTCTCTTAGATAGATATTATACTCCCTGAAGACAGAAAAGAAAGACAAAGGCAAAACATTAAACAAAGGTGAATAATTAATCATTGAATTCTGGCACATCTAAATCCACTACAGAATCATAAAATGCCAGGGCTGCAAGCAATCTTCAGATCATTCTAGACCTACCTACTTTATAAATGAGAGCAGTGAGAACACAGAAGTGAAATTGTTTACTCAAAATCTGCTGCTAATTGAAGGTAGAATGGCATGAAAAGGAACATTCTAACATTCCAGAGGAAACTGAAGTTCAATAAAACATAAAATTAAGTTCATAATCTGCTCCCTTATTTGTTTTTTTACTCAAATTCTGTTCTATTACAGCCTTTATTTATTCAGTCCCTATATTAACCTCTAAGAGTGTTCCCTCTGTCACTCCTATAAAGAAAGGCTAGGTAGGGAAAGAACCCAAGGAGATAGTTAACTGCATGTACCTTGCCACTAAGGAATTTGAAATGTTGACCGGATCTTTGTATCTCTTGGGTTTCATTTCTCCACACTGACCTCCCCACCCCTTGCAAAATGGGAAAGGGAGGTTTTGTAAAATTTTATTATTCAAAGTGTGATCCTAGGAACAACAATACTGGAAACACCTTATTTTTAAAATTTTTCATAAAAGATTTATTTATAGAGGAGGCAAGATGGCGGAATAGGAAGGGAGCACACTGATAGTCCGGGGAGAGACAGTTTAATAAAAGTGGAGATACTACAGGTTCAAGGAAGAGTAGGGGAAGAAACAGCAGAAGAAACTCTTCCAGAATGCGTGATTCACAGTGGACCTGCGTGGAGAGCGTGGGAGCCCACAGTTCGGGACACCAGCGGCAGACTCAACACACCAGCACTGGAACGCGAGGTGAGCCGAACCTCAATAGCCCGAGATACCGGCAGGCAAGCGGAAAGAGGAGACTAGAGGGAACGACCCTTGGGGGGAAAAGTTCACCAGGCTAACTAGAAGAGAGAGAGAGAGAGAAAAATAAAAGTAACTGGTACGGACACGGGTTTCTCTCTCTCCCCTCACCTCTCAAAGGTGAGCAAGACAAAGAGCAGGCGCCATCTTGGACATATGTCATAAGCAGAGCGACCTCAGGTCTGCACCGGCCCTGAGCCTAGCAGAAAAACCTGACTCTGGGCGGGGTGAATTAACAGGAGATTAGGACCTAGTAAATTTGTGGTGCTACTGAACTGAGACTATGAAAAAAGAGACGGTGGGGGAGAGAACTCGCGGAATACACGTGAGTACTCTCCAGAGACGCTACAATTCCGTAACTTTGGCAACCCAGTGGGAGACTGAAGGAGAATTTGAGCCCACTCTGAGGGCAGAACAGATCCCCTGTATGGTCCTTGGGAAAGAGCTTCCGATCTCTGGCTCCGGTGGGTATATCATTTGCCTGCTAACTACCTCCAACTTCATTCAGCTGTGCAGAATTACTTCCCTTTTGAATCAAAAAAAGAAAGAAAGAGAGAGAGAGAGAGAGATCTACCATGCCTAACCTGGGAGTGTCACCTTTGGCACACCAAACAGAGCTCTCAGGCCACACCCATCTCAAGCCTCTAAGGCTACATCAAAAACAGACAGTCCACTTAATCTAGAGTCATAGTATAACAAGAAAAAGCACCACAGTGAAGAAACCAAATATCTCCAATATGCCAAATAACAAACACAAAAACCGAGGCAATAAAAACAAGGAAGTCACCATGACGCCCCCAAATGAAAAAGACACCCAATTCAAGATTATGAAGATGATGAGATAGAAGAAATGCAAGAAGCAGATCTCAAAAAATTGATAAGAACATTAAGAAGTTCTCAAAAACAAATTCTTGAACTACAGAAATCCTTAATGGACAAGATAGAAAATCTCTCTCGTGAAAATGAAATATGAAGGAGGAATCAAAATGAAACGAAACAACTAGTACAACAGGAAACTGTGATAGTGACGAGAAATCATAATGAAGTGAAGAATTCAATAGATCAAATGAAAAACACAATAAGAGAGCCTTACAAACAGAATGGGTGAAGCAGAAGAGAGAATATCGGACTTAGAAGACAGAGAACAGGAAAGGATACAGTCAGACCAAAGAAAAGAAGAGGGAATTAGAAATCTAAAACATATTGTCAGGAATCTTCAGGATACTATTAAAAAAACCAACATTCGGGTTCTAGGAGTTCCTGAAGGCATGGAGAGGGAGAAAGGATTAGAAGGCCTTTTTAGTGAGATATTAGCAGAAAATTTCCCAGGTTTGGAGAAGGACAGAGAAATCCTAGTACAGGAAGCTCACAGAACCCCTAATAAACACAACCAAAAGAGATCCTCACCATGACACGTTCTAATTAAACTCTCCACAGTGAAACATAAAGAAAAGATCCTAAAATGTGCAAGAGAGAAACATCAGATTACTCTCAGAGGATCTCCAATCAGACTCACAGCTGACTTCTCATCAGAAACCCTACAAGCTAGGAGGGAATGGCGAGATATAGCCCAGGTACTAAGAGAGAAAAACTGCCAGCCCAGAATATTATATCCTGCAAAGCTATCATTTGTGAATGAAGGTGAAATAAAGACTTTTCACAGCAAACAGAAATGGAAAGAATTTGTCGCCACTCGTCCAGCCCTGCAAAAGATGCTTAAAGATGTGTTACACACAGAAGCACAGAAACACGGCCATCAATATGAAAGAAGTTAAAGGAAGGAAACCTCACAGCAAAAGATCACAGGGAATTCTAAGCATATATTAGAACTTATCTTTGGCAAATGGCAGGGCAAAGTTACCACTTATCATTAGTCACATTGAATGTTAATGGCCTGAACTGTCCAGTTAAAAGACACAGATTGGCTGATTGGGTTAAGGAACAAAACCCATCTATTTGCTGTTTACAAGAAACACACCTTTCCAACAAAGATCCATACAGACTGAAAGTGAAAGGCTGGAAAAAGATATACCATGCCAACAGAAATGAAAAAAGAGCAGGCGTAGCCATTTTAATATCAGACAACATAAACTTTACCACAAAAACTGTTAAGAGAGACAAAGAGGGACACTATATAATGATTAAGGGATCAATAAAACAAGAAGATATAACAATTATCAATGTATATGCACCTAACTACAGGGCACCGGTTTATCTAAAAGATTTGTTAAGGGACTTAAAGGGAGACTTAGACCCCAATACAATAGTACTGGGGGACTTCAATACTCTACTCTCAGAAATAGACAGATCAACAGGACAGAAGATCAACAACGAGACAGTAGATTCAAACGACACTATAGCCCAAATGGATCTAACAGATATATACAGAACTTTCAATCCTACAGCTAAAGATTTTACATTCTTCTCAGCAGTACATGGAACCTTCTCTAGGATTGACCACATACTAGGCCATAAAGCAAGTCTCAGCAAATTCAAAAGAATTAGAATCATACCATGCAGCTTCTCAGACCATAAAGGAATGAAGTTGGAAATTAGCAACTCAGGAATCCCTAGAGCATACACAAACACATGGAGATTGAACAACATGCTCCTGAATGAACAATGGGTCATTCAAGAAATCAAAAGAGAAATCAAAAATTTTCTGGAAGTAAATGAGGATAACAGCACAACATACCAAAACTTATGGGACGCAGCAAAAGCAGTGTTAAGAGGAAAGTTTATATCAATAGGTGCCTACATCAAGAAATTGGAAAGGCACCAAATAGATGAGCTTTCAATTCACCTCAAGGATCTAGAAAACCTACAGCAAACCAGACCCAAATCTAGTAGGAGAAGAGAAATAATTAAAATCAGAGAAGAAATCAACAGGATTGAATCAAAAAAAAATTACACAAAATCAGCCAAACGAGGAGCTGGCTTTTTGAAAAAATAAACAAAATTGACACCCCATTGGCCCAACTAACTAAAAAAAGAAGAGAAAAGACCCAAATCAATAAAATCAGAGATGAAAAAGGAAACGTAACAACAGACACCACAGAAATAAAAAGAATCATCAGAAATTACTACAAGGACCTGTATGCCAGCAAACAGGAAAATCTATCAGAAATGGATAGATTCCTGGACACATGCAATCTACAAAAATTGAACCAGGAAGACATCGAAAACCTAAACAGACCCATAACTGAGACAGAAATTGAAACAGTAATAAAGGCCCTCCCAACAAAGAAAAGCCCAGGACCAGATGGATTCACTGCTGAATTCTACCATTTAAAGAAGAACTGACTCCAATTCTTCTCAAACTATTCAGAACAATCGAAAAAGAGGGAGTCCTCCCAAATTCTTTCTATGAAGCCAGCATCACCTTAATTCCTAAGCCACAAAAAGATGCAGCATTGAAAGAGAATTACAGACCAATATCCCTGATGAACATAGATGCAAAAATCCTCAATAAAATTCTCGCCAATAGAATGCAACAATACATCAGAAAGATCATCCACCCAGACCAAGTGGGATTTATCATGGTATGCAGGGATGGTTTAATGTGCGCAAGACAATCAATGTGATACACCACATTAACAGACTGTAGAAGAAAAACCATATGATTATCTCAATAGACGCCGAGAAAGCATTTCATAAAAAGAACACCATTTCATGATGAAAACTCTACGCAAACTGGGTTTGGAAGGAACATTCCTCAATACAATCAAAGCAATCTATGAAAAACCCGCAGCCAACATTCTATTGAATGGGGAAAAGTTGGAAGCATTTCCACTGAGATCTGGTACCAGACAGGGATGCACACTCTCACCACTGCTATTCACTATAGTTCTGGAAGTTCTAGCCAGAGCTATTAGGCAAGAAAAAGAAATTAAAGGGATACAAATTGGGAAGGAAGAACTCAAACTATCCCTCTTTGCAGATGATATGATTCTTAATTTAGAGGACCCAAAGAACTCTACTAAGAGACTATTGGAACTCATAGAAGAGTTTGGCAAAGTAGCAGGGTATAAAATCAATGCACAAAAATCAACAGCCTTTGTATACACAGACAAAGCCATGGCTGAGGAAGAACTTCTAAGATCAATCCCATTCACAGTAGCTACAAAAACAATCAAATACCTTGGAATAAACTTAACCAAAGACGTTCAAGATCTCTACGATGAAAATTACAAAACCTTAAAGAAAGAAATAGAAGAGGATACCAAGAAATGGAAAAATCTTCCATGCTCATGGATTGGAAGAATCAATATCATCAAAATGTCCATTCTCCCAAAAGCAATTTATAGATTCAATGCAATACCAATCAAGATACCGAAGACCTTCTTCTCAGATCTGGAAAAAATGGTGCTGAAATTTATATGGAGACACAGGAGACCTCGAATAGCTAAAGCAATCTTGTACAACAAAAACAAAGCTGGAGGTATCACAATACCAGATTTCAGGACATACTACAGGGCAGTTGTAATCAAAACACATGGTACTGGTACAGAAACAGATGGATAGACCAATGGAACAGAATTGAAACACCAGAAATCAACCCAAACATCTACAGCCAACTCATATTTGATCAAGGATCCAAAACCAATCCCTGGAGTATGGACAGTCTATTCAATAAATGGTGCTGGGAAAATTGGATTTCCACGTGCAGAATCATGAAGCAAGACGCCTACCTTTCACCTTACACAAAAATCCACTCAACATGGATTAAAGACTAAATCTACCTCCTGACACCATCAAATTATTAGAGAGCATTGGAAAAACCCTGCAAGATATAGGTACCGGCAATGACTTCTTGGAAAACACCCCAGAAGCACAGGCAGTCAAAGCCAAAATTAACATTTGGGATTGCATCAAATTGAGAAGTTTCTGTACTGCAAAAGAAACAGTCAGGAAAGTGAAGAGGCAACTGACAGAATGGGAAAAATATTTGCAAACTATGCAGCAGATAAAGGATTAATAACCAGAATCTTTAAAGAGATCAAGAAACTCCACAACAATAAAACAAACAACCCACTCAAGAGATGGGCCATACGTCAATAGACATTTTTCAAAAGAGGAAATCCAAATGGCCAACGGACACATGAAAAAATGTTCAAGATCACTAGCAATCAGGGAAATGCAAATCAAAACCACAATGAGGTTTCACCTCACCCCACTTAGAATGGCTCACATTCAGAAATCTACCAACAATAGATGCTGGAGAGGATGTGGGGAAAAAGGGACACTACTCCACTGTTGGAGGGAATGCAAACTGGTTAAGCCACTATGGAAGTCAGTCTGGAGATTCCTCAGAAACCTGAAGATAACCCTACCATTCAACCCAGCCATCCCACTCCTTGGAATTTACCCAAAGGAAATTAAATTGGAAAACAAAAAAGCAGTCTGCACATTAATGTTTATTGCAGTTCAATTCACAATAGCTAAGACCTGGAACCAACACAAATGCCCATCAACAGTAGACAGGATAAAGAAATTATGGGACATGTACTCTATAGAATACTATACAGCAGTCAAAGACAACGAAACCCAGTCATTTGCAACAAGATGGAGAAATTTGGAAAACATCATGCTGAGTGAAATAAGCCAGTCCCAAAGGGACAAATATCATATGTTCTCCCTGATCGGTGACAACTAACTGAGCACCAAAGGGGAAACTTGTTGAAGTGAAATGGACACTGTGAGAAACAGTGACTTGATCAGCTCTTGTCCTGACTGTTGATGTACAATGTAATACTTTATCCATTTTCTTATTTTATTGTCCTAGTACCATTGGTTGAACTCTGTACTTAACGTACAATTATTCTTAGGTGTTTAAATTTTAACTGAAAAGTGATCCCTGTTAGGAATTTGGAAAACATTATGTTGAGTGAAATAAGCCAATCCCAAAGGGACAAATACCACTTGTTCTCCTTGATAGATGACAACTAACTGAGCACCAAAAAGGAAACCTGTTAAAGTGAAATGAACACTATGAGAAACGGTGACTTGATCAGCCCTCATCCTGACTGTTGATGAACAACTTAATATGTTATCCCTCTTAGTAATTTTTTTTGTTTTTTCTACTTAATACTTTTGGTTGAATACTGTAATCAATACACAATTCTTCTTAAGTGCTGAAACTTAACTGAAAAGTGATCGCTGTTAAATATAAGAGTGGGAATAAGAGAGGGAAGAGATGTGCAATTCGGGACATGCTCAAGCTGACTTACCTCAAACGGTAGAGTTAGAAACATACCAGGGGATTCCAATTCAATCCCATCAAGGTGGCATGTACCAATGCCATCTCACTAGTCCCAGTGATCAATTTCTGTTCACAATTGATCATAATGATAGGACTAAGAACCAAAGGGATCACAGAAACAAGACTAGTGTCTGCAAGTACTAGCTGATAGAATCAAAAAGGGAGAGAATGATCCAACATAGGAAGTGAGATACACAGCAGACCCATAGAATGGCAAATGTCCTAACATCACTCTGGCCTCAGAATCAGTCCTTAAGGCATGCGGATCTGTCTGAAAAGCCCATGAGAGTATTTCAGGCATGGAAAGCCAAGACACTCTGGGGGAAAAAAAAAAAAAACTAAATGAAAGATCTCCGTGAGTGAGATCCCAGTGGAAAGAATGGGTCATCAAAGAAGGAGGTACCTTTCTCTGAAGGGAGGAGAGAACTTCCACTTTGACCATGGCCTTGTCTAAATATGATCAGAGTCGGTGAACTCAAAAGGCTTCCATAGCCTTGGCAGCTCATGACAAGAGCCTAGGGTGATTACTGATGCCATAAACAAGAGTGTCAATTTGTTAAGTCAACAACAGGAGTCACTGTGCACTTACTCCTCATGTAGGATCTTTGTCCTTAGTGTGCTGTACATTGAGATTTAATGGTATAACTAGTACTCAAACAGTATTTTTCACTTTATGTTTCTGTGTGGGAGCAAACTGTTGAAATCTTTACTTAATGTTTGCTAAATTGATCTTCTGTATATAAAGAGAATAGAAAATGAATCTTGATGTGAATGGAAGGGGAAAGGGAGTGGAAAAGGGGAGGGTTGCGGGTTGGAGGGACGTTATGGGGGGGAAGCCATTGTAATCCATATTCTGCACTTTGGAAAAATATATTCATTAAATAAAAGTTAAAAAAGGAGATTTATTTATAAAGGCAAGGGCGTTGTTAAGAGAGAGACAAAGATTTTATATCAGCTGGTTCAGTCTCCTAATGCCTGCAACAGCCATGGCTGGGACTGGCAGAAGCCAGGAGCCAGGTACTCCATTCAGGTCTCTCACATAGGTGTAAAAAATCCAAGTTCATAGGTCATAACCTGCTTCTTCCCAGGTACATTAAATATAAATTGGATCATAATCAGAAGCAGACACTATCCCAGGTACATCAATATGGAATGTGAGCAGCCCAAGTGGTGACTTAACCCACTGGACCACAACACCCTTTCCATGTATTGATGATATTTACAGCAAAAATCTCAGGCCCAAAGAACACCTATTGAATTGAGGTCTGCACTTTAACAAAAAATTTCAAGTGATTTGCATGTACATTCATTTGAAGAAATATTAGAGAAAATTTAAAATGCTTTTCCCCATTACATATTATTCACGCTTTTTAGTAATATAATGATTCAATCACATCAGTTTTTTGCCACTGAGAAAAGTCACACTGTCCATGACATAGAAAGACAAGGAAGCTTTTCCTAGGGCCCTTCAAGTCTTTCTGTCACCATCTCTCTGCATGTAGACATGACTTTGAAGTATACCATCCTTCCACATCATCTCTTTTCTGCCTATATAATGAAGTTTTATCACTTTTAGAAAGCTTTGTCTGGTCTGAATCCAATTACTTAGCTGGGAGATCCCCCTTCCAGAACAGCAAAGGACCATTCACATCATGCCTTCTGAGGCTAGCATGCTGGGAAGGTAAGTGACTGGGCAAAGGTTACCTGGCAAATGGTGGGTGGAGTTAAAAATCCAGAGAGATGGTTTGCCATCTGGCGAGAATCTAAAACCATTAGAGCACTTTGGGTGTAATGCTGCTCTCAGCTGCATTGTATTTCATGCACATTTCCTGCCCTGGAGCCATTGTTTTCATAGTAATTATAGACTCATATTCAGTTGCATTGAGAATGCTACTAGTTGTAAAGAGAACACTTGGGTGGGACGGTCTAGTCAAATTCTGTAAAGTTGGAGACCTATGATTTTGACTGACTCCCCAAGGCAAAAAACTAATAATATCAGGAGCACATGGCACCTCCATGCCCAGTCCCTTTGGTTAATATTCTGAAAAGACTAAGCAGAAATGAGCAGACAGGACATGCTGTAGATCCCCAAGTGGAAGACAAGCAGAAAAGAACATATTTATGAGTTAAAAAAAATCCCAGGTTACTTTAGTCAAAACTAATAGCTAGTACTACAAGATTGTTGCATACATGATTGGATTTGAAGTGTATTTTTTAGGTTGCTCTATCCCAACATTACTATACCTCTGCCCAAAATTAAACCTTTAGGGGCTGGCACTGTGGTGTAGCAGGTAAAGCAGCCACCTACTGTCCTGGCATCCCATATGGGCGCTGGTTCAAGTCCCAGATGCTCCACTTCTGATATAGCTCTCTGCTGTGGCCTGAAAAGTAGTCGAAGATGGCCCCTGCACCCATGTGGGAGACCTGGAAGAAGCCCCTGGCTCCTGGCTTTGGATCAATGCAGCTAGGGCCATTGCGGCCAGCTGGGGAGTGAACCAGTGGACAGAAGACCTCTCTCTCTCTACCTCTCCTTCTTTTTGTGTAACTCACTTTCAAATAAATAAATAAATAAATCTTTAAAAAATTAAACCTCTAGAAATTCATGCAAGTGGATCAGAAATTATTTATGTAATTAACTTTCATCATTAAAAAAATTGGTTTTCTTCCATGTATATTGTCTAATAGAAATTCCACTAATACTCAATAGAGGAAAGCAAATAAATGACCCAAATCATTAAAACAAAAAGCCCTTCTTACTGGCCCAGGGCAACCTTCATCATCAATGTGCTTGTCCCCACTGAATCTGCACAAAAATCTAGATGCAGAATCTTTCTCAACATAGAAAAGCAAGCAGAAAAAAATCCACAGATAAATTAGAGGTGTTATGATAAGCTTGACACTTCATTCTTGAAACTAAGGAACAAAAATTTTACAAAAATTAAGTGTCTGCTATTAGGTAATGGCAAAAAATTGATTCAGGTATTGATCCTTTGATCTCCCTCACTACATTGGTCCACCTATACTAACCTTGTAGTGATTCAATAACCTATTTACAGTTAATATTTTAAAATAAGATAAATGTCTTTTTTTGCTGTCCTCACATTAATGCAGTTGAGTAGGGTTTTTTGTTTGTTTGTTTGTTTATTGAATTACTTGTTTTAAGATGAAATTCAACTAACATAAAACTTGAAAAACAATTTGCCAGTTTATCTAATGTTGTGAGTTTAGCAAACAATATCATAATTCTATACCTTGGTATCTACCCAATTAGAAGACATTTTCAGGAAAAATAACCTTTTATATTGATGTTATTTCCACCTTTTTAATAGCCAAAGAAATGAAAATAAACCTAATATCCACTGACTGGAGAATGATTAGGAAACATTTGTTGCAGCCTCCACATAGTATGATGCTGTTAGGTAATAAAAAAGAAATAAAATATTGGTACATTCTACCATAAAGATATACCTTAAAAGCACTATGTTAAGTGAAAGAATCCAGGCACAAAAAACACATGTGGTACATTCCATTTATATAAAATATCCAAGAAAATACAAGTCTGTAAAGATAGGAATTGAACTGGTGTTTGGTCTGAGGTTGAGAATGGGGATTAATTGCAAATCAGTGGCTTTATTATGAGGAAGTTATAAATCAAGATAATGTTTCAAAATATTTCAATGGACAGGAATGATTAAAAGCAACGTAGTGTTAAAAGATATGTGAGAAATTAAAGGATGGAAAGAGATGGAAAACTGTTTCAAGGGTTATTGCTAGCAACAATCCAAATTTGTTGTCTTCCTCAGAGAATACTGAAGTTAATAATGCTAACTTATTTTTGATAGAGGAGTGTCCTAAAGTGGAGTTGGTACATGAAGGAATTATCTCTGTTGATCTCTCAGAGAAGCTGTTTATACTATCTCTTATTTTTCAGTCACTCATCACCATTGTGCATGTCAGTTTGGTTCTCTCATTGATACCTTCTAAAAAAATTTAAGATTTATTTATTTATTTGAAAGGCAGAGTTACAAAGAAGCAGAGGCAGAGAGAGAGAGGTCTTCCATCTGCTGGTTCACTCCCCAGATAGCTGGAGTTGAGCCAATCTGAAACCAAGAGCCAGGTCTCCCACGCGGGTGCAGGGGCCCAAGGACTTGGACCATCTTCTACGGCTTTCCCAGTCCATAGCAGAGAGCTGGATTGGAAATGGAGCCAACAGTATTCGAATTGGCATCCATATGGAATGCTGGCATTGCAGGTGGCAGCTTTACCCACTATGCCACAGCGCCAAACCCATCTCTCACTGATTCTTAGATAAACATTTTTGTTCTCAAAATGTTCTCCCTTCTCATTTCTATAAGTCCATCATACTTGACTCATCTGGAGGAAAGATTTTTTTGTTTGTATTTTTTTTTAAAGATTTATTTGCTTATTTGAAAGCCAGAGTTACAGAGAGAGAGAGAAGGGGAGGCACACAGAGAGAGAGAGGTCTTCCCTCTGCTGGTTCACTCTCCTATTGGTTGCAATGGCCAGAGCTGTGCCGATCCGAAGCCAGGAACCCAGAGCTTCTTCCAGGTCTTCTACATGGCAGGTGATGGCTTTACCTGCTAAGCCACAGCACCAGCCCCATGTTTGTATTTTTTTTTTAGTAATGAAAACTGGATTCCAGATTAGAGAGACAACTACACAGAGTCTGAACTTAAGAGAGGATGAGTCCAGATTCTACTTCATTTACCAAACAGTAGACAAAATATTAGTTTGTAACTTTCTTTACCAATAGAAAATTCACTCTATAGTTATTTGGAATTTTAAACTAGAAGCAGTGGATTTTCAGTCTATAGTAGGAGAGTAACATGAATGTTTTGTAAGTGTATGAGGAATGGATGGAAGAGAGAAGATGGTTTCCTGACGACTTGGCTGAGCAATTGTAGCCACAGTTTCTGCTTCATTGGAACTGAGGAAAGTGTAAATATTAAAGTTGTATTTGGGGGGCCCAGCCCTGTGGCATAGTGGGTAAAGCCATTGCCTTCAGTGCTGGTATCCCATATGGGCCCTGGTTTGAGTCCCGGCTGCTCCACTTCTGATATGGCCTGGGAAAGCAGTAGAAGATGGCCCAAGTCCTTGAGCCCCTTCACCCGTGTGGGAGCTCAGAAGAAACTCCTGACTCCTGGCTTCAGATCGGCACAGCTCCAGCTGTTGCGGCCAGTTAGGGAGTGAACCAGCAGATGGAAGACCTCTCCCTCTCTCTGCCTCTCCTTCTCTCTCTGTGTAACTCTGACCTTCAAGTAAATAAATAAATCTTTAGAAAAGTTGTATTTAGAATCTTGAAATAAATACACTAAAATTTGATGAAATAGGAGGAAAACATAGAAATGAGAACAATTTTCTCGAAGTATTGCAGAATCCCTGCTGTTCACCCACATGGATAGCAGGGGCCCAAACTTCAGGCCATCAGCCAGGACTCAAATCAGCAATCAAATAGGATGCCAGCATCCTGGGTGGTCGCTTATCTTGCTGTGCCACAATGCTGGCGACAATGCCTTTATTTTCATACAGCCACATTAATTAATGAAAAATGGATGATTTTTTTCAGAAAATCAGTATGTGATTGGAACTGGTTAAGGAATATTGGACAACCAAAAAGAAAAACCAAAGTTCATTAAAATTAATTTGCCACATCTAGGCTCCAATCTTATTATTTACCATACTTTCACTAGCTTTCAACTGCATGCAAATTGTTTCTGATTCATGATTCTTGTTATCAGATAGGTATATTTTTGCTTACAATATCCATTTTATCTGTAAAGCCCTTTCTTGGTCACTTTGTCTGAATTCTAACTATTCATTTATAGTAATGAATATATTTGCCCTAAGTTCCAACTCTTCAATGGAAATTTATTTTATCATATGAAATGTATTTTTAACCATTCCTGCTTATCTCATATTATAAACATCTGCATTAATGAACTGTCTCCTTTGTTTGAGTGTAGGCTCCTGGTGTACTTGGATTAGTTCTTACTCAATTCTGTGATTGCTAGAAAGTTTAAAATGAAATTGACTACACAGTAGGCATACAACCAGTAATTGTCAAACATGTAGATATTGCTATAAGAAAGTAGAAAGGACTAAAGAAGGGAGTCTCCTATTTTTACCTTATACCTGAAAGTTTATGTTCTTGTTTAATACATTCTGTCCTCCCTTTTAGTGCAGGATATTATGTCCACCAATTAAGCAGTTAGAGGCAATGAGTGAGATGTTTTCCTGTGCCATTCACAAGCAATTGCCAACAATGAGAATTAGCATTTCCTTCCACTGGAGCCTTGAGCAGCTGCAAAGAGTGACTTATTGAATGGCATGTGACACTGATTATGTTATCCAGTGATTTAAAGGGTCACAATTAGATAAAACTCTTTGCCAATGTGTGTGTTGCAGCTCCAACCCACATGAATAATCTCCCCTTTCCCACTGAGCTAATGCAGATCTTGGAATAATGGAAGATTTAGACTTCTGCCACCTTTTCTCATTCCAGCAAAGTTCTTCTATAATGGTTGGTGGTAATCAGTTGTAATTAAACAAGACCTGATATATTATTTCCTAATGAACTCTAATGAAGTCATCTCCCACTTATTCCTAGTGCCTATAATTAAGCAATAAGGACCATATCATGAGCAATAAAGATCATTTTTCTGGACTAGTGATGAGGGATTAGAGAGTGCACAGGGAGTCTCATTGCCCAGAGTGAGAGGCATGTAGGCGGCAGTTCTGAATGGAACATCCCACTTTCTTTTTGCCATCTGCTTTCAAATTACCTAGGTAGCAAGCACTGATGAGGAACAAATTGAATTGAAGCTAGAACAAGAAGCTTGAAGCCATCCATCACCAGTTCAGCAATTTAAGTAAGAGCTTTATATGCATGGATTCTTTGTGTAATTGTTCTGGTGCCTTATTTATTTCCAAGGTTTTCATATTCACTGTCTTGTGGAATCCTAGAAAAGCTTAAAGGAAGTAAAATAGTTAGTTTTTATTTTTTCTGAATAATGCATGACAAGATCAGGGTTTTAAACCTTGAAGTGGCATGCACATTGGAAGAAGATTACAGAATTCATTGTTGTCTTCAAACATTACCGCAGAGTCCACTCTAAAGCTGACTTGAGAATATTTGATTCCTTGTAACATCAGTCAGTAGAAATGCTCTTCTCCTTTCCTTTTTAGGTTTTAAAATATTTTTAATTTTTTCATGTTAATGTTATGTTACAGAGAGAACAGATCCAACATATTTCATATTAATAATTCTGAGAGTTTTAAGTGAGAAAAAAACCACTGTTAACTGTCTTTACTTTCCTCAGTTCATCCAAGTGGGTGTAGACAAGGGAAGCTCCAATCCCTTTTCTATTTTGTAAGGCAGAGTACTTCTGAAAAGCTTGTAGAGCAGTACTGCACTCTTCTGATTTCAATTCTGTAGCAGCAATTTTGTAACTCTGACTTGTAAGTAATTGAGAGCAAAGCAAAATTAATTCTTGTGTATGGACATGCAACTAAATTCTGATGAGTGGAGGGCAATACCTCCACCACCTCTCTGGAAAAAGCTAGTCTTCCCTCCATTTACAGATTTGTTGCAATATTCTTTATCATAAATGGTTGTATCCTTTGACTACTTTGAATTGATTGTAATGTATGTCTTCTTTCCTCATATGAGTTAAACAAAATCTTTAACTTAGGCTCATTTTAGATCTGTATGAGAGTCATTACTTCATCTTTTAAAAATTACCTTTAACAATATATGAAATTCTATTGGTTTACATATCATGCTGCAGTTGCAGAGTGGAATAGTGACATTGCAAATAGTTATGATAAAGACTGTATAAAGCAAAAATGATGACTCTGACCCTTTACAGAAAAACTTTCAGACCATCATCTAAAACATGAATATCTAACCAAACCCTCATGCTTTTAAAGGAGGAACTTGTAGCTTTTTCCTACATGTTATGGCATCGGGACAATGATATAAATAAAAACTCATATAATAAACCCTCAATTTTCCCCAAGATGCTAGAAGAGTTATTTTGAGTATAAAATCTGTTTTTGGACTGAATGTTAGAATACTTGCTATGATTAGCTGTAGGGCATTTAGCAAATTTTCTTATTTCTGAGCTTGAGCTTTTTCATATGTAAAATACATGTATAATCTTTGGTCTAATTTTAATATTCTTTTTATGTTTATCCTTTAGAGATTAGCAAGACTGAATTTCTTTTTTTTTCTCCTTGGTAGAAGTTATGTTTTGGAGGAAAATTGGAATAAATCAGATCAGATCATTCTGTCCTGAAACAGATGGAACCTATTTAGAGCCTATTATAAAACACATTGTGCTAGAAATCATCTACTTCCAACTTGCTCCCACCTCAGAACTACTGAGCTGTTTGACGTCAATTAGAAAGCCATTAATGTCATTATTGCAAATAGCATTGAAGGGGTCTAGACCAGATTTTGCAGGTCCTGGCAAGCACATGAAAAATTGAATTTAACTGCAGAGGATGGTTAAGAAAATGTTGCAACCCATGATCTCATCCTATGCACCTATGGAAAATAATATGCATATTGTTACTTTAGCAGATTAAACTCTAGAGATTACTGTTGCTCTTTCCTTATATATTCTCTCTCTCTCCACCTCTCTCTTTCTGATCCCAGGACCAAGTATGTTCATTCTGTATTCTGAATTGCAATTTTATCCCCCCTTACACTGAAGTATTTTCTTTTTTTTAACTTTTATTTAATGAATATAAATTTCCAAAGTACAGCTTATGGATTACAATGGCTTCCCGCCCCCCATAACTTTCCTCCCACCTGCAACCCTCCCCTTTCCCTCTCCCTCCCCCCTTCCATTCATATTAAGATTCATTTTCAATTCTCTTTATATACAGAAGATCAGTTTAGTATACATTAAGTAAAGATTTCAACAGTTTACACCCACATAGAAACACAAAGTGAAAAATACTGTTTGAGTACTAGTTATAGCATTAAATCACATGTACAGCACATTAAGGACAGAGATCCTACATGAAGAGCAAGTGCACAGTGACTCCTGTTGTTGACTTAACAAATTGACACTCTTGTTTATGGCATCAGTAATCACCCTAGGCTCTTGTCATGAGCTGCCAAGGCTATGGAAGCCTTTTGAGTTCACCAACTCTGATCATATTTAGACAAGGTCATGGTCAAAGTGGAAGTTCTCTCTTCCCTTCAGAGAAAGGTACCTCCTTCCTTGATGACCCGTTCTTTTCACTGGGATATCACTCACGGAGATCTTTCATTTAGGTGTTTTTTTTTTTTTTTTTTTTTTTTTTTTTTTTTTTTTTTTTTTTTTTGCCAGAGTGTTTCAGCTTTCCATGCCTGCAATACTCTCATGGGCTCTTCAGCCAGATCTGAATGCCTTAAGGGCTGATTCTGAGGCCAGATTGCTGTTTAGGACATCTGCCATTCTATGGGTCTGCTGTGTATCTCACTTCCCATGTTGGATCGTTCTCTCCCTTTTTGATTCTATCAACTAGTATTTGCAGACACTATTCTTGTTTATGTGATCCCTTTGGCTCTTAGTCCTATCATTATGATCAATTGTGAACAGAAATTGATCACTGGGACTAGTGAGATGGCATTGGTACATGCCACCTTGATGAGATTGAATTGAAGTATTTTCTTCAGTCCTGCTATGAATTGTCAAATGTCAACTACAAAATCAATTTTCTATACATAGCTCAATCTCAATCCTTCCATCTTTCCTTCCATCTTTTCTCCACTTCATCTTTCCTTCCTTTGTTGGGTCCTTCATTCTCTTCCTCTTTCTTTCTTTCCTTCCTCCTGGCACTTACTGAACACATATTATTAGGTGTACGACATACACAGGGGAGAAAAATCAGGTGTAGTTCTTTCCCTCATGAAGTTTTCAGTCATGAGGTATGTAATCATTGTGCAAACGATTGAGTTTAAAAACCTAAAATTACATCTGTGAAACTTTTAAAAAATGTTTTAATTTTAAAAATTATTTTATTTATTTCTTAAGGTGAACAAATTTTGTGTATTTCATATATACAGATTTAGGAACATAGTGATGCTTTTCACCCTATCCTCCCTTGCACCAGTGATCTGACCCAACTTTCTCCTTCCTTTCTTACTCTTTCTTTAATTTTTGTAGAATCTAATCTTAGTTTATTTTATATACTCATAAAATGAATCCTACACTAAATAAAGAACTCATTAAATAATAAGAATAAAATGACACTGTTTCTCAACACTAGAGACAAGGGTTGTAAACAATCATCGAATCTCAAAATGTCAATTTTGCTCATATACATTACCTTTTTTGTATATTATAAGTTACCACAAATAAGGGAAAATATATGGTATTTGTCTTCTTGGGATTAGCTTATTTCATTTATCTGCATTTTGTTGAAATGACAGGATTTATGCCTTTTTTATTAATGAATAATATTACACAATGTATATACACAACATTTTCTCTTTTTTTTTGAAAAGATTTGTTTATTTATTTAAAAGAGTTACAGAGAGGCAGAAATAGAGAGAGAGATCTTCCACCTGCTGATTCACTCCCAAAATGTCTGCAATGGCCGGAGCTGGACCGATCTGAAACCAGGAGCCAGGAGCTTCCTCCAGGTCTCCCATGTGGGTTCAGGAGCCCAAGAACTTGGACCATCTTCTACTGCTTTCCCAGAGAGCTGGATCGGAAGTGAGGCAGCCAGAACTTAAACCAATGCTCACATGGGATGTTAGCACTATAAGCAGTGGCTTTACCTGCTACACTATAGCACTGGCCCCTACAGCATTTTCTTTATCTGGTCCTTGGTGAATGTTTGGGTGAATTCCATATCTTAGCTATTGTGAGTTGAGCTGTATTAAGCATGGGGGTACAGAAAACTCTTTCATATGCTGATTTCATTTCTTTTGGTAAATTTCCAGGAGTGAGAAGGCTGGGTCATATGGGAGATTTATTTTCAGCTTTCTGAAGTGTCTCCATACTCTCTTCCACAATGGCTATGCTAATTTATATTCTAACCAACAGTTGATTAGAGTACCCCTTCCTCCATCTTCTCACCGACATTTATTGTTTTTTTTATGTCTATGTGAGAGCAATTCTAATGAGTAAGGTGAAATCTCAGTGTCATTTTTATTTGCATTTCCCTGATTTTTAGTGGTCCTGAGGATATTTTCATGTGTCTGCTGGCCATTTAAATTTCCTCTTTTGAAAACTGCCTGTTCATTTCCTTTGCCCAATTCTTAACTGCATTGTTCTTTTGTTGTAGAGTTTCTTGAGATTTTTATATATTCTGGATATTAATCCTTTCTCAGCTGCATAGTTTGCAAATGTTTCCTCCCATTCTGTCAACTGCCTCTTCACTTTGCTGAATGCATCCTTTGCTGTGCAGAAGCTTCTTAGCTTGATGTAATCAAATTTATCAATTTTTTTTTCTCTGATTGCTTGTGCTTCTGGGTTCCTTTCCAAGAAGTCTGTGTATGCCAATATCTTGCAGAGTTTTACCAATGTTTTTCTCTTGTAATTTTATGGTATCAGGTAGTAGATTTAGATCTTTGATCCATTGAGTCTATTTTTGGTAAGGTATAAGATAGGGGTCTTATTTCATACTCATGAACATAGAGATGCAATTTTCCCAGCACCATGTATAGAAGAGAGTGTCCTCACTGGAGGGATTGATTTTAACTCCTTTGTCAAAGGTCAGTTGGTTTTAGATGTGCAGATCGATGTCTGAATTTTGTATTCTGTTCCGTCATTCTACATGCCTATTTTTGTTCCAGTAGTGGCTGTTTTGATGATAATTGCACTATATTATGTCTTGAATCTGTTATTATGATGCCTCCTGCCTTGTGTTTGTTGTTTAAAATTCTTCAGCAATTTATATTCAAGGTTACTATTGGTAAGTGCTATTTCTCTGTAAATATTCCTGTTGCTTCCTTGGATTTCCTATGTAATTTTAGTAGGAGATTTTCTGGTTTCACATTCTTTCATAATGATGATATTCTTTTTGTGTTTGTGTGTAGCACCTCCTTAAGCATCTTTTGGAAGGCTGGATGCATGGTGACAAATTATTTCAATTATTTTATGGAGGGTCTTTATTTCACTTTCATTCATAAATGAGAGTATTTCTGGGTACAGTATTCTGGATCTGTGGGGAAGGGAATATAATACTGTAATTAAGATGAATCAAAATAGATTATCCTAACCATAACAGTAGAGAAATTCAGAGACATTTTAAGGGAAAAGCCTTATTCTGAAGAGTGATTTCATGTAAGGAGAAAGTCTTTCTACCTGTGGTGTGAAAACAGAATGCAGAAGAAAAGAGTGAAACTAAGAAGATGAGATGGTAACCTATTATAATCAAAACCAAGAAATACTATCTAGGTCTTTTTATGTGTTTTGTTATATATTCTTCTTTTGTGTTTTGAGACATTTACTAAATTTCATTCACATTCCTTGATTTTAACAATGAGCAAACTAAATTATGAAGGTTTAAGTAACTGCCCAGATCACATAGCTAACAAATAGTGGAAGAGGGATTCATACACAAAAGTCATCCTCCAAAGTCTATAGTCTTAACAATTATATCTTTTTTCTTTTGGGAAATTCTGCAGAGTCCAAGGAAGTTGATATTGGAGGAATTTCTCCATCAGGCATGCACAAACACACACACCCCAAATTTATATATCTGCAAACACAAATGCATAGAAAGATATATTCATTCACATTGATGAAACATATTCAATTGTTCTATTAGGTGATCTGAAAACTATTACAGATATAACATTATAAAGCAGGCAAAAATAGAAATCAGAGTATGGTTTAAAAAAGCATATTGAAGGAAGCAGATCAATAGAAGTCCTGGGGAGGGTGTATTTCTTCTGATTGTCTCAATGTGAAATCTCAGCCAACACTAAAAGCCACTGGGCATGCAGCACTTAGGAAAATCAATGCTTGTTACTTTCTACCTGGATTGGTTTTTACAGTTAATCTACCTTGAGTTTTTCTCTCATGGGACAATGAGAACTGGGTACTTACTACCTGTGAACTTGAATCAGTTATTTTATCCACCTGAATTCAAGTTTTCTTGTCTGTAATTGTGTCAATAATATCCATTCTCAAAAAGTTACTTTGTACCCTTGAAGAGATCACACATTTGCCATTGTTGGAATTTTTCTCTCATTGCCTATTTCTAGAATTATCCTCCATGACTGCCTACCTCAGTCTTTCCCTTACATCCTCACACTTTCTCTTCCTTCTATCTTTGTTTCCTTTCCTCAAATTTTGCTCTGGATTTTTCTATCAGTTAGTAAGTAGAAAACAGTGATTTTCTCACAGTTAATGTATTTATGAGACTGAAAAATAAAATACAATATATAAATTCTCTGGTTCTTTGACTAACAGATTTATTTAAAATGAGTCATCAGGACCCCATAAGCAGATTGAGAGATACACAATAGCATTTTCCTTCTTGCTTTCTCCTTAAACCAACACGACAGCACCCACAAGATCCCCATTCCTTCATTACTATGCCCATACCCCTTCTTCCTTTCAGTCTATTTGGGGGTTCACAAAAGTGAGAGTACTTTTCAAGAGATATTATATTTTCAACAGGTTTTATATTTATTACTATTGAATTTTGTTTCAGAACGATGACATCCCACTTCTAAGAGCAGAGTGGTCAATTTTGCAAGCACATCATTGCTAAGTGGATAACACTGATTTGTTAAGGGTTTTTGCTAATTTCCTGTTATTTACATGAACCTTGCAACTTCTTATTTCTTTACTGACATCAGCACTGCTCAGAAGAGCTGCTGGGAAACCCTGTATCTTCCTGGAGCTTCACCCTTTCATAATGTATTATGAATAATTTGAATTAATTATTCAAGACTCAATTTATGTTTTCATCAAGGTAAACATGTTGATCTTTTCACTAATAGTCAGACCATCTTTGAGAAAGCCTCCTCTGCTGACCTAGCCAAATGATGACCTCTGGGATTTGAGTTCATTGCAGACATGTGGGCATCCACAGGATTGGCTCTGAACTGAGGTGAATAGAGCTGAACCTGAGCCCTGACCCTATTGCCCTGCTTATAGAGAAGTCTATAATGGGGTGTAAGCTCAAATACTAGACCAAAAAGAAAATTAATAAGACAGAAAATCTTTTGGCTGCTATTTGTCTTGTAAATTAATTTATCATGCTTGTAACAGGCTATTAAACTCTATCCAAATCCCAAAATTGATATATTTAGTAAGAGAAAAATCACAAACACATTATTCTTGAATTTTAGAGCATGGTATTTCTAAATACCATATCTTATAAGCAATTTATACAGGGAAAATATGAAGAACTATTTCAACTTAATAAAAAATTAATTACCCAATTAAAAATGGGAAAAGTATCTGAATACACATTTTGCTAAAGAATAATTTATGTAGTCAACAAATTCATGAAAAGATTATCAGTACCCAAATCCATGAGGGAAATGCAACTCAAAAATGCAACAGTGTCTCTTATCCATTGGGATAGCTCTAATAATAAATATTGTGACAATATTGAGGACGATGCAGAAAATCAAAACTCTCATAAATGATTGGTAGAAATGTAAAATGCGACAATCACTTTGGAAAACACTGGTAATTCCACAAAAGGTTCACCAGTGTTACCATAGGATTTGGCAATTTATTCACTATCCAAGAGATGTTTAAAAACATATATCCACATAAATGCAAACATGAATATTCACAGATGTATTATTCATGAGAGCTAACAAGTATAGAACCAACCAAATATATATCAATTGACTAAAGAATATATAAAATCTAGTACATGTGCACAATAAAAAAGAATAAAATACAGATTGATACATGCTGTAAGGACTAACTTTGAAAACATTATGCTAACTGAAAGAAACCAATCACAAAAGACTACATGATTTGTGATTGTTCCTATATGAAATGTTATAAATTGGCAGATTTCAGATATAGAAATTAGTGTTTTTGTAACATTGGGTTTATTGTGGGGAAATTGATAATTAATACTACTGATATTTATAAGATTTCTTTGGTGGATGAAAATATGTTTTAACATTAATTGTGGTTATATTTTCAATACTTTGAATACACTCACAAACATTAAATTTATGCTTCAAATGAGGGAATAGTATGACATATAGATTTCACCTCAAGTTATACATATGAGAAAAAATATCTTTTCCACACCCATCTCAAAGATCAAAGCTGGAGGCCCGGTGCCGTGGTGCAGTAGGTTAATACTCCACCTACAGCACCAGCATCCCACTGGGCACCGGTTCTGGTCCTGGCTACTCCTCTTCCAACCCAGCTCTCTGCAATGTCCTGGGAAAACAGTAGAAGATGGCCCAAGTGCTTGAGCCCCTGCACCCACATGGGAGACCAGGGAGAAGCTCCTGGCTCCTGGCTTCGGATCAGCGCAGCTCTCGCCATTGTGGCCATTTGGGAAGAGAACCAATGGAAGGAAGACCTTTCTCTTTGTCTTTCTCTCTCACTGTCTGTAACTCTACCTGTCAAATGAATAAATAAAATCTTGGAAAAAAAAGGATCAAAGCTGATATTTTTATAACAGCAGATATATTAATAGGAGAAGGATAGGAAACTGGCATTGTGCCATAGTAGGCTGAGCATCCCCCTGCAGCCCTGGCGTCACATATGAACACTGGTTTGATTCCCAGATGCTCTTCTTCTGACTCAGCTTTCTGCGTCTGGTCTGAAAAGGCAGTGGAAGAGGGCACACGTGCTTGGGCCTCTGCACCTATATGAGAGACCTGGAAAAAGCTCCTGGCTCCTGGCTTTGTATTGACTCAGCTCCAGCCACTGCAGCCTTTTGGGGAGTAAACCACAGGTGGAAAACCTTTCTGTCTCTCCCTCTGCCTGTAACTCTACCTCGCAAATAAATAGAATTAAAAAAAAAAAAAAGTAAGTGATACATTTGTTTAAACAGAAAAGCATAATAGATTCATTTAACAAAACTTTATATAACCTAAGAACCTTGAGAATGAAGACCCAAAGATTCAGGGAAAACTCCAGTTTTGTATTCAGTCTAATGCAAGAAGTTGTTTAGAAATATGATTGGACTAAAACGAGTATGGCCTTTTGGGAAAACCTGTGTAAGATTGGAACAGTCCAGCAAGGCACATTTGTTCAACTTCTTCTTAGCCTTTCTGTATTGCATTCCTTTCCTTTTAGGTATTCTACAGGATTATCTATCTCAGGAGGGTCTAATGATCCACTGTCAGGGAAGGTGGGTCAAAGAATTCCTTTACTGTTCACTCTCACAGAGAAAGCTAAGGACAAGTCAGAGTGACTTTGCTTCTGATGTCGCCCCAATCTTCCTCAGACCAAAGTCCTTTGGGGTAGTTATCTGAGCCCCAACATGTAAATGGATAGTCAGCCCTTACATTTCTATGACAGATCAGCTTTTATAAAGCACTTTCACTTGCCATTAGTTCTTAGATTCACACTTCATTAGTGAGGCATTCCTGGCCTCTGATCTGCAGCACTTTTCCCTATACCCTGCCCCTTATCTTGCTTTATTTTGTTCAAACACCTGCTACTTGACATTTATAATAAAAGATAATTAATATTAAAACTTACTTTGATACCTGATATTTTAAATATGTGTCAGATTTGCTAAATATGGCTAATGTATTTTTACTGGATACTTGCTGAATACATTTTTAGAAAGCTTTTACTAATAAATACAACTAATAATTAATTAATAAATAATTAATTAACTAATTAATCATTAATTAATTAACACAATTAATTAATAAATAATTAACTAATTAATTATTTATTAATTAATACAATTAATTAATAAATACAAATTTCACATATATAGCTTTAGGAATATAGTGATTTTCCCCCCATAACCACCCCCCACTCCCAAACCATTCCACCTCCTACTCCCTCTTCCATATCATTCTTCATTAAGATTAATTTTTAATTATCTTTATATACAGAAGATCAACTCTATAATAAGTAAATATTTCAATAGTTAGCACCCACACAGACACACAAAGCATAAAGTACTGTTTGAATACAAGTTTTACCATTGATTCTCATAGTACAACTCATTAAGGACAAAGGTCCTACTTGGGGAGAAAGTGCACAGTGACATCTGTTGCTGATTTAACAATTGACACTCTTATTTATGATGTCAGTGATCACCCTAGGCTCTTGTCATGAGCTGCCAAGGCTATGGAAGCCTTTTGAGTCCACAAATTCTGTCATTATTTATACAAGTCAAAGTGGAAGTTCTCTCCTCCCTTCAGAGAAAGGTACCTCCTTCTTTGATGGCCCCTTCTTTCCACTGGAATCTCAATCACAGAGATCCTTCATGTAGATCCGTTTTTTTTTTTTTTCCACAATGTCTTTGCTTTCCATGTCTGAAATACTCTCATGGTCTTTTCAGCCAGATCCAAATGCCTTAGGAGCTGATTCTGAAGCCAGACTGCTGTTCAGGGCATTTATCATTCTATGAGTCTGCTGTGTGGCCTGCTTCCCATGTTGGATCATTCTCTTCTTTTTAATTCTATCTTTTGTTATGACCAGACACTTGGTCTTATTTATGTGATCCCTTTTACTTTTATTCCTATCTATATGATCAGTTATGCACTTAAAATTATCATTTTACCATGTAAGATGGCCTTAGTACCACTCAGCTTAATGGGATTTGGAGTCCAATGGCAAGTTTTTAGCTTTGCACTTAGGGGTAAGTCAGTGGGAACATGTGCAGAACTGTAAATCTCCTCCTCTCTCATTCCCACTCTTATTTTTTACTGGAATCTGTTTTCAATTGGATTTATACACCTATGAATAATTCTGTGTTAAGTAAAGAGTTCAACCAATGGTATTAAGTAGAAAAAGAAAATAGTAAAAAAATAAAATAATAAATTGTTCCTGGGCAGTCAAAACAAGGGCTGTTCAAGTCATTGCTTCTTATAGTCTCAATTTCACTTCTACAGGTTTCATTTTAGATGCTCTGTTAGTTATCACAGATCAGGGAGAATATATGATATTTATCCCTTTGGGACTGGCTTATTTCGCTAAGTATTATGCTTTCCAAAGTCATGCATCTTGTTGCAAATGACCAGATTTCTTTTTTTTTTTTTTAAATGATGTGTAGTATTCCATAGAGTACACATCTCCTGGCTAGGAGAGCCACCCAACAATTCTAACTTTGCCACAGGAGACTTGTCTCTTGGCTCCCAAGGCTGCTGATGAAGAAAAAACTAATCTTGTTGTTGCTCTTTCCATGGAAGTGACTCCTGCCCAATCTGACCTGCCAGGTATGTTAGAAGAAGCAAGCGGATTCCATAACAGATGTTTGCCCTATTATAAGACCAGAGAATGCCCAGACAGGCATGAATCCCTTATACCTTATAATATGCTTTAAAAAAGTAAAAAGGAGCCTCACTGAGTATGGCATGCAAAGTTCTTATGCCATAGGATTGTTAGAGACTACTGGAGGAAATTATAAGACCATGCCCTGGTCTTGAAGTCTGGAATTGTGATGCCTCTGGCTTTGTTTTTATTGTAAAGAATTTCCTTAGCTATTCATGGTCTCCTGTTTCTCCACATGAATTTCAGCATCATTTTTTCTAGGTCTGCGAAGAATGTCTTTGCTATTTTGATTGGTATCACATTGAACCTGTAAATTGCTTTTGGGAGAATGGACATTTTGATGATATTGATTCTTCCAATCCATGGACATGGCAGATTTTTCTATTTTTTGTGTCTTCTTCTATTTCTTTCTTTAATGTTTTGTAATTTTCATCATAGAGATTTTTGACATCCTTGGTTAAATTTATCCCAAGGTACTTGATTGTTTTTGTGGATATTGTGAGTGGGATTGATCTTAGAAGTTCTTCCTTGACCAAAGCATTGTCTGTGTATACAAATGCTGTTGATTTCTGAACATTAACTTTGTATCCAGCTACTTTACCAAACTCTTCTATGAGTTCCAATAGTCTCTTAGAGGAATTTTTTGGATCCGTTATATATAGGGTCATGTCATGTGCAAATAGGGATAGTTTGACTCCCTCCTTTCCCATTTGTATCCCTTTAATTTCTTTCTCTTGCCTGATGGCTCTGGCTAAAACTTCTGGGACTATATTGAATAGCAATGGTGAGAGTGGACATCCCTGTCTGGTACCAGTTTTCAATGGAAATGCCTCCAGCTTTTCCCCATTCAATATAATGCTGGCCATGGGTTTATCATAAAGTGCCTTAATTGTGTTGAGGAATGTCCCTTCTAATCCCAATTTGCTTAGATTTTTCATCATTGAAAGGTGTTGTATTTTCTCAAATGCTTTTTGTACATCTATTGAGATAATCATATGATTTGTGTTTCTCAATTTGTTAATGTTATATATCACATTGATTAATTTTCAAATATTGAACCATCCCTTCATACCAGGGATAAATCCCACTTGGTCCGGGTGAATTATCTTTCTGATGTGTAGTTGGATTTGGTTTGCCAGGATTTTGCTGAGTATTTTTGCATCTATGTTCATCAGGAAGATAGGTCTATAATTTTCTTTCTCTGTTGTGTCTTTTATGGGCTTAGGAATTAAGGTGATATTGGCTTCATAGAAAGAATTTGGGAAGATCCCCTCCCTTTCAATTGTTTGGCATAATTTGAGAAGAACTGGGTTTAGTTGTTCTTTAAATGTCTGGTAGAATTCGGCGGTGAAGCCATCCAGTCCTGGGCTCTTCTTTTTCGGTAGTGCATTTATTATTGATTGAATTTCTTTCATGGTTATGGGTCTGTTTAGGTTTTCTATATCTTCAAGGCTCAGTTTAGGAAGGTTGTATGTGTCCAGGAATCTACCCATTTCTTCCAGGTTCCCCAACTTATTGGCATACATCTCTTTGCAGTGGTTTCTGATGATTCTTTTTATTTCTGTTGTGTCTGTTGTTACATTTCCATTACTATCTTTGATTTTATAGATTTGGGTCTTTTCTCTCCTTTTTTTTTGTTAGCTGGGCCAATGGTGTGTCTATTTTGTTTATTTTTTCAAAGAACCAGCTCTTGGTTTTGCTGATCTTTTGTATTGTTTTTCTGGTTTCAATTCTGTTTATTTCTTCTCTAATCTTTAATATTTCTTTATTTCTGCTGGGTTTGGGTTTGGTTTGCTGCTGTTTTTCTAAATCCTTGTGGTGCATGGAGAGGTCATTTGTTTGGTACCTTTCCAGATTCTTGATGTAGGCACCAATTGCTATAAACTTACCTCTTAGCACTGCTTTTGCTGTATCCCACAAGTTTTGATAAGTTGTATTGTCATTTTCATTTGTTTCTAGAAATTTTTTATTCCTTCTTGGATTTCTTCTATGACCCACTGTTCATTCAGAATCATGTTGTTCATTCTCCATGTGTTTGCATATGATGCAGAGATTGTTGAGTTGTTGATTTTGAGTTTCATTGTGTTATGGTCTGAGAAGATACATGATATAATTTCATTTTTTTTAAATTTCCTGATGCTCCCTTTGACCTAGCATATGGTCAGTCCTAGAGTACTTTCCATGTACTGGGGAGAAATATGTGAACTCTGTGGCTGTGAGGTGGAAGGCTCTGAAGATATCTACTAGGTCTGCTTGGTCTATAGCGTCAATTAGCTTTGTTGTTTCCTTTTTGATTTTCTGCTTGGTTGATCTGTCCACTGGTGAAAGTGGGGTGTTGAAGTCCCCTGTTACTATTGTATTTGAATCTATATCTCCCTTTAAGTTATTTAGTAATTCTTTCAAGTAGCCAGGAGCTACTAATATCCTTCTTTGTCTCCTTTAATAGTTTTTGTGTTAAATTCTATTTTGTCTGTATTAGGATGGCCACACCAGCTCTTTTTTGGTTTCCGTTAGCTTGGAACATTTTTTTCTATCTTTTCACTTTCAGTCTGCATGCATCCTTGCAGATAAAGCGTGTTTCCTGAAGGCAGCATATAGATTTTTTTAATCCAATCATCTATTCTGTGTCTCTTGGTTGTAGAGTTGAGGCCATTTACATTCAGTGTGACTATTGTTAAATACTGTCTTTTTCCAGTCATATTTCCTTAAAAGAGCTGTTTATGTATTTTGAGATTTGTTTGTAGTTTAGTTGGGTCATTTTCTACATTCATCTTTTTTTGTAGTGAAGTTCATGTTCTTGTATTTCTGTGTGTAGCACGTCTTTGAGCCAGTGTTGTAGGGCTGGAAGCAAGGATACAAATTCTTTCAGTTTATGTTTGTCATGGAAGATCTTTATTTCCACTTCATTCATAAATGACAGCTTTTCAGTGTATAGATTCTAGGTTGGCACTGTTTATTTTTTAAAACTTGGAATATGTCATGCCATTGTCTCCTTGCCTGTAGTGTTTGCGATGAGAAGTCTGGGGTGAGTTTGATGGAATTACCTCTGAATGTGATTTGTCATTTCTCTCTGGCACATTTTAGGATTTGTTCTTTGTGTTTCACTGAGTGTGCCACAATGTGTCACAGTGAATTTCTCTTCTGGTCTGATTTGTTGGGGCTCCAGTGTATTTGTGAATTTGGTTATTTCTTTAAATCTGCCCATGTTGGAATTTTTCTGATATTATTTCATTGAAAATGCCTTCCAATCCATTCTCTCTTTCCACACCCTCAGGGACTCCTATTATCCAGACATTACAATGTTTTATCAAATCTTGTAGGTCTCCAACCGTATTTTTTAATTTTCTAATTTCTTCTTCCTGTGTTTGATGTAACTGTATTATTTTTGGAAGTTTGTCTTCAAGTTCTGATATTCACTCTTCTATTTCATCTGTTCGATTTTTGAGGGATTCCACGGTGTTTATTATATGGTCAATTGAGTTTTTCATTTCCAGTATTTCATTCTGGCTTCTCTTTAGGATCTCTAATCCTTGGGCATGCATTTCGTTCAGATCTTGAAAGTGTTTCCCATTACTTCTAAGTAATCTGATTATTAATTTTCTGAATTCTTTTTTTGGCATGACTTCAAATTCTTCTTCTTCAGCCTCTATTATGGACGGTTTAGCCTGCTCCATTGGCGAGTTCATAGGTTCTTCTACATTCTTATTCAGGATTTTTCCTTTGTTCTTCGGCATTTCTGTTTGGTTTAATTTTCAGGTTGATTTCCCTCTGCAATGGGCTGCTATGGGCCTGTACCGATAGCCAGTGTAAGCAGGCAGCTCCACCTTCTAGAGTTTTTTTATTTCTGGTAACTTGAGTAGGCTGGTACCAGTGCTTTGAGGTACCAAGCTCCACCCCCTGAGGCCGATTTCTCTTCTTTGTTAGCCCTAAAGCGCCTGGGCCTCTGTTGTTCAGCCCCCAGTCACTGTGCCCCCTGCTTGAGGAATGGGGAGTCACTCCAAACTGCTATGGTTCTTGTTCCCCGGGTGGTGTGGTTCATGCATTTGAGAGGCAAAAGCAGAGCCTGCCCTCTTTCAAGCCCGAATGTAAACAAACAAGATGGCTGCTCTCTGCCCGCTGCAGCTCTGTTTGGAGGGGGGAAAACACTGAGGGATCGTGGTGTGTTCAATCTCTCAGTTCATCCCCCTGATCACACCCTCTTCCCACAAGCACTATTCACTTTGTTTTGATTTCCTTCCCCCTCCACAGTGCATGTGCCTCACCTGTCCACCCCAGTGTGGGTCAGAGGTGGCAGCGGCAGTGGTGGCAGTGGTGGTAGAGGCTGCAGTATTTGTCCTCCCACTCCTCCCACTGGTTCTTTGTTCTGTTCTTTTTCTACAGTTCCAGGCACCTCTACCTGCCCTGGGGTGGACCCTGGCACTCTCTGGCGTGCTCCCGTGTCACTCTGCGCCAACCTTTCATGGTTCCATCACCTGACTGTCCCCTCTATTCATCAATTTCTCTCTGGACGACTCGGCACACCTTGCTGCTATACTGCCATCTTGAGCTCCACTGCAAAGTGCTCTCCCCCAGCAGCTTTTGCTTCAGCATTTAACCTTGGTACAATTACAACAGAATTTAGGACACCTTAATTGGGCCTGTCCTTATTTTAGGTTAACTACCCAGCAGTTACAACTTCTTTTTAAAGCCTTGAGGGGAAAAACACCTCCTGTAGCGACCATTAAAACTTCTCCTCAAATTCAACAATCTAAAAAATATTAATCTACCTTAGGGTAGAGTTTTGTTAATCACATTCCTCATAAGTCACCTTTACAAGTAGCTGCTCTTCTCACTCTTATTAACCTCACTGGAGTATTGCTTACAATGTTTGCTGAAAATATTTATATTGTTGAATGGCTTTGTTTACCTTATACCTCTTCCTTTAACACCTATCCTTAATCACATGCTGTTACAGATTTAGTTGCCAAAGGACCTCATTGATCTCTTACCTTGTTTTGGCTTGATTTAGTTAACATTTATCTGACTTTTTCTAAACAGGAACCTGAATAATTTCAACTTACTTGTCAAATTGCCTTCATTGATTATGTAGGAGATCTTTCTTATAATTTTCCTAAGAAATATTTTTATAACATTTTCATTTGTTTCCTGTTGTCATTATAAAGATGCCCATAGCACAAAGACTTACTATTTTTTCAGATGCATCTTCTATAAGAGGAGTGATTACTTATCAACAAGGTTCTCCTTGGATTAAAAAGGTGCACCTTACCACCAAAAAAAAAAAAAAAAGGCTTAACGCAGTTGGCTGGCATCGGATATTCTGACCTTGCAAAAGTTTAAAAATCAATTCTTTAATCTCATTGATGATTCTGGATGTGTTGCTAATTTATTGTTTCATTTGCCACATGCTCAAATTAGTCTTGCTATTAGGAGTCAGATGGGTTAATAGGCAGTCATTGGAATTTGGGGTGCAAAATGCTTGCTTTCCCCCAAAAGTTATCCTAAGCAGGGTCAGAATTGCCTGGCTGCCCAGTTTTTCTAATCTCACAAATTTACTATGAGAATAGCAAGGGAGTGGTGAGCTTCTGAGCACACAGTTTATTGTGAAAATAAATTAGATACTCAACCCTTGTGGTGGTTTTTTGTTTTATCAAGAGCAAGCTAGATTGTAAATCAGGTCTTTTTATGGCTTTTTTCCCCACCTGGTAACTGAATGTCAATCTGTCAATTTTTTTTTTTTCAATTAAAATTGTACTTAAGAAACTGTGCTTAAGAAACCCCAGTCCCATGGAGCCTTTTGGGTTTTGCTTCTCTTACAGCCCCCTTCCATGCCATTCCAGCTGGAGGTCTTTGACTATAATATTGGGTTTTTTTTTATTTTTTTATTTTTTATTTTTTGACAGGCAGAGTGGACAGTGAGAGAGAGAGACAGAGAGAAAGGTCTTCCTTTGCCGTTGGTTCACCCTCCAATGGCCGCCGCGGCCGGCACACCGCGCTGATCCGATGGCAGGAGCCAGGTATTTATCCTGGTCTCCCATGGGGTGCAGGGCCCAAGCACTTGGGCCATCCTCCACTGCACTCCCTGGCCACAGCAGAGAGCTGGCCTGGAAGAGGGGCAACCGGGACAGAATCCGGCACCCGGACCGGGACTAAAACCCTGTGTGCCGGCACCGCAAGGCAGAGGATTAGCCTAGTGAGCCGCGGCGCCGGCCTTAATATTGTTTTTAAACCTTTAAATCTTGCTTTTCTCTACCGTATTGGCTTGGAAATTCTTATCACCTGTGAGACAAAAAAAAAGGGGTAACAAAAATTTCTTCTCCACCATTTTCCCATAACACTGCCATTGATCCTAATTTGCTTAGTTTTTTTTTTTCCTTGCAAACTCTATGCTAATGCCAACATTGGATGTTGCTCATATTCACAGTCACACCTCTTTACCAGGTTTTCTTTCAGAAGGCAACAGATGTGCAGATAAAGCTTCACATGTTGGTGTCCTATATACTGATCTTCTTCAGAGTCATGAATTTTTTCATCAATAGCTAAATGTCTCCATAAACAGTTTAAAATATCTCTTCCTGATGTTCCTGCTATTATCTCTAGTTCTTCCCAATGTGCTCAAACCCCTCATTATTTTCCTTTTACTGCTGTCAACCCTTGAGGCCATCAAGCCAAGGGCCTTTGGCAAATGGACATATCTCATTGTCCTTTATTAAAATCATTCTATTATTTACACATTATTACTGCTACCCATTCAGGTTACATTTGGGCAGCCTCACTAAAGGGAGAATCTACTCTCTATGTCATTGTGTCCAATTTTTTAAATAAATCAGACCTGTACATGTGCTTATAAAAATCCATTTAGGGGAAGAAGGATGGTATAAATAATTTACATTAGCTTTACCTTGGCAAATAAGTAAAGCACTACTGTTACCCGAGAAGCAAAGGGTCCTTGTTTTCATGCAAGAAAGAATTCACGCGTGAAACAGAGAGCAGTGGAAAGCATAGTAGCAAAGCTTATTAGGGTAGGGACATCCATAAGGATGGATGGGCACCTCTCCAGACAGAACCTGAGAGAGTGCTTAGTTCACATTTAGGCTGGGGTTTTTAAGGAGATGGGTCTTGCCTTCCTACCTTTTCCCTTCCCCTCTCCTTCTTCTCCTGAACAAAGGACTTGTTGGGTATAAATGAGAAAAATTCTTTTCTGAGTTTTTTTTTTTTTTTTTTTTTTTGACAGGCAGAGTGGACAGTGACAGAGAGAGAGACAAAGAGAAAGGTCTTCCTTTGCCATTGGTTCACCCTCCAATGGCCGCTGCGGCTGGCGCGCTGCGGCCGGCGCACCGCACTGATCCGAAGGCAGGAGACAGGTGCTTCTCCTGGTATCCCATGCGGGTGCAGGGCCCCAGAACCTGGCCATCCTCCACTGCACTCCCTGGTCACAGCAGAGAGCTGGCCTAGAAGAGGGGCAACCGGGACAGAATCCAGCGCCCCGACCAGGACTAGAACCCGGTGTGCTGGTGCCGCAACGCAGAGGATTAGGGATTAGCCTATTGAGCCGCGGCGCCGGCCCCTTTCTGAGTTTTTCCCTCTGAAGTTATCAGACAGGGGAAGCCTGGCTGGCGTCGCCCCACTTTAGAGGAAGGCCAGGTAGAAGGGTGTGGACTCCCTGGAAGGTCATCAGGATCCGGGCAGGTAGTAGGCTTCTGGAGCTTCTGCAGAGGGTGCTGGTCTTCAGGCCTTTTTCATAGACACACAGGCTCAATTTCTGACTTTCTACCTAACACTATCATAATGTAAGATTTGTTATCTATGCCTCCTACCACTTTTTTGTTAAAGTATTTAAATTTGTAATGTGGCAAAAAGAAACTATATATGTGTGTGTGTGTGTGTATGTATGTATGTGTGTATTTATATATACATAGGTATATATATATATGTATACATATATATGTATACATAACTATTTATATAAGGAAAAATCATGGCTGTCATGGGCAAACTTATCCAGTTAAAGACTGATAATAGGCCCACCTTCACCTCTTCTACATTCAATCTTTTTTGTCGATTATGGAATATTAAACTTACTCATGACATTCCCCATAATCCTACAGGCCAAGCCATTGATGCATAGGCCCATCATGTGCTTAAAACCCTTCTTCAAAAACAAATAAAAGAAAAGGGGGAAATACCCCTGGGAAGATTAATCGGACAATGGCCATTCTTTTATTTACTCTTAATCATTTAACTTATTTTTCAAAATTCAATTCTACCTTTCGAGATTGTGAAACCCAGCTCAAAAGCATTTCCTTCCAGCTCCTGAAGAACAATGGTTGTTAGTTATTACAAGGAGCACCCAAGTTAATTGAAAGGGCCCTAAACCACTCATAACAAGGGAAAGCAGGTTTTTTTTCTGTTTTATCCAATTACAGGTCTTGGGTGGATTCCAGCCCACTGTGTCTGAGCTACAGACATCATGAGTTGCCACCAGCAGTTACAGGATCTAATTCCTGCTTTACTGCTAAAGAAGACAAAGAAGGAGTGCCACTGTTTTGCCATCCTTCTAAGACTCTGAAAACAAAGCCACTTCATTGCAAGTCCCCCAAGATGAATCGACCACCTGGGGAGATAGGAAGTCACTGATCCCTGATTACTTATGCACAAGGACACCTGGCTCAGGCACACAATGTAGAGACTCCTGAGACTTGACTTACCAATATTTTTGCTCAACTTGCATACAGTACTACTTTAATCTTGTTGATCATTATGTTATGTTTTTCCCTCCCTGTTGGCTCTTATTGTTTAATGACTGTTAATCCTGGGGTCAAGATACCTATAGAAAATCCTGTGTTGTTCTCCTGTTTTTGGAATTGTCCGCACCCAACTTCCTAGAGGAGCTTGCCTATACTTTAGAAAAAACTGCTAATGCCATCGCTGCTGCCTTATCTTATATTAATTCAGAGTTATGTCAAATTCATGAAGGTGTTTTTAAAATTATGCTGCTGATTATTTACTACTTAAACTTCACATTGGCTGTCAACAATTTCCAGGATTGTGTTGTTTCAACATTGCAGATAATTCTAATTTAATTCAAAAAGGAAATTGATAACATCAAAAATTAAATTTCCCATTGAAATGTTAAACCTGAATGGTAGAAATTGGGATCCTGGCTGCATTGGCTGTTCCCCTTTGTGGTACCCTCTGTTATGATCCTCATCTTGTGTATGTCTGGTCCATGTCTCATCTCATGGATATCTGATCTAGTGTCCCTAAACTTAAGATCTAGCTAAAATATAGAAAGAGGGGATGTACAGATGCTGCATAAGTGCAGCATCAGGGGGGCACACCCCCCTGAAATTAGAGGCATGGCCACAGTTTCTACTCATGCCAAAGAGGCACCCAAAGGAATATGGCATCGGGAGCAGCGGGGGGGGGGGGGGGGGGGGGCTAATGGACATGAATTAGTACCTGGGGTGTTTTTGGAAATTTGGAAATTTGCAGGAGCTTCTAAATGGCCTGTCTCTGGAGATTTACAACACAGCTTCTAATCCTTATCTCAGATCACCAGACCAAATTCTTTTTCCCAAATTCTTAAATTGATGTATAACGTTGCCTACATACCTGCTGGCTTGTAGACTTGCTGGTACCCTCTAAATAAAAGTGGGAGTGCATAGCTATCCAGTGGCATGTTCTTAGAATAGATACTCCTGTGTCCTGTCTCCTCATTTGAAAAACCCCACAGTTTAACACTAATATGTTGTTAGAAATATAGTAGCTTAGTCTTTTATTCTCCTTTCCTTCTTTTCCTACTCAGTCAACAAGGTTTCATGTTGAAAAATAATGTGGAGTAGGGCAATACTTTAAATTGAGTCATATAACATCAATGAAAGAATATTTAAAAGGAAATTCCAAGAATTTGCATGTTTTTCTGAAATTAAACCACATAGGTATAAACATACACTGGGTAGAAATGTTAAGATTATTTTCAAACCTAAATTTACCCCTTAATTTTCCCATATTTTCTTCACTGTATTTCAAGAATGGAGTCCAAGTAATGTCATGTGTTTCTTTTGAGAACTAACCTCTCTGTTTTTCAGCTTTTTGTTGGATAATTATTCAAGTTATTGATTCAAAGAGGTAGATAAAATACACTGAAAAAATCAAAAGGAAGGCAGTTCTTCAGAAAGGATTCACAAAAAAACAGAATTTAAGGAAAGTGGAATGAAAAGGCAGTCCTGGAGAAAATACACTGAAAAGGAAGTTGGATAAAAATATTGAGAAGTATAAAAGGAAGGTGGTACCTCAGAAAGATAAGAAAGAAACAAGAAGAAAACATCCAGAGAAAGGAGTGTTGCCTCCAATTTCCACCCCCGTGGCAACCTCCCATTCCTCTTTCTATAGATTACATAAATTGTCTCCCCCATTCCTGGCCATTGAAGTCTTTTTTTTTTTTTTTTTTTTTTTGAGGATCTTTGAGCTTCACTATGCTGTTCCATGCACTTTCTCTATATTTTTGGGTTATCCTATAAGAATAAAAATGCATCCCATATGTTCATTTATCTAGGACACTTTAAAACTCAAGAAAAGGGAATGTGCAGGGTATGTATTCTGACACAGCAGGTTAACTACTTGGGATGCCCCAGATCTTGTATCAGTGTGTGAATTTTGTCCCAGTTCCTCTACTTCCAATCCAGTGTCCTGCTAATGCATTATGGGAGGTGGCAGATAATGGCACATGTGTTCAGGACCCTGTCTCCCATGTGAGCAAGTTGGATTGAGTTCTGGGCTTCTGGGTGCAGCTCCTGGCTATTGTGGGCATTTGCAGAGTGGAACAGTGATGATATTGCTCTCTCTCTCACTCTCTTTTTCAAGAATATGAAAATTTATAAAACTTTTAAAAGAAAAGGGAAAGTGCCCCTGAATACCTAAAAGATTAAGGAAGGGTAGAGTGGGGAAAACTTTTTGTACATATATCCAATAAATAGAAAGATATCCTGAGATTTTGGAGTTTACATCAGAGATTCATAACAGTATATTATATTTATTATTTTTTTCTTACCTATTTACATGGGCATTTTCATTCTTCATGATCTGAGGAGTAGTTTCTTACTCAAAGATCTTCATACTCAGTGTTGGGGATTAATGTTCAATGTTGTCTCTTATCTATTAAGTATCCATCATGTTCCTTACAAGCAAGAAAAAGAGATTACTGAATTTCACATGATCATCAACTGTGAAAACTGCCTACATTTAAAAAGCATCTTTTCATCTTGAGTGAAGAGGAATTTTGTCTTGTTATTAAATTCTTGATTCTTTAAAATAGAAATTTAGGTGAATAAAAATGTGGAATTTTATGTTTATATACATATATATGAGATATATTTGCAGTTTTGAGGAAACTTGGAGTAAATTCTCCACACTACAGCTTTGTTCTTTTTTTTTTTTTTTTTTTTTTTTTTTTTTTGACAGGCAGAGTGGACAGTGAGAGAGAGAGAGAGAGAGAGAAAGGTCTTCCTTTTTCTGTTGGTTCGCCCCCCAGTGGCCGCTGCGGCCGGCACGCTGTGGCAGGTGCAGCGGTGCAGCGCGCTGATCCAAAGCCAGGAGCCAGGTGCTTCTCCTGGTCTCCCATGGGGTGCAGGGCCCAAGCACTTGGGCCATCCTCCACTGCACTCCTGGGCCACAGCAGAGAGCTGGACTGGGAGAGGAGCAACCGGGACAGAATCCGGGGCCCCTACCGGGACTACAACCGGTGTGCTGGCGCTGCAGGCAGAGGATTAGACTATTGAGCTTCGGCGCTGGCAGTTCATATTTTCAATACCTCTTTGTTGATAAACACTGCCCTAGGTCTTGAGATTTAAAAGTGAACACAATACTCAATATTCCCTATTGACATTTAGCAAGTGCCAGTGAGAAGTTGGAAGAGAAACTAATTAGACAAATGAGTAAATTAAAGGATATTTATGACAATAATGGTGTTATGAAGAAAAATTAAGTATGTAGGAGATAAAAAGTGACTGAGGTGGGAGATAGGCTATTTTAAGTGTGATAATGACAGGAGTCACTAGTTAGATAACATTTGAGCAGATACTTGAAGGACACAATTCTATGGACCATGTGGACACAAGCCAGGTGTCTATTCCAGCAAAAAAGCACATGAAATTTTCAGAGAGAAGTAGCCTGACCAAGAAACAATAAGGAGCTGAGCATGAATGGATCTGGGTGAGAGGGAAAAGAAATAGCAGAAATCAGGATTTTTCTTCCTTCTTCAAATCAGACTGAAAGTCTCAAGTGCTTTTCATTAGAGAGACACCTTGTTCAGCTTTAGAAAATGAGTATATTCTAAAGTCATGTGATACAAGATGAAATAGTGGATGGATGACCAAAAAGATTTTACTGAGGTATTTGAGGTGGTCAGTTTTACCATTTACAAAGATTTGACATACTAGCTATGGCAGAAAACATGTTGATATATTCTATGTGTCAGGTTTTACTTTTAGTTAACCAATTTGCAATATAATTCATAAATTCAGAAGGCATAACAGTCAAGTTTTCATATTTTTTCCTAACACTATTTTCCTTTAGGTCTCTGTTCCCTTTTGCTCAGATCTTCTTTATGTATATAGTATATATATTATATGTATTGTAGTATATATATGTGTGTTTATATTATGCATTTATATATATTATATGATATATATATACATATATAAAACTTCATTTGCAGAATTATCATACTTTACAGCTATTTATCTGAAGGGACTAATGTTTCCTCTTTCAGTTGTCTGAGTGCCAAATCTTTGCTCAAAACCATTTAAGGAATCCATTGTGGCATATTTAATATTTTACAACAAAGGAAGCATAAAAGGAAAATCAAGGTAATCTTCAACTTCTCACATGAGAAAAAGTAAAGTAACATGTACAATTTGAGAGGTAATTGTTCCAGTGTCCCCAATTTCCCATATTTATCTTGTGAAAGCTTGACCTGGGGGCCTTGCTCATACCAGAAAGAAGACCTCTCTTCCTTTCTAGTAGTTGGACCCAGCTCAGGTTATCTGGAAAATTTCCTATAGGACATGTGAAGTAATGGCTCCCACTCCTCTGATCTGGGGATTGGAGAAAGGAAAGGAAAGGAAAGAGTCAAGAATGTGTTGAGGGGCTTGCCCAATGTTCTCAGTGTACCCTGGGAGATGACTATCAGACACATTAACCTGAACAGACTACACATCCAAGTACATGTGGCAACCTGCCACAGCCAGACAGAGATGGCTTCACATTTATTTCCACGCTGTTTTTAATTTCTTCTGGGACATGAATGTAGAATCAAGGGACAGGTGAAACCTAATGGGGCTTGTTAAGGTAAGGTACTCCCTGCCTGGAGACCATGAACCAGAAGAAAGAACCAATGGTTCAGGGGTCAGAAGTCAGAAAGAATTGAGGAAGGGCTCAGTTAACAGGAAGCACATGGGAGGTGCTTTTCTGGAATACTGACCTGGATACAAGTCTGGTTTATGGGTTCACAAGTCACAGATCTCAGCATCAGAATCTAGCAAGGTTCCAAACAGCCCAGCAAAAAAGAGAACAGGACACACCAAGAACCAACACCAACACAGGGAAGTCCTTTACTCACACCCAAGAACATAAGGCTATCTGAGCACATTCTGTCATTCATTCCCATAGGTTACATCTCAGGGAGTGTCAAGAGAATATCTGAAAAATGGAAAATGCTATTCCAACTATTTAAATTAGATCATAATAACCTTCAAATTACCCATTTAATTGTTCTCCCAAGAAAAGAAAAAGAGATGCAGGTAGAAACTCAGAATGGTTGTAGACAGTGTCAAGAAATTACATTGCCTTCACGTTTTGACATTGCAGATAAGGGAGTTCTTCTGTCCCACTATGTATACTATGTAATTATCTGTTTAATGTCCTTCTCCCTACATATGCTCCATATAAGGAATGTTGATTTTATCATATATCTCCCAGACAGAAAACAGCAACAAGGGTCCTTGAATCATTTGGTAAGTGATGGAAAAATGGATGAATAATGGACAAACTCATAAATTAGCAAAGGTCAACTGAAGAACCACTGCAATATATTTTTAATACACAAATCCAGAGATTGCTAGATTAGAATGATAACTAGGAACATGGAGAACAAACTGACATCACTTTCTGTTTGCCAGAGTATAAGGAAATGACTACAAAGATTGACCACTCTATTCTCAAAATCATGTATGCTCATAGGGCATTTTTGTCAGTTTTAATGAAGCAATTGAGTCACAACAGTGGAAAAAAAATGGAATATGAGTTACTAGATTTGGATGTTTTTGTTCCTCCACATTTTCTTTTTTAAGGTCTTCATTATAAAGGAATTAATAAAAAATAACAACACTATTCCTTGTCAGGATGATGAGCAAAGTGCCTGGCTGAGAAACTTTAAAATTCATATGAAAGTCTTATTAATTCAGGAGGATTTTTAGTAGGAATTCTCTAAAGAAATGTTCTCAGAAATTAATTCATGTGTTCTAAATTTAAAGTATACTAATTAGGTATCCTTCAGGGGGACAAGGGAAAGCCTTCTAAGAAACTAGTGGATTCAAATATAGGACACATAAATTAACTCTCGGAAAAATCTCTTCTATAAATATTTTCCCGTCATGAGTGGGCCACATATGTTTTGAATTCTACCATCATTTGTCTAACTGTGAATGGAACATGTGTTAGTGCTAAGTATAGATTTTTTTAAACACACATTTGCTTGTATCTATTAACAAGTATTCATGTAGAAGCTATTCTAGGTACACTCTAAATCATGCATTATTAGAAACATAGAAGAATGAACAAATTCTGTGTTTATTATCAAGGGATCTGCTCTCTCTCTCTCGCTCTGTGTATGGTGTGTGTATATATATATATACACACACACGCACACACACATATACATGGAATATATATAACCAAATGTTAAATTGTGTTATATCTGTGCAAAGTAAGAAGAGTAATGTAGCTGGGTGGTTCTCAAAGTCACCGTAAGAAGGAAACATTTTCTTTGAAAATAACAGAAAAGAGGACAGACAGTTCTGACTATCGGTAAATGAAATTTAGCCATTTTTTTTTCTGCATAAAGACAGTCAGTGTAACATGTTTTATTGGAAAGTTAGAGTGTGGGCATCAAGGAGATCCAGGTTGTAATCTTGATTTGGCCACTACTTCACATGCAATATCATCACACCTCTCCAAGTAATGGATTAAAACAATGAATCACACGCACACACACACAAACATTTATTGGGTAGGTTTTGTGGCACAGTGAATTAAGCCACCACTTGTGATGTCAGTGTCACATATCACAGTGCCCAGCCTGGCTGTTCTGCTTCTGATCCGTCTTCTTGATAATACACCTGAGAAGGCAGTGAATGTTGGTCCAAATGATTAGGCCCCCACCATCCAAGTAGAAGACAAGAATGGGGTTGCTGGCTCCTGGCCATGGTTGAGCCAAGCCATGACTGTTGTGACTCTTTGGGGAGTAAACTGGCAGATGAATGATCTCTCTCTGTGTGTCACTCGGCTTTTGAAATAAAATTAAAAAAAAAAAAACTCCAAAAAATTAACCAGAATTTTGTCTCCTACATAGAAATATCAAAAAAGATTTACTTGGTGTTTGTTGATAGCAAAACAGAGAGCTAGCCTCAATGTAGAGGTACCTAATATACTTAATATTGACCTTATAACTTCAATGCCTAGAAAGCCATTTGTTTCCCAGTACTCACTGGAGTTTGGAGAATTCAAATGAAGTAAGATAGTGCCAAAGACAAGAGTCAGTGATGCCTTTGAAATCTTTTTTTTTTTTTTTTTTTTATTTATATGGACAGGCGCTGTGGCTCACTTGGTTAATCCTCCGCCTGTGGCACCGGCATCCTATATGGGTGCTGGGTTCTAGTCCTGGTTGCTCCTCTTCCAGTCCAGCTCTCTGCTTTGGTCTGGGAGGGCAGTGGAGGATGGCCCAGGTGCTTGGGCCCCTGCCCCTGCATGAGAGACCAAGAGGAAGCTCCTGGCTCCTGGCTTCGGATTGGCACAGCGCCGGCTGTTGCAGCCATTTGGGGGGTAAACCAACGGAAGGAAGACCTTTCTCTCTGTCTCTCTCTCACTGTCTATAATTCTACCTGTCAAATAAAAATAAATAAATAAAGTATAAAAAAGAAAAAAATATTTATTTTACTTGAAAGAGTTACATAGAGAGAGGAGAGGCAGAGATAGGGAGAGAGGTCTTCCATCCAATGACTCACTCCCCAATTGGCCGCAATGTACATAGTATGTCAAATTTCTCAAAACAATCAACTTTAAATATCTGTTCTTCCATATAAATAAGGATTTTCCTTGACAAGTGATAACACTAAAACATAAAGATGCCACGAAACTTACTGAAAATGTGTATTGATAACATCACCAACACGAAACCCACATTTATTCATTCTTACTATGGATTTTGTTTCTACTACTCTGGTGAGTGTGATACTTCAAGTATTGCTTCCAGTGTTTTTCTTTCTCTCTCTATGGCTATCATTGTAAATCTTTTTAGAAGTATCCACATATATGGCAGAACCCATGGGGTGATGGAAACCATTCAATAACAGATCTTTGGGGAAAAAAAGAAGAATCTTTCAAGTCCTGAACTATAGCATTTTCTGATGACTCAGTTCCTTTTGTGCTGCTGTAGCAGAATACCTGAGACTGAGTAATTTAAAATAATAGAAATTTATCTATCACTAAGACTGAGAAGTCCAAAAAACAGGATGCTGACACCTCAGTGTCTGATTGGGGCTGGTCTTTGCTTCCAAGTTGACACTTTGAACATTGCACTTCCAAAGAAATGGAACACTGTTCCTTACATGGAAGAACAGCAGAATAGAATGACCCCATCCCTGACAGCCATATTTATGGTGGCATAAACCTGTCCATGACAGTGGAGTTCCTGTGACTGTAACATTTCCCTTGAAGCTTCACCTCCCAACATTGCAGCACTGATAATTAAGTTTTCAATGCATGAGATCTCAAGTAACAAAACATTCAAATCACAGCAGCCAGTTTCTGTGGGAGTCCATCATGGCTAATATCAAGCTACCAGTGTAATGTAATTGAAATTTTAGTTATAAAAAAAGACAGTGTCAGTTGATCACATTAGTCTAAATATCCCTTATTTCATTTGCCTGTTAGTTTAGCTCCACATTAACTGATTTGGCTCAGCAGGGATTAAAAAAAAAAAAAAAAACACTGGTTATTCCCTTAATTTTTACTTTGGCTAAGCACGAATCCAAAGAGTATAATTATATTTATCTTATTGTAGCACACTAGGGAAAAATTTCAAAGAGAAATAAAAACAATAACACTTGGGGAAAATGGAAAGGTATGAGACTTGAAGGAAAGTGTTTTGCGATCAACAGAACACTTTTTTTGAATATTTATTTATTTATTTAAAAGGCAGAGTTGAGAGAGAGAGAGAGAGAAAGTCCCATCTATCTGCTGATTCACTCCCCAAATGGCCACAATGGCCAGAGCTGTACCAAATCGAAGCCAGGAGCCAGGAGCTTCTTCCGCGTCTCCCATATGGATGCAGGGGCCCAAGGACTTGGGCCATCTTCGACTGCTTTCCCAGGCCGTAGAAGAGAGATGGAAAGGAAGTGGAGTAGACAGAACTCAACTTTAAATGCAATGCTGCAGTGATGGCCCCAACCCACATTTCTTTGTAAGGTTATATCATCTGCTTCTCCTAAACCCACCTAACTCCTGTGTGTATAAGAATCTGTGTCCAACAATTTCCAGCCAAATTTTCTCTCCTGAACATCAAAATGATATACACAGATGCTTCACGAACATATCCAGTATGTTTAAAACTAGACAGTATTTGAATCATACCTAATCTTCCCTTTCTATATACCCTCGTTATTTAAGGAACGCATCAAGGATTCAACTCAGGCCCCTCCTCCTGTCTCACCATTGTAGCTAATGGTAGCAAATTCCACTAAATCTCTGATGAAATTTTTTCTTGAATTTATTCAATTAATGGGATTTATTTTTGAGCTTTTATCATGGTTGACAAGGTGTTCTTTCAAGCAGCTCTTTCTGCTTCTTCAGAACCAGGGCTCACCATTCATGTCCCATACTTAGCACTGTGATACCAGGCTGGTTACAGTGGCCTGATGTGTAGCCATCCTTTTGTACCCCTTTGACCTTGTACTCCCTGGGCTAAATTCCTCACATGATAATCCCCTTTGGCTAGGACATTATTTCTTTATCAACCCAACTTTAAGCCAAATGCCATGGCCACGGTCACTCCAGATTCCATTTTCACCTTGCTGTGGTTTCTTACCCATTATCCAAACTCTGTCTAGCTCCCTCTTCACTGCCTTCCTTGTCTCTATTAATCATTATTTTAAATTTGATTGAACTTACCTATATCAATATTTTTCACTTCCACATATGAGAGTGAATATGTGGTGTTTGTCTTTGCCTGTCTTCTTTCACTTTCTAAAATGATTTTCAGTTTTGTTCATTGTGGTGAAAACGTTTATTTCTTTTTTAAATATTTATTTATTTATTTGAAAGGCAGAGTTAGAGAGGAAGAGGGAGAGAGAGACAGAGAGACAGAAAGAGACAGAGAAATCTTCTATCCACTGGTTTACTCCCCAAATGTCTGCAATAGCTGGGGTTGGGCCACACTGAAAGCCAGGAGCCCAGAACTACATCTGGGTCTCTCTTATTGGTGGTAGGGGCCCAAGCACTTGAACCACATTCTAGTCCCTTCCAAGGCACATTAGCAGGAAGCTGGATTGGAACTGGAGCAGCCAGGACATGAATAAACATCCATATGGCATACCAGCATTTTCTTCACCTGTATGGCCATTAATGGATACATATGTTGGTTCCGTATCTTCAGTGTTATAAACAGTACTGCAATGAACGTGGCAGTATAGGTATCACTTCCATATGCTGATTTCATCCCAGAAATGGGATATCTGGGATATGCGACAGACTTATATTATGTTATTTAAAGATTTATTTAATTTACATGAAATGCAGTATTACATAAATACAGGCAGAAACAAAGAGAAAGATCTTCCATCTGCTGATTCACTCTCCCCAAATGGCCACAACAGCTGGGTCTAGCCCAGGCCATAGCCGAGTCTGGAACTCACTCCAAGTCTCCCATGTGGGTTTGCTGGACCCAGGGTCCGAATACTCAGACCATCTTCCACTGCTTTCACAGGCACATTTACAGGGAGCTGGATGGAAGGCAAAGCAGCTGGGTCAAGAACTGGTGCTCCAATATGGGATGCCAGTGTTGCAGCTGGCAGCTTAACCCACTGTGCCCCGACACTTGCCTCTCTGTTCTCCATAATGGCTATACTAATTTGCAATCCTATCAATAGTATACAAGGGTTCCCTTTTCTCTTCATCCTGTCCAGCATTTGCAATTTTTTGTCTTTTTGATTATAGCCACTCTAAGTGGAATGAGATGATAATTGATTGTGGTTTGCATTTGCATTTCATTTCATTGCAAGAGATCTGTGGCTATTCATCTTTGGTGAAGCATGGCATTTCGTTAGCGAATACAGGCCTCTGACAACTATTTTGAGTGTTATGGACATTGCAGTGATATCAATTCTACTAATCCATGGATGTGAGAGATATTTCCATCTTTTTTTGTCTTTTCAATTTCTTTCATAAGTGTTTTGTAATTTTCATTTTAAAGGCCTTTTGCTATTTTGGTTAAATTTATTTCAAATTAATTTATAATTTTTGTAGCTATTGTGAATGTGATTGCTCTTATATGTTTCTCAGCAAGTTCTCTGTTTGTGTATGAAAGTGCTACTGATTTTTACATTTTGATTTTTGTATGCTGTAGCTTTACTATATTCATTTAGTGGTTGGTATTTTTATTGATATTTCAGTTTTCTATATATGGATGTATGACACCTGCAAACAGGGATAGCTAGACTTCTTCCTTTCCTATTTCCATACCTTGTATTTCTTTCTCTTGCCAAGTTGACATTGTTGAAACAGTGCTATATTGAATAAGATTCATGAGAGTAGACATCCTTGTCTAGTTTCAGATCTTAGAGGAAGTGCTTTCAGCTATTCCTGACTCAGTGTGATATTGTCTGTGAGTTTGTCAGATATAATCTTTACGATATTGTGATATATCCCTTCTATACCTAATGTATTTGAGGTTTTTACATTCAATGAGTGTTGACTTTTATTGAATATTTTTCTTCATCTATTGAGATGATCATGTGGTTCTTTTCCTTGATTTTGTTGATATTGTATTTATAAACTTGCATACATTGAATAATCCTGCATCCCTGAGATTAATCCCAATTGGGCACAGTGAATGAATTTTCTTTGATTTGTTGTTGTATTTGATTTTCAAGTATTTTGTTGAGGATTTTTGCATATTTGTCTATATTTTTGTCTAGGAATATTTGTCTTTAGTTTCTATTTTGTCATTTCATTGTCTGATTTTTGGAGTCAAATAATGCTTGTCTGGTAGAATAAATTTGGAGGGGTTCCCTCCCTTTCAAGCTTTTGGGATAGTTTGAAACAAATTAATACTATTTCTCCCAAAAAAGTCTCAGAATTCAGTAGTGAAGGCATCTCCCCTGGACTTCTCATGGTTGGGAGATTTTTCATTGTTGATTTGAGTTCATTACTTGTTGTTGGTTTGTTCGGGTTTTCTATGCCTCCATGGTTCAACTTTGGCAAGTTATGTGTAACCAGAAATTTATTCATTCATTCTATGTTTCTCAACACTTTGGTTTTTAGTTGTTCATAGTAGTTCCTAATAATCTTTTGTATTTCTGTTTTATCTCTCTTTTTTTAACTTTTATTTAATGAATATAAATTTCCAAAGTACAGCTTATGGAATACAATGGCTTCCCCCCCATAACATCCCTCCCACCCACAACCCTCCCCTTTCCCACTCCCTCCCCCCTTCCATTCACATCAAGATTCATTTTCGTTTCTCTTTATATACAGAAGATCAGTTTAGCATACATTAAGTAAAGATTTCAACAGTTTGCTCCCACACAGAAACACAAAGTGAAAAATACTGTTTGAGTACTAGTTATAGCATTAAATCTCAATGTACAGCACACTAAGGACAGAGATCCTACATGAGGAGTAAGTGCACAGTGACTCCTGTTGTTGACTTTACAAATTGACACTCTTGTTTATGGCATCAGTAATCACCCTAGGTTCTTGTCATGAGCTGCCAAGGCTATGGAAGCCCCCTGAGTTCACTGACTCTGATAATTTTTAGACAAGGCCATGGTGAAAGTGGAAGTTCTCTCCTCCCATCAGAGAAAGGTACCTCCTTCTTTGATGACCCATTCTTTCTACTGGGATCTCACTTGCAGAGATCTTTTATTTAGGTTTTTTTTTTTTTTTTTTTTTTTTTTCCCCCAGAGTGTCTTGGCTTTCCATGCCTGAAATAGTCTCATGGGCTTTTCAGCTGGATCCACATGCCTTAAGGGCTGATTCTGAGGCCAGAGTGCTGTTTAGGACATCTGCCATTCTATGGGTCTGCTGTGTATCTCGCTTCCCATTTTACAAAACCATACTTACAAAATACTTACAAAACCAGAGAAAGCTTGGGTCATAGTAGGGCTAAACTCAGGGAGTCCCAACAAATCTGGGCACACTGGGGAAGGGAATTGTGCTGCCTGGGCAGATACGTGTGACAAGTCACACTCCCAGACCTGGGGTGTGCTTTGGAAGAGAGTAATGACAGTACCTGCCATGCACTGACCTGGGGAAGAAAAGGTGTGTGGAGGGATGGCCTCAAGCATGCAGAGGCAAAACTTCTAAGGTCTAGTTTTTAAGTTCCTGAGAAGAGACCTGCCCTAGTATGCTGAAACCACCATCCTGTTTGGTCTATGACACTACTTGCTCTAAATTGATGGGTTTATTGTTCCTGATGGTTCCCACTATGTTTGTGAGGATTCAATATTTAATGTTCATGTGATATGGGGAAATGCAGGGACTTCTGTCCCTTAAGGTATTATGGATTCTGACAGTGACTTTTCTCATATTGGCATCACACTGATGTGTGCTGTGTTCTGAAGGGTGTGGGGGAGACACTGAGTTCCTTCTCTGAAGCAAAACCATTGCATATCATCCAGGATGCTACTATTGCTGAGCTCCAAGTCTGTGATCACTGGATCCCTCCTCAGTCACAATTAACACTGTTGGCTGTCCTTGGAGATGGGGCATGCCTGGGCTCTCCCATTTATCCTTTCCCCTACAAGTAGGGGGATTCTGTACAATCCCTGTACAAAGCAGGGATTTCTGCTGGCTGTGGGGCCATGGTGTCAGCTGCTGTTACACTTTGTTTCTTTATTTATGCTGCTGTCCTACATTACTGGGTTCTGTGAATTTCCCATGTCCCCATGTTGAGATACAATGTTCTCCCTTGGGCACTAACCTCAAAAATGCAGTTATTTACTTATTATTTTGGTTCTTTTCTTTGAAGGAGTAGATGAATGGTGGACACCTCTATTTCACCAAAATAAACATATCTTTTAATTCTTCTTCAAATTTTTGAATCATCTTGTATGATTAATCTTTTTGCCCATTCTTCATCCACAAGTATTTTTCTTTCCTACTTAACAAACAAATTGCCACATCTCTCCTAGAATTCTGTCATTATCCCTCTCATAAGCAAAAACACACTCAACACCTCCTCAAAGGGGATACCTTAAATTCATAGCTGTTACTTCACTCATCTCTTACATACAAGGTTTGGAAGGTAAAGATATCAATTTATCAATAACTTCTCTTGATACTTTGTAAAATATTGACTCAAGGATAAATTTAAACAACAATGTAAAATTCTTGAAACTATAGTGAATAAAAATTATTGGAAAGGATAGTAAAATGAATAAATAAACAACTTGGGAAAACAAAAATATGAGAAAACTACAATAGACATTACTTTTTTGCATCTAGTCACACTAGTGCTGGCGATATTTATGAATCTTGTCCTCCAATTCCATTCAATAACACTTTGCCTTTGACTAACACCTCAACTGGTCATAACAACTAACCAATAGTGTGAAAAAAAACTCTTTCTGACTCAAACGGCCTTGCCTATATTAGGTTGTTGAGTCTTTAATTACCCAAGTACAATGTGCAGAGAAATTCAGATAATATGTACCTCACTAGCTTTACATAAACTAGTCAAGCCCATGAGGTAAAATGACATTGAAAAATAAACTCTGATGAACTCACCAGAAATATTTCTTGAGTTTACTTCCAATCATTACTCCATCCAAAGATTTCCACTATCCAAACTGATAATGGTATTTATTAGTCTTGTTTGTTAGTCTTTCATTAACTTTTGTTACTAGGCTTTGTGGTATTAGGTGTTCTGATAGAACCCAAGATCTATCCATAACTTCTTCCTGGTGACATTATATTGGAGAAATCCATTTTTTCTTAACAGTCAAAGTTAGTAACACCAATGGACACAATCCTCCTTTCTTTTCCAATCTCTTTGTCTAGTAGTGTAAGGAATATGGAGCATGCTGGTAAGAGTGAAATATGTGCAGGAAAACTGCTTTTTCTGTTTTAGGTTTTTTAGACTAATGATGTAACATTTCTCACTAGGTGCCAAGAGAAATGCAGTTTTCTTGTAGGAAGAAATTTAGTTTCACTATTAGTGTTCATGTATTGTATTGTTATTCATCAGTAACACAAGTTTCTTTTGTATTTGGCCACATGAAGATACAATGTGAATGTACAAGAATTATCTCTGCTACATTTCACAAGCTATAAAAGTTGCATTCATCTCTGAAACTCTCCTAAGACATTCTATACACCTTGATATTTACTGCTTTTGCAGGAATGTGGTTCCAGTGGCTCATGAAGGCCCTTTTCTATAAGCTTTGACTCCATGAAGTAAAATAATCAGTTTAATTATCCTATCAAGATTATTTTGCACAGGAACCACTGTTAGAACAAGAGCCTTGAACAGGGGTCCTGGTATTTTTGGTGATTTACCTGTTTGTTTATGTGGACAGCATAGGCGTTTGGAGAAATGAAGGATGAAGTTTTAAAATGTAAGTTGCAGTGTTATATTATATTCCTTCCAAATTATATGGAATCTTCTTACTTCAAGGAACTTTGGGTTCATGAACTCTATTCAGTTTGAGAAAAAGGAGAAAGGGCTCTCAAGTTGATTACATAAAAATCAAAAAGAACTTAATGGGATATCTTTTTAAATTTTTCCTAGAATCTCATAATCAAATATTCACCTTCAAAGTAATCTGTAGACTATATAATTTTATTAAATACATTCACCCTCTGCCAAACTTCCTAATCATAATGGTTTTACTTCTGGATATATGCTGCCACTTGTTGCCCATCACATAACCATTTTATTTGAAAGCGCTCATATACTGTGAACCTGTAGAGAAACCACAGGTTTCTCTTTATCCATATCTTATGTTGAGGTTTATTTGCCAATGTAATACTATTAAAAGGTGGGACCCTAAGTAGTAATTAAATGATGAACATTCTTCCACCATGAATAGATGAATTCTGCTGATACAGGGATATCTACATGACCCCCAATTATAAAAAATAATAAGGGAAACTATAAACAACTACACACACCACAACTTGACCAATTAAATGAGAAAGACAGTTCTCATGAAAAGATACAGTTGCACAATATAAAATAGATCATTTGACTACACTTAAACTACTGAAGAAATGGAACTCGTAATAATGTTGGGAACCATGGGTAAAAAATAAATGTCTTATACATTTCTTGTGAAAATTTAACTAAAATGGTATAGTCAATCTAACTTTTTAAATTAGTTTTAATTAAAAAAAAAAGTAAATGTATCCCACCACACAACATGGAAACCTTATCACTTGGCATTTACATCAAAGAAAACTTATGTCCACATAAATGTTCAAAGAAGTCTTGAATATAAAATCCAAAAGATAGAAACTATCAAAATATCCTTAAACAGATAAATGATTAAATAAAATGTGGTATCACAAAATACAACTCAACAATATAAAGGAACAAACTGCTAATATCTTCAACAATTTCAATGGATCTACCAGGTATTATGATGGATAAAAATAATGCCACTATCAAAAATTCAAATATTTCATGATTCACTTTATGTGCCATTCCAAAAAAAGAAACCAAGTTTATGAAAACAGAGTACAGATTAGATGGTTCTTGAAAAATAACTCATCAAAGATATACAGATGGAAAATGCGTATGTGAAAAAATGTTGAACTTAACATGTGATTAAGGAATTTCAAATAATACAACAGTAAGATACCACTATATGTATATGAATAATATAATTTTTAAATGGCAATTCAAATTCTTATAAGGCTGCCAAGCAAGAACTCTCACTAATTTCTGGTAGAATTATAAAATGATGTAACCACTATGGAAGACAATTCGACAATTTCTCACAAAATTTCATATACTCATGTAATTCAGCAACTGTTCTCCTGGGTATTTATCCAAATGAATGGCAAACTTTTGTTCACACGAAAATGCACACACAAATATTTATAGCATCTGTAATTATAAGTGCTCAAATATTGAAAGTATATCAAATGTCTGTTATGGGATGAATTTTTGTTCCACCAGAATTCATATGTTGAAGTTCTAAAACTCATTTTAGAATGCAATTTACAATACAATTGTATTTGAAGAAAAGACATTTGAAGAGGTAAGTATGTTAAAATAAGACCATTACAATTGGCCATGATCCAATTTGACTAATATTTGACTAATGGCCTTAAAAGAGAAAATTAGGACATGTAGAGACACTAGGGATATGTGTACGTAAAGATCACATGAAGTCACAGTTAGAAGGTAACTATCTACAAGTCAAGGAGAGAAATCACAGAGGAAAATATCACCTAGGTCCTAGCCTCTAGAACTGTGAAAAAATACTTTTCTGTTGTTTGGGTCACCCCATTTGTATGATTTTGTTATAGCAGTTCTACTAAACTAATACAATATATTTCAATGGGTGAATGGAAAAACAAAAGGTGACACATTTGTAAAGTGAAATGCTAAAAATGTATTTGAAAAAATTCATGATAATATGGAATTAAAAGATAAGTTAATTTTGGTGAAAAGATTTGAAATTCATGCATGACTTTTTTTAACTTTTATTTAGTAAATATAATTTTCCAAAGTACAGTTTATGGATTACAATGGCTTCCCCCCTCCCCATAACTTCCCTCCCACCAGCACCCCTCCCATCTCCCATCTCCCACTCCCTCTCCCATTCCATTCACATCAAGATTCATTTTCAATTATCTTTATATACAGAAGATCAGTTTAGCATATATTAAGTAAAGATTTCATCAGTTTGCACCCACACAAAAACACAAAGTGTAAAATACTGTTTCAGTACTAGTTATAGCATTAATTCACATTGGACAACAAATTAAGGACAGAGATCCCACATAAGGAGTAAGTACACAGTGACTCCTGTTGTTGACTTAACAAATTGACACTCTTGTTTATGGTGTCAGAAATCTCTCTAGGCTCTAGTCGTGAGTTTCCAAGGCTATGAAAGCCTCTTGAGTTCTCTGACTTTGATCTTATTTAGACAAGGTCATAGTCAAAGTGGAAGTTCTCTCCTCCCTTCAGAGAAAGGTACCTCCTTCTTTGATGGCCTGTTCTTTCTACTGGGATCTCACTTGCAGAGACCTTTCATTTAGAGATTTTTTTTTTTTCCAGAGTGTCTTGGCTTTCCATGCCTAAAATACTCTCATGGGCTCTTCGTCAGATCCGAGTACCTTAAGGGCTGATTCTGAGGCCAGAGTGCTGTTTAGGACATCTGCCATTCTATGGGTCTGCTGTGTATCCCACTTCCCACGTTGGATTGTTCTCTCCCTTTTTTATTCTATCAGCTAGTATTCGCAGACACTATTGCATGACTCTTTCATAACCTGCATTTCCATGAACGTTCTGAAGTTTCCTCTTATGCAGTGGTAAGAAAGAAATGAGCTATCCAATCATAAAAAGACAATAAACTTAAATGCATATTAATAAGTGAAAGAAGGCAATCTGAAAAGACTACATACTGTATGATTCTAACCATACGGCATTTAAAAAGCTAAAACTATAGAAACAATTAAAAGAGCAGTAGTTTCCAGGGGTCAAGGAGAGGAAAGTAGAAATGAATAATGGAAAGCAGGGTTCTCTAAGACAGTGAAGTTATTCTGTAAGTTACTATCACACTTGCCACATGTCATCATGGTTTATCAAAGCCTATAGAATTAACACAAAGAGTGAATGAATGAATTCTGATGTGTGGGTTAGTAGTAATATGTAAAAACTATGAACTTCAGTTAAAATTAAAGTATAAATTTTGACTCACTAATCTCAACCAATGTACCACACTAATACACGATGATAACAATGGTGGAAATAGAGTAGGAGGGAGGTGCTTTCTGCTCAATTTTTCTCTAAAACTGAAACTTCTGAAAAAGGTCAATTCATTTAAAATGAATTTATATAAATTTTATTCTGTAAAACTCTTTAAAAGGTGTCACATTTATTTTGTGTTGAATGAATGAATTTAGAATGTATGAGATAATGCTGAGTGATTTTTTTCTATGAAGAATAAATATAAAATGCATAGTGCTCTGATCTCTAATTCCAATTTTAGCATCATGCACTGTCTTAGTCTGTTTGGGGTGCCATAAAAATTGTTATTGACTGGTTGGTCTATAAAGGGAAGAACTTTATTTCTCAGAATTTTGGAAACTGAGTTCAAGATCAAGTTGCTGTCAAACTTGGTGTGCAGTGAGGTCTCATTTCCTGGCCCATAAATGATACCGTCTCATCCTATCTATCCTCATTTAATGAAAGGCGCTGGCCAGCTCTCTATGATCTCTTTATAAATGCACTACTCATACTCATGGGGACTCAGCCTTCATGATCAAATTCTCTCTCAAAGGTCCAACTTCCTAATGCCATCCATTATCTCTAGAGAGAGGATTCAACATAAGAATTCTGATAGAACACAAATGTTCACATTATAGTATTTGCTGCAAGTTAGAAATTTCTATGATTTTTAGGACATCTTCCTGGTCAGACATTCCTCATTTTCATCCCTTAGCTTTTTTAAAAGTATTTAATTTATTTACATAAAAACAGAAGAAGATAGTCATCTTCTGACAGGAGCTTCTTAGCCTGGATCAAGCTACCAGGTACTGCTTTGATACAACTCTTTTTTATTTATTTATTTATTTTTTACCTTTCTGGCCATTTCAACTGAGCTTCATTGGGTATTCTACTTATTTTTTTGTTCTTTCCGTTTTCTCCTATTTCTTTCTTCTTCAAGTCTCTTTGCTCCTTTCATCTTTTTCTTGTCACCCTAAAAAAAAACTGTTCAACAATAGAAAAACTGTTCCTTTACCAGTATTGATTTTCATTTAATAAACAGGGATGAGTGGAAAAGCTAAATTTCCTTGGAGTAAAGATATCTATGAATGTCACTTTTGCGATTATTAGAATATTTCCAGGCAACAAATAGAAAATAATCTTTGAATCTTTGAAAAATTTAGATAAGAGCATTAAAGAAAATGTGATCTGTTCATAGCCAAATCCACAGTTAGTGCTGCTAAAGGAAAAAGAATACATGTATGCAAACACAGATGCCCACACAAAAATGAACAAGCAACGTATATACCTACAATTGCCTTTCAAATTATGAGATATTTTGGAATCTTAATTTCATTGTTTGACAATAAGTTGATATAGCAAATATGACATTTTGGAAATCTACATGCTTACATATTAATTACAGAGTCCTCTGTATTTCAAATCATTATTTTCTAGCTAAAAACATTTAAATTTAAAGCACCAATAAACATTTGAACAAGTGTTCTTCTCATCCAACTGCACTTTTCTGTTTAATTTGATTAGAGATTTTTTTTACTGTTTTTTTGTTAACTTTTATTTAATGAATATAAATTTCCAAAATACAGCTTATGGATTATAATGGCTTCCCCCCCATAACGTCCCTCCCACCCGTAACCCTCCCCTTTCCCACTCCCTCTCCCCTTCCATTCACATCAAGATTCATCTTCGATTCTCTTTATATACAGAAGATCAGTTTAGCATACATTAAGTAAAGATTTCAACAGTTTACATCTACATAGAAACACAAAGTGAAAAATACTGTTTGAGTACTAGTTATAGCATTAAATCACATTAAGGACAGAGATCCTACATGAGGAGTAAGTGCACAGTGACTCCTGTTGTTGACTTTACAAATTGACACTCCTGTTTATGGCATCAGTAATCACCCTAGGCTCTTGTCATGAGCTGCCAAGGCTATGGAAACCCCCTGAGTTCACCGACTCTGATCATATTTAGACAAGGCCATGGTGAAAGTGGAAGTTCTCTCCTCCCTTCAGAGAAAGGTACCTCCTTCTTTGATGGCCCGTTCTTTCTACTGGGATCTCACTCGTGGAGATCTTTCATTTAGGTTTTTTTTTTTCCCCAGAGTGTCTTGGCTTTCCATGCCTGAAATACTCTCATGGGCTTTTCAGCCGGATCCACGTGACTTAAGGGCTGATTCTGAGGCCAGAGTGCTGTTTAGGACATCTGCCATTCTATGGGTCTGCTGTGTATCTCACTTCCCATGTTGGATCGTTCTCTCCCCTTTTTTTATTCATTTTATTAATTTCTAATTGGTGGAAAATATATGTATTAGAAATAATGCACAATGAATGTTAACATTGATACCATGAATCTGTCATGTTATTATTGGTAGAAATTCAGGAGAACATTAAGTGTAAAACATTGCAATTATAGTAGTCATAGGTTGGTTAAAGCCAAACCTGTCCATCAAAATCTTCTTTGTCATCACTGATTACACTTGCCAAATAGAAGACAAAACGCTAATTCCCTAGAATTGACAATTGATAAATATATGATCATTAATAGTGAAATCATTCCTACTCTACTATAGTTCATTGCAGTGTCTAAAACACATATGATGGAATAATAATATTATCATCTGGAATTCAAAATCACTTAAAATTTTGTTGGAGTAACATATACATTCACTGCCCAGCACCACAGCTCACTTGGCTAATCCTCCGCCTGTGGCTCTGGCACCCTGGGTTCTAGTCCTGGTTGGGGCGCCAGATTCTGTCCCAGTTGCTCCTCTTCCAGTCCTTCTCTCTGCTGTGGCCCGGGAGTGCAGTGGAGGATGGCCCAAGTCCTTGGGCCTTGCACCCACATGGGAGACCAGGAGAAGCACCTGGCTCCTGGCTTCAGATGGGTGCAGCACGCCGGCTGTAGCGGCCATTTTGGGGGGTGAACCAACGGAAAAGGTAGACCTTTCTCTCTGTCTCTCTCTCTCTCACTGTCTAACTCTGCCTGTCTATATATATGTGTGTATATATATATATATATACATACACATTGTATAGATACGTGTGTGTGTGTGTGTGTGTGTGTATACATTCACTGAGAAATGGGAGAAAAAAGTAGAGGTAGCCAATGTCTTATTGGACTCCAAAAAAAAAAAAAAAAATTCAGAATGAATGCTCAGAGAAATAAAAATATTTAATGTAACTTCAGAATCAGTGGGAAGTTATGTAAGAATGGGAGTTATGGAAGAAACTACCACTGAAGTAGATTAAAGATTTTAGAAATTGGGGTCACTGCAGTGGAGTAGTAGGTTAAACTGCCTCCTGCTGCATTGTTATCCAACATGGATACAAGTTCCAGTCCCGGTTGCTCCACTTCCGATCCAGCTCCCTGCTGATGCAACTAAGATAGCAGCAGTAGATGGCCCAAGTACTTGGACCCCTGCACTCATGAAGGAGACCCAGAGAAAACTTCTAGTTTCTGGCTTCAGCCCAGCCCAGCTCCAGCCATTGTGACCATTTAGAGGGGAGAATTAGCTTTTGTCTTTAAAAAATTCTACTTGAATAAAAGGTATTGGAAAACATAAATAAAACCAAGACTAACTGAGAAGTGTTACAATGGGTTTTATAATATTAGTTAAAAAATTACCATAGACATTTGCATTCATTGTAGAAGAATTAATAAAAGATGTGAAATGCATACTCTAATAGTCTGGAAAATATGCAGTAGTGAATTAGGAGGTCAGGTTTCATTCAACATGTGGCAATAATTAGCCCTGTAACTTTGGACTACTCATTCATGTTTTTTAGTCTCAAAGACAACCATACTATACCAATGAAAGGAGAAATATACTTTTCTATCAAACTGGCCAGGTTAAGTTCTGAATGTCAGAAATTCTTAAACAAATAATTCAGATCTGGGTGCACTTATTAGGGAATAATTGAAGTTTATCAAAAGGAAGGAATAATCTTCCAGGAGAGGGAGCAATTTACATAGTAACTCAAATGATCCTAAAATATATACTATTTTTTATAAAATTAAATTATATCGGCCTAGAGATTATAAATTAATATTGATTCATAAAAAACAACATATATCAATGATAGTTTAGGCATTAAGAACTTTATTCTTGGCTGGTGCTGTGGCTCACTAGGCTAATCCTCCGCCTTTGCGGTGCCGGCACACCAAGTTCTAGTCCCGGTCGGGGCGCCGGATTCTGTCCCGCTTGCCCCTCTTCCAGGCCAGCTCTCTGTTGTGGCCCGGGAGTGCAGTGGAGGATGGCCCAAGTGCTTGGGCCCCGCACCCCATGGGAGACCAGGAGAAGCACCTGGCTCCTGCCATCGGATCAGCGCGGTGCGCCGGCCACAGCGCGCCGGCCGCGGCGACCATTGGAGGGTGAACCAACGGCAAAAGAAGACCTTTCTCTCTGTCACTGTCCACTCTGCATGTCAAAAAAAAAAAAAAAAAAGAACTTTATTCTTTACTATCAACTGCACATACTTTAGATATTGTATATTATATTCCAATAGTTATTTTTACATTCCCAGCCAATGCCAAATTGACTTTTTATTATAGTAGCTCTATTAATTTCCAGCTTTGTAAACTTCCCTTGGGATTAATATTTTTATTATACATATTATGGCTAGTATTTGGCATATATATTTTCATATAAACTTCAGAGCAGTTTAATTTATAAAAAGCTTATTTGCATTCAGTGTGTAAGTATTATATGACAAAAAATTAAAATAATTGACATAAATGTTGGTATAAATAAGCCAAAATTTTTTAGTTTAGAATTATACACCTGTAAAACCTAATAATTTTTAAAATATATGTTAGGTTTTCTAAGAGGCTAAGGTGGTTAGATATAATGTAAAGTTAAAAATATTAATACTTTATTGTTCTTCCAGAACAAAGCAGTTATGCATAGATCAAAATAAAGAAACCATATCCATTTGGAAGTAGTTAAAAAAGCTATAAAATTCTTAATAATATAATAGAGGGAAAAACACATAAATCATATATAAAAAACATAAAGCCTTACTCCAAGATATAAAATGACAAAAAATAAAATTAATGAAAAATTTTAATATATTCATGAATGACCTCTGCCAATAGTGACAATATTACCCCTTTTTAGTCATATTATATGTAAATATGTTTAGGTGAGATAATTTATTCAGTTTTAACAGTTTACATCTTTGTATATCACAGAATTTATTTTAGTTCAAAATTTTGACATACACACAACAATCTTTTTTTTTAAAGATTTATTTTATTTATTTGAATGATAGTGTTACAGAGAGGAGTACAGAGAGAGAAATCTCCCATCCACTTGTTCACTCCACAAATGGCTGCAAGGGCCAGAGCTAAGCTGATCCGAAGCCAAGAGTCAGGAGATTCTTCCAGGTCTCCCATGTCGGGGGAGTGGCCCAAGAACTTGACCCATCCTCCACTGCTTTCCTAGGTGCATTAGTAGTAGCTGATTGGAAATGGAGCAGCCAGGACTCAATCCAGTGCCAATATGGGATGCCAGCACTGCAGGCTGGGCTTTAACCCGCTGAGCCGTAGTTGGTTACAGTGAATTATGGTGCCCATTTGTTACTATATCCTCAGTGATACATTGTAGATATTCTCACCATTTTGTTGTGAACCATGGGCCTTTGGCACATACTGCTTCTTTGCCTTGATTGTTCATTCATCCTCAGTTTGACTAATTATTTACTACTTACACGTCAGATATTACCTCATTATTCCTGGTTTTCATGGTAAACTTTTCCTGAAGTGAACTAAAGATAAATACTACATGAATTCAGGGTGAAGTTAGCAGGCATGCAAAGTCAACAGGCTGCTGATTCTTAAAGTAGCACAGACTAAGTGATGCTGTAGTATGTTATCAACACAAGTGGTTAAGGGTTACTCTAAATAACTAAACATGTTCAAATAAAACAAACATTATCAATGACTTTAATTTCATAATAAAAGCTAAGATGTACCAAGCTATTTAACTGTAAAATCTATGGCAATAAAAGAGCAGCCGGGAGGGGGGGCACAGGCACTGTGGCGTAGCGGGTAAAGCTGCTGCCTGCAGTGTTGGTATCCCATAAGTCCCGGCTGCTCCACTTCTGATCCAGCTCTCTGCTATGGCCTGGGAAAGCAGTAGAAGATGGCCCAATCCTTGGGTCCCTGCACTCTTGTGGGAGACCCAGAGAAAGTTCCAGGCTCCTGGCTTCGGATCAGTGCAGCTTGGGCAACTGCAGCCAATTGGGGAGTGAACCAGTAGGTGGAAGACCTCTCTCTCTCTCTGCCTGTCCTTCTCTCTCTGTGTAGCTGTGACTTTCAAATAAATAAAGAAATCTTTTTTTAATTTATTTATTTCTTTGCAAGTCAGAGTTACAGAGAGAGAGGAGAGGCAGAGAGAGAGAGAGAGAAAGAGAGAGAGAGAGAGATGTCTTCCATCCAATGGTTCACTCCCCAATTGGCCACAATGGCTGGAGCTGGGCCGATCCAAAGCCAGGAGCCAGGAGCTTCTTCCGGGTCTCCCAAGCGGGTGCAGGGGCCCAAAGACTTGGGCCGTCTTATACTGCTATCCCAGGCCATAGCAGAGAGCTGGATCAGAAGTGGAACAGCTGGGTCTCAAACCAGAGTCCATATGGGATGCTGGTGCTTAGGCCAGAGCTTTAACCTGCTGTGCCACGGTGCCGGCCCCAAAATCTTTTTTTTTTTTTTTTAAAGAGCAACCAGGATTTCAGAAATAAAGATAACTAGCATTTATTGACAAGTCTATTAATTTCTCACTATTATTGCCATAGTACAAGCAAGAAAAAAATAACATGAAAATGTTCAAAGAGATAGGCCAAACACATATAGCTCATAATTTGCAAAGTGAAAGATCAAATCCAGGTCCTTTTGCAATTCATATTCTATTATCCATCTGACTGAATTTTCTAATATCTGTCCCTTTTCCTTTTGATGAACTTTGGTATGTATGACATCAAATATTTCAATTATTGAATTTCTAATTTCTTAAATAAAAATACCTAAGCCAACTAAATCTTTTAAATGTATAGAACATTTCTCATATTCAAATCTTTAAAGCACCCAGGAATAGAGGATTGTTTCTTACGGCACTTAAAAGCTTTCAGCTCTTTGACATCTTTTATGTACACAAATAGAGTAAAATATTAATTTATTTGGGGCGCATTGTAAAAGAGTCTGATCAGTTCCAAAAAAGTTTTCTAATAAATAAAATTATCTATAAGAAGAAATAATTATAGGAAACACAGTAATATTTATTTTTATCTATTAACATGTATGCAAAATTTTAATCTTATAACTCCAGTAGGTGGCTAGAATTATTCCATTTTACATCTGAGAAAACTGAGGAACACAGAGACGAAGTTAGATTTCCATGAGTCTACCAGTTGTAGATGCTAGAGGAAGGTTCCATACATAGGAGCTGTGATGCTAGGCCCTGTGCTCTTAGCATTGTTTTCTCAATGCTGGTATGAAGAGATTAGTGGGCATTGAGGTAGAGTTAGCAAGCCAGAAGAACTCGAATATCATCATCAACTCTCAGTGCTCGGTCCCAATTCTAGCCAATTTTGGGTTCCTAACTTCAACCTGACCCAGCCTTGGCTTCTGAGGACATTTGAGGAGTGAACCAGCAAATGGATGAGACGTCACTTTCTCTCTCATCTCTCCCTCTCTTTCTCTCTCAAATAGATTACTAAATCTTTTTTAAAAAAATGATTCTTCCTGGATTGTTTAAAGATTTAATAGAGGAGACAAGGATATACTTCAGATTTCACTTACCAGTCACTTGCGTTATCTCCTCTAGATACATAACTTATTCAAAATGAGTGTATAGAGAGAAGAAGTTTCAGGAGGTGGGGGTAGTGGAGATGAATTAAAGTTCTCCATTGGAGGGGAGGATTCCAGAACTGTCAGTGAATCAGCTCTCAGTGATCCTATATAATTTCTGCTGCAAAATGCAAATAATAATTTGGTCTTGAGAAGAACAAGGTAGAAGAATCTTTCCATGAAAAACAAACAAGCATCCCCCAAACTGCCTCAATTTATAGATTCCCTTCCCCTAACCTGAACTGCACTTAAAAGGCTCAGAAAAATAACTGTTATCCCACCAGCAACAACCGTGTTATTTGTTTTCTGCAGCTTTATTGGTTTACCTTTAGTGCATGATCATCCAATTCGTTTAATATTACTGTCAGACCCATCTTAACTTCCCATCAAATAAAGGAGACCCTCTCGTTTTTATTCCCCATGCTATTGCTCTCCTTCTCTTTCTGATTTCCTTAGTCCTGTTTGTCTTAAATTAAAATTTTGGAGATTGTCATTTGTAAATGTAAATGAATTGTTCATGTTCACATTTCTCAGACTATGCACTCATTTGTTATTGTGGCCACTATTTCAACCACCAGTTTTAGGTGTTAATGATTAAACTATGTACTTGCTAACTTGATGGATTATGACTGAGAAGTCTACCCAGAAATCTGGATAAGGATGGTGAGAGGCAGGCTGAAATAGGAGGAAATGACAAGAACAACAACACAACAAGATAACACAAAGTGGAGAGGGATCAAGAAACAGGAGAAATGCCTATGAATTGCCTTTGGAGTAATGCTTCTCACGGGCCCTAGACCCCAAATATTTTACTCAAAATCCAGGGAAAGTTACTGAATACAAATGAAGAATTTCCTAGTACCTGATCAATAAATCATAGCAATTTGTTTCTTATTTCTAGTTGAAAATGACACTAGAAAAGCCACAGTTTGATTTGTTTGATGTCAGTTGTCATGTAGGTACATGGAAGCACCAGTGACTATAGTTTGCTAAGGTCCCATTGATGAGACTGAAGTTGTCCAGAAGTGTTTTTTTATCATAGAAGTCTAGTAATGCAGGGTATTTCTAAGAATGAGGAAGATGAATAATGCTGCTATGTAGCATAATCTAAGAAGGACATCAGAATGAGAACACTCTGAAATAACAATTACCATAAAGAGGAAAGATAAGAAAAAAAGTCCCTTATTGGCAGATTACAATAAGATACCTATAGAAAATCAGTAGAATCATCATAAATAAGCAAATGAAAATCAACAAACTTAAATGAGAGTCTTGATGCAACATCTCTGTGGAAACTTTCCAGTGTCTGAGATCGTCTATTTCTTAAAGGTCCTGGGTAAAGGTGTATTTCTGAAGATTGATTATATTCAGAGGATTTCTAAGAATCCATAGTCCAAAATCCCTTAATAGACTAGCCTTCCAACTCTTGGAATTTTGTATGTCTTCTTTAGGTTATAAAATGAAACCTTAGGGTTGATTCTTTGGAATTTGTTTGTCTTTGTTGTTAACAATACTTGATGAAACCCCTCCAATGTGTTTTACAATAGATAAAATCTGTATGCAGATTGCAGTGAGGTCATTTAGGAAGATATTAAGAGATGTCCTTAATATGTTGGTGATAAGTCAGGGTATAGAACACAACTCCCTTGTAATATTTTAGCATATCTGTATGAAACAGGGTAAAGTATCATAGGTAAAATTATTTAATGTGTGGACCTTCCAGATATCAGTTAGGGAGAAAACCAATGTGTTCCAAAGGAATGGACCACAGCACCATCAGGACTAGTGGGAGACACTTTGGTGAAAGATTTCTAAAAGTTTCCAAATTTTAATTTTAATGATTCCCCTGATTCTTTTAACCTTTCCACAAGACTGTTATTGATAAAAGCAGTGCAATTTCTGGGTAAAGCATAAGTCTTCACAAATTTCTTCTCTAATATTATCAAGAAACCATAAACCTGTAACATTTTATGCCAAATTTGTATTCTCTAGGTTGGAAACAGCAAACCAATCATGTGATGGCAGAGACTTTACCTTTTAAAGTAGTAAAAATCTTCAAACTTCATAGAAAATAGAAATAAAGTAACTAAAACACCCAAATCCCATAAGTGGGAAGTGAATAAAATCCATCAGAAGATGTTCAAAGGAAACTTTCAGTTTTTATTCTTGGTCACATATGACCTTTACAGGTTTTCTGGAATTGCGTTGTTGACAGGCGTCACATCATCTAACCAGTCTCTTGAAAATTCCCCACTAATATTCATGTTAGAGAGGAAACAATTCATACCATCAAGATTACCTTTGTAGAGAAATTTAGGTAATAACCATTTGAAGTCATCTGGTGCCATCCAGGGACTCTCCTAAGATTACAAGATATCATCTGTGTAAAGGGTATTACATTATTTTTTTTCCGTTCTTCCTTTCCAAGTCAGAGGCTGAAAGGTATTATTTTATGATGTCTTCTTTAAATATCCCCAGATATATTTTTCTTTGAGAATTTGGATAGGATCCCAACTTTGCTTAAGAATACTTGTTTGATACAGTAATTTGCTAGACCAGGTCCTTTATTATCTACATTGTCTCTAATTTTCTTGTGCCTCAAACTTTGTAATTGCCACCTTTCAAGGAACTAGGGCCATATCTAAAATTTCCTTAAATTGTTGTCCATTACTGATGGGTGTCAGTAATAATGAGAAATTCTATTTCCAAAGTGTCCCAGAATCATGTATAAGGCTGTAACAAAAACATTCATAGCAAATAGAATTGAAGGACAAGTTTATTTTGGAGCAAAAAATATCTATGCTTAGATTTTCATGATATGTGTTTTCCATAAACTGTTCAAGACATCTCATAATACTATAAAGTGCAACATCAATCTGTATTTATGTTTACTCTCTGGATTTTGGTCACATAATAAGCTATAGTAATTATAATAAATTCTACCATATGGGCTGATTTTTAGCTCAGCTACAGAACTATGTTCATTTAAAAAAAAGATTTATTTTATTTATTTGAAAGGAATAGTTACAAAGAGAAATAGGTCTTCCATCTACTGGTTCACTCCACAAATGGCAACAACAGTGGGGGCTGGTCCAGGCCAAAGTCAGGAGCCAGGAACTTCTTCCAGGTCTGCCAAATGGACACAGGGGCCTGATCACTCCAGCCATCTTCCTTTACAATCCCAGGAGCATTAGCAGAGACCTGGATCAGAAGTGGAGCAGCTGGGACTCAAATCAGTGCCATTTGGAAGCCAGCACTGCAGGTGACAGCTTAACATGCTATGCCACAGCACCTGCCCCAAGACCTATGTTCTAAGGGAGAATTTCAGTTACTCATATCATAACTTAATAACCTATTTCAGTTCTGAAGTATGAGCCATCTAGAGGGTTATCAATGAGTGTAATAAACCTGAGCAAGTAGAGAAAATTCCCTAACTGAAGTAATATCATGGTATTATCAGATTTTTTTCCACAATTTTATATTGGTAGATATAATGTATGTGTGAGACATTAATAGAATCTCCTAAGAATTGAAGATGGATGAAAAGTGCTGTTTGGTTCACAGCCAGTAGTATGACTGGACTGCATAAGGAAACATAAAGTCAACCTATGGGTCTAGAGCTAATTTAGAGGGTCAAGGACAAGACTATGTTCAGAAACAGGATTATGCTATTTCCCATGAAGTGCAGTCAAATACCCAAGGGTTTGACCAAATGACTAATGTACAAATAGACAAAAATAATTTTTGTTGTTAAAGATTCTTGTGGAGGGAAGCAATTTAAAACTTTCTTCAGGTTACAAAAGGTATATTTATGTTTGGCTATCAGAGAGAGGTTCTTTTACTGAAAGCTTAATTGATTCATAAGGCAATATACTAATATCCAAAAATAAAAAACTGTCACATTTTGTCTAAATTATCCATTTAGACCTAGCAATATTCTTAATTACCACTTTGTAAAAAGTGGAGGATGTTTTAGATAACTTTAGTATCAAGGAAACAGTGTCTTTCTCTTAGATATGTCATACTCTTGATAACAGACTACTTTTAGCAAAAAATGTAATTTAACTTTTGAAATTTTCTCTTTTCTACTAACATTGAATATCATTAAATGGAATATATTTTAAGGCTTTCTTGTTTTCTAAATGAAGTTTGACATTATCTATATCTCATGATAAATAATCGAAGCAGAAATTTAGATCTTTTAGGTCTCAGTTAGGCACCTGGAGCAAGTATGAGGGAGTTTCAGTAAACCTCTACAGCATAGCTTTCCAGGTATACTGTTGTTTTTCCCAGATAAGGGTAAAACAGGTATTCCCTGGCCTGGTCTAGAGGCATAATGAAAAAGGGAGTGAAGTAGATGGCTTTTTGGTGACATGATTTTATTTGGGATATATGTGTGAGAGAGAGTGTATATGTGTGTGTGTGTGTGTGTATTACTAGTAGTTAAAGGATAACCATTGTGTTGATGGTTTTGAGTGCTTGAAAAAATAAATAAAATCATGCATTTGGTTTATTTACTGGTAAGAAAACTGTAGCATTACAGAAGCTAGTGAAGAACATGAGGAGTTCTTTGAACATATGATATTGAACTGTATATTTGAGTTCTTCCTTAGCTGCTGCCTTCTAAGTATATTGGAGAAGTTTATACAAGGTTTCATATGAATTTCAAAAGGTCATTCTGTAGTTATTTTTCCCATTGAAGTGGAATATTTAGGTAGAATATCAAGATCTTCATCAAGATATGAACCAACTATAATAGAAAGGCAAAGATATATGTAGATTATGAATAGAGGAGTCCCTTAGAACATCAAGAGCATCTAATATTATAATGCAGTTTTCAAAATCAGCTTCTCTATTATTAAATTTGAAAGGGTTGTATCACAGAGCAGGAAATAATGCTTTTTGGGTAAGAGCTAAAGGATTACAGTAAAAGGCTAAGAAATTGGGAAAATATGTAACTTATTTGAAATATCTATTGCTTGGGTAATAAGCTTACCCTGAGAAATTGGTTAAGCAAAAATGGCACTTAGAACTATCAGGAATTGATAATCTTGACTATATATATTTATAACTAATTAACTGCATATTTATAGGTAAGATAGTCAATTTTTCCTTCTCCAGAGAATCCTCATTGATCTGAATTTTCTTTGTCTTGGTTTTTCTTTTGAAATGTGGGATAATTTTTCCCTTGTTCCTTCTTTTAATTAAGTTTACAAGTATGCTTCTGAATATATCATCAATTGAGTAGTAGGTCAATGAACTGTTTGATTTGGATAATCATGTTATTTTTATATCTAAGTTATAGGTTTTTATTTCTAAAACCCTTCTTACAAACCTGATTCAGATTAATGGCAAAAGTTGGAATTAGCTGACTGGGTGGGAATTTTAAAAAATAAGTTTTAATAATAAGTATGATATAGGTTACATAAAATAATAGTTCCATAGTTGAGCATCATTTCAATCTTCCATTGCCTCTTGCATCTGGCAAATTTTTAATACAAAAGTCCCCTCTCATCCCTGGATTCACTTTTTCCTATTGCAGTTACTTGCAGTCAACCATGATTTTATATAGTATCTGGCACCTTCAAAAGTATATACTTCTTCCCAGTCAGTAGACAAATCTGTGCTCTGCAGCTAGTGTCTAGTGACCACGGCCTCTCGCTGGTGACCAGGTGCAGCCAGATGGTGTTTTTGGCCTCCTTCTTTTGATGAAGAAGACTGGGCCACCCCTGGTGATCTTGTAAGTCCATGACCAGGACAGGAACATATACACTCCAGGTTCAGATCTGCAGCCATGTCTGATCCCCAGCCATGCTGCTGGCTTCCCCTGATGAATCATTTTTTATTTAGTTCTAGTTTATATTAGAAAGAAACTTGGAAATTTGTCTTGGTTTCAAGTTCAGAAAAATGACTTGTTTCCTATTCTAATTTTTTTTCAAATTAGGTCTCATATATTAGGTATCATTTCTTTGACAAAGTGAGATGTAATGACCATTATTATATTAATGCCATCCTTAACTCTCACATATTTTTGAATGGCATTTTCTAGTCTATCATGAAAAACCTCCTACAGTTTAATTTTTTATGTTTTGCATGACTGAATTATGATCAAATCCACTATTATTGGAAATGTCTAAGATGTGAATTCCAGCAGAAGCCTCCTAGTCTTACATTTTTTATTGGAAATGTTTCAGATACAACTTCTATCAGAAGATAGCTTTTACAGTCCTCATTTTGAATCAAGTTTAGTGAGGACAGAAGGATCCTATAGTTTCTTTTCTAAGTAAATCCAACTGGATTTTTCCAAGTAGGATTTATCATCCAAGGTTCGAACCAACATGCACAGTGTACAAGATCATGTATCAGATTTCCATGTCCTGATCTCTGTAACCTATAATTATGTTAAATTATGCGGCACAGTGAAATTTGAAAATGTGGTTAAGGTTAGGACTCCTTTAAATGGGGAAACTATTTTGGACAGTTGAGGTAGAGTTAACCAAATCAAATCACATGATTTGTTAAAAGTGGCAATCTTTGTGGCCTGTAGTCAAAAATTAAAATATGACTATAGAAGATGAGAACCAGAGAAATAGCAGCATGAGAAAAACTGGATCCTCAGTTTCTGAATTTGAAAATGGAGAAAGGGCATGACTCAAGAAACATGGCTGCTCTTTAGATCTTAGAAAAGTAAGGAAGTGAATTTTTTCTAAGCACTACTAGAGAGGAACATAGCTTTGTTCATGCATTGCTTTTAGCCTAGTAGGAACAACATAATGTTGGACTTCTAACTTTTACAAGTTTAATATAATGCATTTTTCTTGTTTATAGCCACTGTGTTTGTATCAAGTTTCTATGGCAGAAATAGAAAACTAATGTATTAGGCAATATTGAATTGTCTGCACACAATGGCTAAGATACATGATCAACACAGATATCCATAAACTGATGACTGGATAAAGAAATTATGGTACATAAATGCACTATGGAATATTATTCAGTGGTTATAAAAAAGAAATCCTATCTTTTGCAACAAATTGGATGCAACTGGAAACTTTTATACTCAGTGTAATAAGCCAATCCCCAAAAGACAGATATCATATGGTTTCCCTGATCTGTAGTAACTGATCAGTTATAGTAATTTAAATCTTGTTTCCTGGATGATTGTATTAGAGGGTGCAGGTCAAAGTTTTATTGTTATATATGGGTTGGCCACTGATACTCATACTCTCAGAATTGTAGGGGAATTCCTTTATTGACTAGATTATTTTCAAAATGTTGAACTTAGCCAAACCCTGTTACCATGGAAAACAATGAAGATTAAAAAATATTTCAGCACCCCTTTGTGTTACAGAAATAACTTAAAGCGGGGGACCATTCTTCCCCATAAGCTTTAGATAAGACTCTAGGATGCCTTCTTATGTACTTATGATAAAGCCAAAGACTGTCCAAATTTCTATTCTTTCTCCTACAAATGATAAGCTGAACTGTTTGGACCGAATCTGGATCAATCTGGACAAAATACCTCACACCTTGACTTGACCAGACTTAAGTTGCAGTCCTTCCCTGAGGTTCCTGAATTTTATCCACCTTAACCCAGAGTAAACATATGACTTAGCCTAGACTATTGTCAGGGAAAACACTTTCTGATCAACAATGGTTCACACCCTGTTACACTTCTCCATAATCAGTTCTTTCTACAACTTACTCATTTCTCCCTACAAAAGAACTATTTTCTGCCTGACCTTTGAAATGCTTAGGGCTCTTAGTGTTGGAACCATTCCTTCTATTGAAAAATCCCTCTCCCCTTATTGCAATAATTCTTTTGAGTAAAATTTCCCTAGCTAAGCCTGCATTTGCTTTTTCTTTGACATTTTGCCACTTAAAAATTCACAGAATAGCTTAATTTAACCACATCACTTAAAAATCTGCATTGTCTCTTTGTCTTCACAATAAAAGCACAGAATTTTGATATGACAGGCAGGTAATCTATCCAGTTTATTATCTGGCAGCCAATTCCCATCAACTGAGGGGAAACAGCAACACTGAAATGCAAGTGCTTCTCTGTCATATGAATTTCTTACTATTTCGTTTTCTGAAAGTGTATTCTTAGTGTTCATGACATCTTTTCAAAAGTATCATTGGAAAATGACTTTTCAAATTTGCTAGGTAGATAGATTTTTTTCTCATTTAGTGGAATAGGCAAGAGAATGGGAAGACAGAAGGAGGGATGACACATGGGAGACCTGGAAGAAGTTCCTGGCTCCAGGCTTCAGATTGGCACAGCTCCGGCCACTGTGGTCAATTGTGGAGTGAACCAGCAGATGGAAGACCTCTCTCTGTCTCTCTGTCTCTCCTTCTCTCTCTGTGGAACTCTGACTTTCAAATAAATAAAATCTTAAAAACAAAAAGAAGGCGGGATGATAAAAGAGGATGATGGGAGGTTTTTGATTTACTAAATAGAGTTATGCTACCTCCTGTCTGGCAGCATTACTAAAAAGTAAACATAATGGAATTATAGCCTATTGTGAGGACAGAAGGTCCCAAAGGAATACAAAGTGACAGCAAAAGCTCAGCTTAAGGGAAGAGGCCAAATGTGTCTTTATCTGGAAGTGTGACAGCCAAATCTCTGGACTATCAGTGAAATCTTTGCACTATCGCTAATCTCACACGTTTTTGCATCTTTTGTTTGATATCAGAAATGATTGGGAAAATGCTATCATTGACATGTCACAAAAATATTAGTGTTCTTCCAAAAGTAAATTTTTATCCACCACTTAATAACCTGTGAGTGTGGGGGGCTGGCACTGTGGTGTAGTGGGTAAAGCCACTGTCCACAAGTGCTGGCATCCCAAATAGATACCACTTCAAGTCCCAGCTGCTCCAATTCTGATCCAGCTCTCTGTTATTGCCTGGAAAAGTAGTGGAAAATGGCCCAAGTCCTTTGGCCCCTGCACCCGTGTGGGAGACCCAGAAGAAGCTCCAGGTTCCTGGCTTGGGATTGGTGCAGCTCTGGCCGTTGCAGCCATCTGGGGAGTGAACCAGTAGATGCAAGACCTCTCTCTCTCTCTCTCTCTCTCTCTGCTCTGCCTCTCTATAACTCTGCCTTTCAAGTAAATATACTCTTAGATGCACTCCTCCTAGTTCTTCTGCAGGCTCTTTGTTTGGGTCTCAAAACCAAATTGAGGCAAAATACAATGATAGGAGAAAAGTAGAAAGGATTTTATTCATTTTTACATGCCCATGAAGATTCTCATGTGAGAACAAAAAGACAAAAAAGGACCAAAACAAGATGCTTTTATAATTTAGGATAAAGAAGAATAAAATTTTGAAGGAATGACAGGACAAGGTGTTCTGTGCCAGTGGATGTAAGTTTTAGGAAAATCACTGGGGACGACAAGGAGTGGAAGAGTAAAGCTAATGAAAAAAAAAAAGAATAATCAGTGAATTTGCTTATTCAGGGGGCATTGCATCACCAGTTCTCTGTCTCTGGTGATAAGGACTGCAAGAGTATTCTCTCGCCTGGTATAGAAGATACATGCCTTCCAAAGGAAGTTTTTTACAATTTTATTTATTTGAAAGGCAGAATTATAGAGAGAGGGAGATGGAGAGATCTTCCATCCACTGGTTCACTCCATAAATAGCTGCAACAGCTGGGGCTGGGCTAGGCAGAAGCTAGGAGACAGGAGCTGGCAGCTTCATCTGGGTCTCCCATGTTAAGTGGCAGTTCACTATTTCCCCAGGCACATTAGCAGGGAGCTGGGTCAGAAGTGGAGCAGCCATGTTATTATACGGGAAAAGGCAACCTAAATAGGCATTTTGGCAACTTCAGTTTTCCCAATGTTTTGAGCTTGAAATAATCAATATACAAAATCAGCATATTTTGAATGGCATTCATTTAATTCTTTCATACAAATTTGGTATTTTTACTATATCTTAATGATTGTTGAATAATAATTGACAAAAAAAAGCAGATTCTATTAGGTTTTGAAAGCTGGTATGATGCTACATAGAGTGGAGGCAATTCCATGAGGTGTGGTTTTAAAATTGAGAGGGGTTAGGGGCAGAGCTCTGGTGTAGCGGGTAGGGCAGCTGCCTGCAGTGCCGGCATCCCATTAGGGCATCCGTTCGAGTCCCAGCTGATCCACTTCAAGATCTCTACTATGGCCTGGGAAAGCAGTAGAAGATGGTCCAAGTCCTTGGCCCCTGCACCCATGTAGGAGACCTGGAAGAAGATCATGGCTCCTGGCTTTGGATCAGTGCAGCTCTGACCATTGCAGCCAATTGGAGAGTGAACCAGCGGATGGAAGACCTCTCTCTCTCTCTCTCTGCCTCTCCTCTCTCTGTGTAACTCTGACTTTCATATAAATAAACAAAACTTTAAAAAAATAAATCAAATTGAGAAGAGTCAGTGTAGGGTTACCCATTTGCAAATATGCCTTTTGGGCCTTGGGATTATTTCGAGCTGATTATTTTCAGAAAGCATAGATGAAAGGGAAGACTTGAAAATAGAGTAAAAGTTACCTTTTAGTAAGAGAAATTGACATTTATGAAGAAAATATCTTTATGGAAGCGTGTCTCCTCTGTACCAGAGAGAGAAGGATGACTGTAAATCCTAAGAGGCTGTTATAAATGGAGAAGGCTCTGCACAACAGACTTCGCTATAATTTGCTGGTGTACTACTTCTTCATCTTAGCTGAAAATGAATTTTAAGCCTCCATTTTGAATTACTGATTCCCTAGAATTCTCCCTTGAAAATCTGAGACTTACATGCTAATTTTTTAGTATTCATGCTTGTTTTTTTCTTGTAATCCATCTTTCATTACAGGGTCCCGAGCTGATACTTTAGAATAATAAAAGGAAAGGTAATTTTTCCTCTTTGCTAGCACGACCAGAGTAAAATAAAAAATGACTAGCAAAGCCTAAAAAAGATGGCAATATATTATATAATCAGGAGCCCTAGACTGCTTTCCTTACTGTGACATGTTGCTTTTTTGTAATATAGTGTTGATACATGCATAGTCCTTTATTTTCTATAATATCTTATGGATTTTTCATGCTTTAAACTAAAATGTCCTCCTCATACCATTTAGACCTAGTCTCATGATTTAGAGTGCTGTTAAGAGTCTTAACTGTGTTTTTGGAGGGGCGTAGAGAAATCCAAGATTTGTTCAATTATAGGTTATTGATCTCCCAATGTTTCAAAAACTTTTGTGCCTCTTACTGTTGCTTTTTCTGCTTTTTTCTTATTTATCAAGCCAATGCATTAGAAACTTACTGAGTTTACCTGTATTGACTAATTTAATTGTACCTGTATTTTTAAGTATGCCCTAGATATTTGGTAAGAGTAAAATTTTTATTTGTTGATTAATACATATTATTCCTTAAGTTATTATGCCCTTACAATTCTTACAACTGTTAATCTACTTGATTTTTTGATTTGAGAATCATGTTTATCTATCCATACAAGTATTTTGCCATTCTTTTTATTTTCAAGAAGTTAGTTCTATATAAGTTTTATGCAATGGTTTTATATATGAAAGTTCAAAATAGTACTTTTATTTTGGACAGAATACTTTTTTATACAATTGGTCTCACGTTCTGGTTCAAATCTGTAATTTATATTCACATGAGAATATATATACACATATGTAATCCAAATATTTAAAAATTCTCATTTTAGCAACTATTTGAAATGTTTATGTTGCTGTATAATAATGGTTAATTTATGTTATTAGTTTTTCTAGAGTCTCTTTTCTGTTTTATTGTTATAACTGTCTATTCTGTAACCATGCCATGCCAATTGGATTATTACAACTAAACTAAATTTTAATGATTGGCAAAACCTGTCTTTAGTTATCTTTTTCAAGTATTCTTTTTTTTTTTGCTTTCATATTTATAGTTAGATAAAATTACAATTAATTTATCAAGTTGAAAGAATATCCCAGTGATTTTTGGAAACAGATTATACTAGACTAATCTTTTAACAAGGAAAAGCTTTTTTCTCTGATTTTGGAATCAGACAACCTGAACTTGAGTTCTATGTAGAAATAAATAAGACCATGCAAGGCTCCGTGTTGTGGTGTAGCAGGTAAATCCACTACCTGTGACTCCAGTATCTCATATGGGTATCGATTTCAATTCCAGCTGGAGTTCCAATCCAGCTTCCTGCTAATGGACTGGGAAAGCATCTTAAGATGATCCAAGTGCTTTAGCTTCTGCCGCCCAAGTAGAAGACCTGGAAGAAGCTCCTGGCTCCTAGTTTCAGCCTGGTCTAGCCCCAGGTCTTGGGGTCATCTGGAAAGTGAACCAGTAGATGGAAGATTTCTCCCTCTCTCTGGCTTTAAAATAAATAAGTAAATCTTTTTTTTTTAAGATTTATTTATTTATTTGAAAGTCAGAGTTACACACAGAGAGAAAGAGAGGCAGAGAGAGAGGTCTTCCATCCACTTTTCCAGATGGATGCAATGGCAGGAGCTGTGCTGATCCAAAGCCAGGAGCCAGGAGCTTCTTCCAGGTCTCCCATGCGGGTTCAGGGGCTTAAGGATTTGGGCCATCTTCTACTGCTTTCCCAGGCCATAGCAGAGAGCTGGATCAGAAGTGGAGCAGCCGGGACTCGAACCGGCACCCATACGGGATGCCAGCACTGCAGGTGGTGGCTTTACCCGCTATGCCACAGTGCCAGGCCCCAGATAAGTAAATCTTAAACAAAATGTATCACCCAGGTAACAGAAAGCAAAAGCTCTTTGTTCAAAACTTGATAAAGTAAGTTTATTAGTCTCTTTCACTTGTATTTGGCAGGAGTTTAAAGGCAAGCTGAGTAGTAGGAAAGCTTTATGATGGAGGGAGTCTTTGTTGTGCCCTAATTGTAGAGCATGGGCCAGGAGAAGCAGTAACTAAGCCAACTGGAAGATATAAGTGGATGACTAAGTATCCTACCTGATTGGTAAAATCTATATTTAGCTTTTTTGATTTGGTCTTAAGTTACAAATTGCCAAAAATTAAGGAAGCTCTATCACATTTCAAATGTCAGAATCACTGTTAATGGGGAAATGGTAAAAGTATGGCCACGACTGTAAAAAACAATTCCGTGATACCCTGTGTTACGTTATGTAGCATTTTGTAGGATGGACAGTTATAACTAGATTAGAATACTAAATGAAAGGTATAAATACTTGTCAGGAATAGTTAAAGAGAAAATCAAAAGGAGTTAGAGGATAGATAGATACGGATGATGATAGATGAATGGGGGTAAACAAGGGGATTGTCTCATATAAACAAGGAGGCTGAGAAGATCAATGACAGGTTGTCTAGAAGCTTGGGACCCTGGATTACGAGTAGCACAGCTCAGTCCAAGTCAAAAAACCTGAAAATGCGGGAGGGCTGCAGATAGAATCACTGCAGTACAAAGGTTGGAGAGCCCAGAGTTCTGAAGTCCAAAGGCGAAGTTTCTATCTAAGCTCCAAAAGAGAGGGAGACTAATTCATTTAATTCACTTGTCCTCTCTTCTGTTCAATCTGGGTCCCTGACTTATTGGATGTTGCCCCCCTACCTCCCATAGTGAGGGTAGTTTTTTGCTTTTATTTTTGTTTGTTTTTTTCTTTTACTTTTCCTACTGAGGCCCACATCCCAATCTCCACCGGAAACACCGTTAAACACCATTAAAGATACTTCCAAAAAATAACACTTTACCAGTTCTCTAGGTATGATTCAGTCAAGTTGATCCTTAAAATTAACTTTCACAGCACACAAATTGGAACAAGAAAGAATTGTAGACTATCAACTTGAAAATACAATGGAAAATTAACATACATAGTTTACCATGGCAACAAAAGGGATAGATCATCAAATGATAAATTTAACAAGATTGTGAAATATCCATATAAAAAGGTTATAAAATTATACTGAGAAACAAAAGTAGTAGAACAAATCATCTTTTTGAATAGGAAAACTAAGTATCTAAAAGATGTTGTTTTTCTACAATAGAATCATAGGAATGAAACAATGAAAATGTATAAAAAGTGTAATTTCTCAATAAAATGAGAAATTCTTTCTAAAGGGCATTATATTATGTGAAATAAGACAGGGACAGAAATACAAATGCTACATGATCTCAATGAAGCAAGCCTAATTGATCCCACTGAAGTTGAGAGTAGAAGAGTGGTTATTAGAGGTTAGGGAGGGGAGAGGGATTTGGGGGATGGGAAGAGATTAATCAATGGATACAATATTACAGTTAGATATGAAGAACATGTTCTGGTTTTAACCACTGTTAAAAATAATATATAATTCAAAATAGCTAGATGTTGTCACAAAAAAAATGTTTGAGTAGATGGACATGCTAGTTACTATAATTTGATCACACAATATACACATATGGAATCATAACATTTTTTGCCATAAACATGTAATTATATGTCAATCAAAAATAAATTAGGGGCCGGCGCCGCGACTCACTAGGCTAATCCTCCACCTTGCGGCGCCAGCACACCGGGTTCTAGTCCCGGTCGGGATGCCGGATTATGTCCCGGTTGCCCCTCTTCCAGTCCAGCTCTCTGCTGTGGCCAGGGAGTGCAGTGGAGGATGGCCCAAGTACTTGGGCCCTGCACCCCATGGGAGACCAGGAGAAGTACCTGGCTCCTGCCATTGGATCAGCGTGGTGCGCCGGCCGCAGTGTGCCGGCCACGGCGGCCACTGGAGGGTGAACCAATGGCAAAGGAAGACCTTTCTCTCTCTCTCTGTCACTGTCCACTCTGCCTGTGAAAAAAAAAAAAGTTTAAAATTTTCCATAATAAAACAATAAAAATCAGAAACAATTATATGTATAGAACATATAAAAGAACATATAAAATGCACATAAAATTTAAAGTAAGGAAAACTAATTTCATTCTGCAAAATCAGGACACTGAAATTATGAGTTAAATGAATTTATACTTATTCAATTATTTATGAATTTCTAAAAATGATTATCCAGAATATATTACAAATCAAAATAGCCTAAAATCTATTATGAAAACTTTATTACAACTATGAAACAGAAGTATGCGTATACCAAAGACAGAGACCAACTGGCTCACAATAGTATTGTCACTATAATAGACAAGGTGTAATTTTTCTATATGAATCAAAGCATTTTAGATTCTTGCTATTTTTAAGTTAATACATATTATAACTTGAGTTTTTGTATGCTTCCTTGGTCATCCAAATGTGATAGGCTCAAAAATATTTCAGAAATAATATGGTGAAATTATTTTCATAATCCACTATCAGTTTATGTTCCTTCCCCTAATATCTTCTGATCTAACTTTTCCAAATGCCTTACAACTGCCATTCCAGAATACGCAGAATCTTTAAAAAATATTGCTTAAATTTTATGATTTGAAGTTGGAAATCTATTTATCAAATTAATTTTTACTTACTTAAAACCAGGAATTTAATTAGAAGAAGAGATAAGGGATCATAGGATACCTCATTGTTGATTTGAAGTTTCCTAAGGAAGTCATTCTACTTTCCTGTAATGCTGTTGCTGAATGCTGATTTATATTTATGAGAAAAGGGGTTGGGAGATATAGAAAGATGGAAGAAAAGAGAGACATGAGAAATGTCAATACTAATACACAACTTAGGGCTACTCAACCTAAAATTTGTATTTGCTGTGATTATAAAAATGTACCCATAAATTACCCTGTGAGGACATGGAACGGACAGCCTTGACCTAGAAAGATAATGATTAGAATGACATTGCTGGTGTGTGCCTCTGAGTCATTGCCATCTTTAGGGGCATCTGTTTTCTCTGGTTTAGTTACAGGAAAGGAAATTAAGCCCTTCAAGACTGTTTTTCCTGGTTATTTTTTTTCAGCTGAGAATGACAATGGATGGTGATTGAAGAGCAAAGACCCAAAGGCTCTTCAATTTTCCAAATTGCTTTAATTTGATAGAGAAGGAATCCTACATTTTGTTAAATTATATTATGATAAAGAGAAGCTGGTTGCTTCTCAGCATGAACCTGAAAGCAAATTATTTCCACAAAAAGAGAATGATGTATTTAACTAGACAAGTAATTATGTTGTGGTATTACTATCTCCCCTGCCTTTGAGTAGAAAAGAAGAATTCAATTATCACTCCATTAGATCAAAAAAAATAATTTTAGTGATATATTCTAAATGAATTCATTTATTCCTAAGCAGGTGCCAATGAATTTTTGGATTAACCTTCATGTGTTGTGCTGATTGAAATCTTATTCAATACTTTTACTTAAAATCAATTTAAATTTATTTCATGTTTGATTAACATTTTCTTCATTAATTTATTCTTAAGTTATTCAGTGTACTTTGTCTAATTTATAACAGAATAATTGGATTTAATGTAATATATTAGTTCATTTCTGGATAATTCTATGATTTAATCTCTATTATTTTGTAGCAAACCGTAGACATAAATATACAGTTAATGTGTATGTTTACACACATTAGAATAACAGCTACATGATAAGGTGAAGAAAGGAAGAAAGACAAGCATGTATGATTGAGGTTAAATGACTACAAATGCACTGCGTTTTGCACCTTTCATTTTCAATTTCGATGACTTTTATTTCCTTAATTTGCTTTATGATTCTGGTTAGAACCTCTAGTAAAATGTTGCACAGAAAAAAGGATGATGAATGGCATCCTTGGCTTGATGTTGACTTTAGAAGAATATTATTCAACCATCATCATTAACTGTAATATATTAGTATTTAGTTTTCTTCTCTCAATATCTTTCTCCCGATTAGTAAAGATAAACATGTTTTGATTTTACTTATATTATGGAAGGCTAGCTTTGGTATTTATTCAATTTCTCTTCTTGGGTCTTGCTTTTAAGACTTGCTCAGAGAGGGTTGATGATCTGGTATGACAGGTTAAGCAGCCCCCTGAGATGCCAGCATTCCATATGAATGTGGTTCAAGTACTAGCTGCTCCCCTTCTGACCCAGCTTCTGGCAAATGTGCCCGGGAAAGCAGAAGGTGCCCCAATTGCCACTCATCCATCCAGGTGGAGTTCAGTCTCTTGGCTTTGAACTGCTTAGCCCCCAACCACTGCAGACATTTGGGAAGTGAACCAACAGATGGATGATCTCTGTCTTCCTCTTTCCCCCTTCCCTCCCTCCCTCTCTTTCCTCCCTTCCTCTCTCCCTCTCCATAACTCTGCCTTTCAAATAATATATAAATCTTTTAAAAAGGTTTTTTTTTTCAGCACCAAAGCAATATTTAGGGTTCAGCCTATTAGTTCACCCCTAATGAGGCAAGATCTTTCTGAGGATTCTTGCCAATGCTCCATGAACAGGGTTTTCCACACTGGCTGGTAAAAAGTTTCTCCTTGTTCTATGCATGCGAGACAGTTTCTTATGCTCCTTTCAAATGGTTCTTTTTCCAGCCTCAGATGGCTCTCTCATACCTTATTCTGATCAGTATTGTGCCAAATATTCAAAGGGTTCCTCTATGTGTCTTTGAATTTCCATTTCTTCACATTTAGTCTCTGGTACTCTGTCCTTATATTCCTGTGTCTTAAGGCCCAGAACAAGCAGATTCAGATTTCAGCAGGTCAGAGAACAACTCAGAGCTGTTTGTGGGTTCTCCTTTCCTCACAGTGATAAAGGCACAACGAACAGTCTCCTACCCCCCAATGGTTGTGAGGTCACAGGAAATATATGTGTTTGTGTCCAGGACCACAGTTAGAAAAACACATACGCAGACACACAGACATCTGAATACATCCACACATAGCTACACACAGTCACACCCACCAGCAGCCACATCCTTATGTCCATATCCATCTATAAACAGCTGTATCTAGCCATACCCCCACACTTATATGGACTTATGGACAATAATGGCTCAGGGCCAAACTGTTATATAATTGGGCTGTGGGCCTGTCAGTTACCATGACATCAGTTACCATAGCAGCATACAGACAAGGAGGCAAGGGCAAAAGGCATAGGAATTTAGTAACTACCTTCCCAAGTTCATCTCCTCAACATTTCACCCCTCCATTTCTTTGCCTAACAATATATGTGAACATTATCTTCTAGAAAATACCTGTGCAATGAGTATACATAGGAACATTACAATCAAAGGCCATAGCAGTGCAGTTACAGCAACAAACTAGAGATAACATGGAATACCAAACCATGATTGGGTTTTATTTTATTTCTCTCAGACTAAGGATTTTGTATGAGTCCAAGTGTAATTTCATAACCATGTCCAATGCAGTCAGTGGTTGTGGCTACCTCTCAGGGCAATCCAGCTGCAAAGGTGATAGGCAACTCTGCACATCGAAGAAACCAATTGATTTGTCACTGTCGCAAAGGTGTGCAGTTCACCAGGGGGTTTGCAGTCATCAGGCTGTACCTATCTGATTGGGGCAAAAATCCAATAAAGTGTGTTTGCCATCTCTCAAGGGGCAACGCTAGATGGCTCAGCAAAACAGGCATAACTGCTTTTAAATCTGTAAGAGAGTTACAGGTTAATATCACATCATATTAATCACACCTACCATAAGGTGGTGCTGTGCCATGGCCACAAGGCTGAGTGCACAAAGACATCAATTATTTCAGGTTTAGCCCCCAGAGCAGGACCCAGTAAACCTCTACATCCTTTAAGTGGATGGACTCCGAAGCCTTGAATAATGGTGTTGAGTAACAGCTCAGTATTGTCTTTACCAGCAGAAGACTCAACCATTATGATTTCCAGGTATTCTATAGCACTGTATGTAGCCCAGTGGGTGGCAACCCCTCCTTTTACAGCATGGATATTTTCCTCTGTCTCTGCCCAAGCCAGCTGTGTTGCTCTTTCTCTACTCCCTTCCAGCTCCTCTCTCTGCCTCTAAAGGCTCTTCTTGGGCTCCAGCAGTTGCAGCCTTGCCCTCTGCCTCAGTATTGTGCCACCTGGGCTTTTGAGCTTGTCTCTCAAGGGGTCCTTGACTAATCCTTGTAGAGAACAGAAGTCCTGGGCACTCCTCACCTTAGATGCTATGGTTATGTGCTCTGCTGCTTTTTCTAGGGTAGTACTCAGCTTTTCTGTGGCTACAGACTTTTTCCTGTGTCTCTCTATGCTTGTGCCATTGCAGCCATAGTCCATTCCCCACCATGATGGGGAGGTGGGGTGCCAGCTGATGCTCAACATTTCTGCAACACCAGGCTCCCATATCCATAACACTGTTGCATCCCCTGGTCGGCTTATTCAGCCCTGTGCCCAGCAACAGGCAGAGGCCAGCCCATTGCACCTGAATAGCTGAATAGTATTGTGACATAGGGTGGAGAACATACCATAAACCCGGGTGCTTGATTCCTGGGGCTTTAAGGGGGCTATGCCATGGATATCATTGCATGCAGGGGTCAGTTGGGACTGTGGAGGGTGAAACATCTGTCCCTGATGATGCCCACAAATGCCTCCAAAGGTCTGTAACCTACTAGAAAGAATTGTGGACCAGCCCCAGGTGGTTGCCCTAGTTCAGGGCGTTGCATCCCTCACAAGTAGTCAGAAATTTTTCTTGTAGCAGAGTTCTTTTTACCTTTATCTTGTTCTTTGGTCCCTTTCCTGCGTGTTGGAGCTCCTTTGCTTGTTTCTTCATTAGGGCCCTCTGAGTCAAGGTATCTGGTTGCAGCTCCCACACTTTGTAGCTGCTGCTTCATTTCTCCCACCACTTCCTCAGAAGAGTGGGGTGGAGTTCATGGCCCTGGGTGAGAGCTCATCACAGCTACTGTCAGTGTTGCTGTCCTTTTCCATTTTATTTTCTTCTTGAGGTGCATTGGAAGCTCTGCTTTTCTCAAATTTCTGTCTGAAACTCAACATTATCCTGTGCCCAAAAGGCAATGAGAAGGGCCTATCCCACAGCATCAGTTGTTGTCTGGGCAGCCTTCTAATTTTTTTTTTTTTTTTTGCGGGGCGGGGGGGGCTCCTCTAAGGCAATCATTTGACCAAAGTTGGCTCTCATCCTGCAACAATTTGGCATTGTTTCCTGCCCACAAGGCAGTTAGGAAGACCCAATGGCACCCCCTGCCACTATCTGGGCCTCTCCCTGCTCAGACATCTTTCCAAGCCTAGGCGATGCTTTCTCCACACTGGTAGATGAGACCTTTACTCCAGCCCATTCTTGAGGAGGATGGGGAATCTCCAGCACACAAGGCCGCAGCTACCAAGTATCACATATTGTGGCTATCCAACCCCAAATTCCACCCTCTGACTCCAAATTGGCCTGAAAGGAATCCTATCAACAATGCAAAAATTGTATACTTGGACTTAGGGTCCAGAACAAGCTGATGTATATTTTGACAGGTCACAGAACAATTCAGAGCCATTTGTAGGTTTATATCTCCTATACTCTCAGTGGCAGTGAGAAATTCACAAGGAAGAGCCATTTGCCTCCAATGGTGTTGGGGCCATGGGAGATAGTCTCCTTTGTGTCCATGGCAGCAGTTGAACACACACACAGAGACAAATACATACAGCCACACATAGCTACATAACAGTCGTATCCACCAACAGCCATATCCACGTGGCCACATCTATCCACAAACAGCCACACCTTATATGCTTATGTGGGGTTACAGACAACAGTGGCCTAGCATTGAACCATTACCTAACAGGGTTGTGGGCAGCTAGCCAACCAGGTAGGCCTGTCAGTTACCATGACACCAATCATCCTAAAAACACAGAGACAGTGAAAGAGCTGGCAGTGTGAAGTGTTGGACAGGTTAATGGGCACTTAAGTCAGTTGGAAGGCAGTTAAGTCAGTTAAACACATTTAGTTTTCCCAAACCTAAGGATTGTAATCTCTGCCTTCTGGTTAGCTGTTATTCTGCTCCTCCTCTGATTCGTTAAATCAGATTTGATTTTCAGAAAGACACCAGAGAGAGCTGCCTTGTATATAAAAAGGGCAAATACCCATAGGTTTCGCTCATTGTCCCTCTCCACATGAGAATTATTATTCAATGTGAGACAAAACCAAGATCATGCTTGTCCTCCTGAAATAATAGGAGAGCACAGATATAAGGAGGCAAGGGCAAGTGTGGGAACTTGAAACCTCAGCTTCCCGAGTTCATCTCCTTAATAGAACAGCAAATCCCAGTTGGAATCCCAAGATCTTCAGCTTTTTCTCTGTAATTCAGAGTCCAAGTTCCTCCTGGATTTTCCCTCCCTGTGCTGTAGCCTGAAAATTTTCATAGAGAAATAAACTGGGGTAATCACCAGGCTCATATTGTTCCATTTTCTCAGTGGTCAGTTTGCTTCATTATCTGCTATCCTGTGCTTTGAAAACCATTGCTTCATATTTTTTTTTTTTTTAGATTTTTTTTTTTTGTATTATCAGGCCCAAAAATAAATCTGTATGTTGTTACTCCATCTTGGCCATTAGATCAATTTCTTGTTTAGGAGCAGGGCAAGCTACACACTGAAACTCTTGAAGTATATCACAGTATATGATCCACATGTAGAACATTCCACTCTGGTTCCAGATTTTGATCTTTCTTGTTGTTGTTGTTGAACATTTGGTAGCTTTTTATTTTTCCAAATCAAATTTAAGGTTTAAAATACAGCTTCTAACAGTTAGCCTTTCATTTTTGCCAATCCAACAAAGTATGGGTAAGAGATGGTTATATGGATCTTGAAGATTTTAACAAATAAGTGATTTAGATTAAAGCTTCACAAATCCAGCATTCCACTACAATTCCTTTCCAATTAGATCCCACCTTTATAATCTTACTTAATTACCTCCTAACAGCCCTATCTCCAAATAGAGCTACACTGAGGGTTAGGGATTTAACACAGATATTTATACAACAGCAGGTATGTCCTAAAGGAGTTCATAGAGTTATTGCTGGTTAAGCCTGGTTTGGGTGAAAGGAATAACAGTGTAGTGTGTCAGATGTGGAGACTTTTCCTTCTTCATATTAGTTTGGAATTGTCCGTGCATTTAACTTTTTCTTTTAGATTATATTGCATTACTGAAATTAGAAAATAATATTAGTAGGAGAAGGGAAAAGGAAATAATAAAGACATCTCTTTTGGAAGCAAACTGAATTATGAGTAAGCAGCAGTACTATTAAAAACCAAACAACTGAAATGAAGGCATTTGACTTGTCTGTATAAAGTTCCTATAAACATATTATCTGTTGCTGAGTGACAATATTTTCTAATCCTATGTGAATATCAAAAATACTGTGACAGTATCAAAATATATGGTTGAGGGGATTTTGTAGTGGGTTCTAGGTACCCATCACCCATCCATAAAAATCGAGAATATAGTTAAATTTCCATTATGTGAGAAATGGTATCACAGTGTAATTAATCAACATATATGTGATTATGAGCCTGGCTAGATAATTTTCCATAAGATTAAGGATCATTTGCAATTATTTTTTTCTATGTGTTATCCTTTTGGCATCTGTATAGTAAATAAAATTCTAAAAATATTCTGATATTCAACCTGTTATTTCTGAAATACATTCATAAAATAATACAGAACAATTAGAACACACAACATACGAACTACTAGAAGTCAACAAATTTCATGAGTGTAATTTTTCCAATTGCAATCTCACTTGACTAGAACTTAACTTCCAGAAGAATCTACAGGTTCCAGTAATTTTTACTGAGTGATGTTGAGAAGAAAGGAAAACAGTAAATAGAAGATATTATACAATTTTAAATAATTAAAATATGTATTTCTCCTCATTCTAAAAATAAAGGGGTAAAGTTATCAAATTTATAAAAATAATTAATTAAAAGGCATCAAGCAAAATAGGTGATTACAAATGTGTAAACTGTAAGAACAAAGATATCAGTGACTAAGGCATCTTGAGCATGAAGCTAAATGTCAATGAAGCAGGAAGAATACATTATTCTAAGAAGCACGGACTCTGTCTGATGATCAATAGAGCCATACCACACACATTATACTGGGGTAGGACATGGTTTGAATTTTGTTGTATCAGTCACTGTTGATGACGGACAAAATCACAGCTGAGAAAATTGCTGTTGTGCATTGACCATCGCTGTGTTCTGTTATGCTCTCTGCATCCAGTTCACCTCCATCCCTGAGGTTATCTTCTCTTTCACAGTAGGTAGTATCATAGAAGAGGATTTTATCAACAGCTGGGGGAAGGTGTACAGTAACCATACTTCCGTTAGGTTCTGACAAATCTAGTTTTCCTGTATTTATACTTGTATGCCGAGCTTCTACTATTTACAAGAAATTAACCTAATATTGAAAAATACTTTTAACAATTTTTTATAGATATATAGATTAGATGTACTTTAAATATATAACACAATAATCAAGATTTCTCAGAAATATTGCAGACTAGAACAAAATTAAAATTTCCTGTCTCAATCCATATAAATATAGTGGATAAATTGTTAAAAATCTTTGAATTCATATCGACCTCAAGAAAAGTGAGAGATTTTTTAAGAGATCAAATATGAAGAAGAAATTAAACACACAGGTTTACAGAGATAAGCTAGTACTGTTGCTGTTGACACCCTGGTTGATTAGGGGAATAAGGAAGAAGAGAGAAGAGACTGTAGCATTTAAAAATGGAGAGGCTTGCACTTGAAAGATATATTCAACTGAGAAGGAATTGATGTGGCCCATGTATAGAACTGGGAATACAAAGAGAATGAATAATATGCAAAACCTATGCTGAAAAAAATGGCAATAAAAGTTGTCTGTTTCCATTTAGGATCTAGATTAAGAATGGGAAAAATAAACAGCTCTTTTCCTAAGAATTCATAAATACAGGTTCATTGTCCTGTAGGTTTGAGGCCCAATTCCACTACCTAGATCTTTCCTTTCAAGCCAGTGAATATATGTAAATATTGCTATTGGGATGGTTTTATTGCAGGAACTTTTAAGGTTTACATCCTAAATTATAAAACATACTGGAAAAAAAACCTACATCTTCAATCTGTATTTGTAGACTAAATAAATATATAGCAACAAATAACTCAGGACCATTCCACATAGGGTAATTATCAGATATTTATAATGAATTGTGGTCTACAGCCATACCTCTCTGCACGTGCCCGATCTTGTCTGATAACGAATTGTGCTTAAAATTAACAAAGGAAATGAAATCACACACACAAAAAATGCAGATACTAATATCAACAACAAAAATCAGCTGAATTTCAATGAACACCAAAGAGAACTTCTTGAAATGATTGATGCACTTCCAGAAATTAAAAACTCAATTTGTGGGTTACACATAAATTGGCCATAGCTGAATGAAGCATTAGGGTTTTCAAGGCATACTAGAAAAAAGCACCTAAAAGCCACATGTAGATATTTGGAAAAGATGAGAGATTTAAATTCATCATAACAAAATTGTGGAACACCAAAGACACAGAGGAGATCTGAAAAACAACCAGTGATGAATGCTGTATTAATTCTACTTTCCAACAGCATTGACAGCATCCAGAGGGCGCACTTGCCTACAATGTATACTCTAGGAACAGCTACAGGAAAGCATCAAAGAAAAAACATAATGACAACTAGGCAAACCCTAGGTTTGATCACAAATTACCTAGCCTTTCCAACACAGATTACTATAAGCAAAAGCAATCCCTTTATTCATCCCAGTTTACTATTATTGAGTCCTATCACTTTTCTCAATGTGATTGCCAGTTGTGGGCATGCATCATATACAGTCTTGTGATATGCACAGTGCAGAGGGAGTGTAATAGTTTAATAGAATTTAATTTAACTGTCGTGAATTAGTATGTACATATTATATGCACACATATATAAGTTCTTTTAACTTCAGAAATTACATTAATCATTTAGAAGTTCCATTTAATGTTCATTCAAATTCAGTTCTTCTGCTATTGTTGCAAACATGCTGAGTACTGTTTTGCAGAGTCATGGAATGCCAGACTGACGTTTTTACCTGTTCATTTGTTGATAGGTAGTGTATGCTTGAGCAAAGAAGTTTTGTAACTTGATGTTTAAAAAATATAATGTTGTGGGACCTGTGCTGTGGTGTAGCTGGTAAAGCCGCCACCTGCAGTGCCAGCATCCCATATGCACGCTGTTTCAAGTCCTGGCTGCTCCACTTCCAATCCAGCTCATTGCTATGGCCTGGGAAAGCAATAGAAGATGGCCCACATCCTTGGGCTCCTGAACCCACGTGGGAGACCTGGAAGGGGCTCCTTGCTCCTGGCTTTGGATCTGCGTAGCTCAGGCCATTGCAGGCAAATGGGGAGTGAACCAGTGTATGGAAGACTCTCTCTCTCTTTCCCTCTCTCTCTCTCTCTCTCTCTCTCTCTCTCTCTGCCTCTGCCTCTCTGTAGCTCTGCTTTTCAAATAAATAAATAAATCTTTAAAAAAATGTTGTATAGGTCATGGAAATGTCTTCTATTTCCTTTCATATTCTAGAATTTCCAGAAAAATTTTGAGATTTTTTTTAACTTTTATTTAATGAATATAAATTTCCAAAGTACAGCTTATGGATTACAATGGCTTCCCCCCCCCCATAACTTCCCTCCCACCCACAACCTTCCCCTTTCCCGCTCCCTCTCCCCTTCCATTCACATCAAGATTCATTTTCAATTCTCTTTATATACAGAAGATCAGTTTAGCATATATTAAGTAAAGATTTCAACAGTTTGCACCCACATAGAAACACAAAGTGAAAAATACTGTTTGAGTACTAGTTATAGCACTAAATCACAATGTACAGCACATTAAGGACAGAGATTCTACATGAGGAATAAGTGCACAGTGACTCCTGTTGTTGACTTAACAAATTGACACTCTTGTTTATAAATATTTAGTGAATTCTATCATACATGCTATTCATCTTCTTGGTAAAGCAATTACTGCATTTCTAGCTTTATATAGAATCATTTTAAACTGTGATTTTCCTTAGGCTTTTTTCAACACAATTACACAAGAAATAAATGTTCACTTTAAAGACATAAAAACTGAAGTTAGGCAAAATGAAACCATCCATAGTCCTGCTACAGAAGATTGCCACTATTAACATTTTATTATGTAAATTTCAAAACATTTTTGACTCATGATCATGCACATAAACACAGACATGGTATATATATATATGCATAAATGAATTATACATTAACCATATACCTGCATATAATTTTAACCTTTTTCCCAATATATCTATTAAATATTTACATATCAGTTACAAATATCATTCTTCATGTTTGCATGATACTTTATTTTATAGGCATGCAGTTTTTTTTTGAAAGATTTATTTATTTTATTTGAAAGTCAGAGTTACACAGAAAGAGGAGAGGCAGAGAGAGAGAGAGAGAGTGAGAGGTCTTCTATCCGATGGTTCACTCCCCAGTTGGCTGCAATGGCTGGAGCTGCACCAATCTGAAGCCAGGAGGCAGGAGCTTCTTCCAGGTCTCCCATGAGGTGCAGGGGCCCAAAGACTTGAGCCATCTTCTACTGCTTTCTCAGGCCATAGCAGAGACCTGGATCAGAAGTGGAGCAGCCGGTTCTTGAACCTGTGGCCATATGGGATGCCGGCACTTCAAGCCAGGGTGTTAACCCACTGCGCCACAGCGCCGGCCCCAGGTATGTAGTTTTTCTTCAAATGATTACTTTGCTCTATTGTAAGGTCCAGTTTCCCTCAGTCTCATAAATGTTTTAAGAAATTTATCTTTTGTACATTATTTTTGAAGTAATCTTACTAATTCTTAAAATATTTCTAAATTGGAAGTTTTTCAGGTTAAATGACATGACCATATATAAATGAATAAAGTTTGAATCTATTTTTTTCAACCCTGTTTTCTTTAAAGTATAAAATTCCCATATTCGCAAGTTTATTTGTAGGATTCTGACACTGTCAAGTCTGTTTCTCAATGGAGTTCTTCCTAGAATATATTTAGTTTGGTACGGTGTACCTTCCAAAAAAAAAAAAAAAAAACCTCCAAATTTTTATGTGTCATTTTTCATTGATTAACAATTGATAGTACCTGCTTTTCAAGATTGGCTTATGTTATTATCTAACTACTTCATTTTGTGATTAATATATATGAGTTTAACATGTTTTTACCATGTTTCTGTTAGTGAGCTTGTATATAATATAATTTTAAGACTTTTTTCCAAGGAAAATAAAACAAAAAATATGTGACTTTTTTGACTTAGCTGGACTTTACCATCTGTGGAAATTGATTGTTTGCCTGTCTTCTTTTAAATACTTATCATTGTATCAGTTAAACTGGGAGCCTGAAATTCCACTTCCATTTAGAGAGGCTAAAGAATACTGCATCCACTAAGATGAATTTATGTAAAATTTTTAAGAAAGGACAATTTTTGTATTCATTCAGTTAAGCACTTTCTGAAGTGTGCTGTGTTACTTGAATATAATGCCATCCCACCCCTTCTGTCTTTTGTCCTGCACAAGGCAATTATAACCCCAGATTGCTACATGGCCTGGGAGCACCAGGAAGACTGTTAACACCTCGCCTCTTTGGCACAAGATCACACTCAACAGCTTATTAAGATTCAGGCATCAGCACCAATGACTAACGTATAGCGCAGGGCTGGGATTTACTTCCAACTCATTTAATTACAGAAATCAATGAACTCCTGGAGCAGGGCCAGGTGAGAGAAAATGAACCTAGCCCAAGTGACATTTTGTGCTATCAAGATAATTCAGGCAACCCTGCCTAAAGAAGCTATTACAATTGATAAGACTCCAAACTAACAAAATTAGTTAAAAAATTTTTTCTAAAAGATTTCTTTTGGATAAAAAATAAAAAGTAAATGACCTCAGTTTGTAATTATAATAAATTAAATTGCAATAATGTAAAACTTTTTGACTATTACCTACCTAGGTAATACAACAACCCATAAGACACACACACACACACACACACAGAGCACAGAAACAACTACCAGTAAGTTTTTGAAGAAGATAGAAGAAAAAAATCCCATAATATAGTGTGGTGATTTAGTGCATTACCTCAATAAGTGTCAATATGTTTTTTTAATTTATTCTAGAATTCATCAATCCAGAAAGATATGAAATTTCACTATATTTCAGAATTTACTATGAAAAGTATTTTAAATATTTGAATGCAAGGTGTTTACAAACAAACTGAAAAAGTACAAAATAGTTCGTGATCTCTAAAAATGAATATGATAGAAGGTAAAGCTCACAGCTATTTAGAAACAACAATGGCATTGTGAATTAGAGTAGTATCACATAGGAAACAGCCTTCATACTAGGTGGAAAAACAGGAAGATAATAGAAAAGTGAAGAGCTTTGGGGACTGGAGATGAATCAGGAAGCAAAATGTAGCTTGCAGAGTTTTCTGATAGCAGCCTTCACTTTAGGAGAAAATAATATAAACAGAAACAGATTTTGCATTCTAACTGACAAGCAACAAGGTACATTACCTGGGGCAAATTAATTAACTGTCACAGGCTGTAGCTTTCTTGTTCATTAAATGGAATGATTATGATTCCCACTTTCTCGGGCTCATGACTCTTCTTCAAAAAAAATCACTGCTTTAATTTTAAGAAATATAAGCACTTTGAACAAAGTAAGCTGTTATTAAATGTTAAATATTATTACTATTAATATTAGTTATTATCTTCCCTATCTGTATATAAACACTATAGTTAAATTACAACAGATATTTTGTTTATTGCTCAATTACCAGACACTGATCAGTTAATCTCCCTCTCTTCATCCCAGCAATCACAGTGTTTTCTAAAGCAATAGCATTTCTGTAGGTTACTCCTATCATTCAACATGAACTAATTTCCTTGGAGATAAGTGGAAAATGCCCTCCAATAGATAGTGGATGTCTAATAATTACCCAATGGAGCAATATTAACTCATATATTAAAATCTTGATTTTAATTTTTCCCCACTTTGGCTTGCCCCACCTATAGGGCTACCATTTTGTCAGATCATTTTTTATTAAGTAAAGTACATGAGAACATGAATGGAAAAGGAGTGATGTGTCTGTAAATGAACCAGATGTGATTATCTGAAACAAAGACAGCTGCGTTTACACCTATGAGCCTATCCAACATTACAATAACATAAAGTGTATTACTGTTTAATTTGCTTTATTAAACACTTGAAACATTCCTTTCATATTACATCATAAGGTTTTTTTAAACTTTTATTTAGTAAATATAAATTTCCAAAGTACAGTTTATGGATTACAATGGCTTTTTCCCCCCAATAACTTCCCTCCCACCCGCACACCTCCCATCTCCCGCTCCCTCTCCCATTCCATTCACATCTAGATTCATTTTTAATGATCTTTATATACAGAAGATCAATTTAGTATATATTAAGTAAAGATTTCATCAGTTTGCACCCACACAGAAACGCAAAGTGTAAAATACTGTTTCAGTACTAGTTATAGCATTAATTCACATTGGACAACACATTAAGGACAGAGATCCCACATGAGGAGTAAGTACACAGTGACTCATGTTGTTGACTTAACAATTTGACACTCTTGTTTATGGCGTCAGTAATCACCCTATGCTCTAGTCATGAGTTTCCAAGGCTATGGAAGCCTTTTGAGTTCGCCAACTTTGATCTTATTTAGACAAAGTCATAGTCAAAGTGGAAGTTCTCTCCTCCCTTCAGAGAAAGGTACCTCCTTCTTTGTACATCATAAGGTTTTTAACATGTATTTATTAAATGGTGATGCATTCAGAGACTACAATATTATAAATGCCAAATTTAAAGCTGTTGACACAATTTAAAAAATAGACAATATTGCCAGCACTGTGGCGCAGCGGGTTAATGCCCTGGCCTGAAGCACTGGCATCCCATATGGGCACTGGTTTGAGTCCCGGCTGCTCCACTTCCGATCCAGCTATCTTCTATGACCTATGATAGCAGTAGAAGATGGCCTAAGTCCTTGAGCCCCTGCACCTGTGTGGGAGACCCAGAAGAAGCTCTTGGATCCTGGCTTCGAATCAGCACAGCTCCAGCAGTTGCGGCCAGTTGGGGAGTGAAACAATAGATGGAAGACCTATCTCTCTCTCTCTACCTCTCCTCTCTCTTTGTGTAACTCTGAATTTCAAATAAATAAATAAATCTTCAAAAAATAGACAATATTGATTTAAATAATTCATTATCTACACCAAATAGAGAAAATGTTATGATTTTGTTAAGTAAATGATAGGCTGGGATCTAATGAGTCTAGGGGTGTAATAGGGATAAAAACACTGACCCAGGAAATCTAATGGTCAAGATGCCTACATCCCCTCTCAGAATACCTCAGTTTAACTCCTGGGCCCAGCTTTTGACTCTAGCTTTATGCCAAGGTAGAACCTAGAAGGCAGTAGTGACAGCTCAAGTAATTGGGCTCCTACAACTCCTGTGAGAGGCCATGGCTGTGATCCCATCTCCTGGATCTGGCCACAGCCTACCTCCAGCTGTTGCAGGCAGTTGGGAGTGAACTAGCAAATGGAAGTTCTCTCTGTTTCTGATTATCAAACAAATCAAATTAAAAACATATACATCAGGATGAAGATTGAAAGTTCATATAAGGAAGAGATGTCTTAGTTCAACCATGAAAGATGCACAGTTAGTCAAAGTAATTGTGTTCAAGGGCTATCATATAAGAACAATAGATTGGGTGGTTTAAACAACAGAAATTATCAAAGTTCTGTGAATTGGAAATTACTAGAGGAAAACATTGGGGAAACTCCACAAGACATTAGCAGATGATTAGCAATGCTGAGTATTTTTCATATACTTGTTGGTGTTTGTATTTCTTGAGAAATATCTGTTTAAAGATATATGACTTTCACTGTGTTGGGTATGTTTCTTTTATACACTTCTTTTAGTTTTTGTCATGAAGAAACATTGGATTTTATCATAATCATTTTCTGCACCTATTCAGATAATCATGATTTTTGTTCCTCATTTTGTTGACTTTGCTGTATCACACTTATTATTTTGTGTATGTTGAATTATCCTTATATCTCAGGGATTAATCCCACTTGGCCATGGCAAGTCATCTTTAAAATGTGTTGTTTGTTTTGGTTTATCAGTATTTTGATAAGGATTTTTGCATCTATATTTATCAAGAATACTAACTTTTAGCTTTCTTTTCTTGCTGTGTCCTTGTGTGGTGTTGGTATCAAGATAATGCTGGTCTCTTAACATAGAGTCAAAGGAGTCCCTTTTCTATTTTTGGAATAGCTTTAGAAGAATTGGCATTAATTTTTTAATGTCTGACAGAATTCAGCAGCGAAACCATTGAATCTGTTTGTTCTTTGATAGGAGGTGTTTTATTAATTTAATTTTGCAAACTGCTCTTGAATTTTAGGTATTCCTGTTATTTATGAGTCAGTATTGTTAAGGTGTATGTATTCAGGAATTTGTCATTTTCTTCTAGGTTATCAACTTTGTTGCTGTATAATTATTCACAATAATCTAACAATCTTTTGTAACTCTGTGTTTTCAGTTGTAGTGTCTCTTTTATCTGTATTATTTATTTGAATCTTCTTTTTTTCCTATTCTAGCTATAGATTTATGAGTTTTATTTATCCTTGCAAAGAACCAGCTACTTTGTTCATTAATTTTTATTTTTTATCTCTATTTTTATTTATTTTTGCTCTGATCTTATTTTTCTTCCCTTCTAGCTAGGAGCTTGATTTATTCTTGCTTTCTTAATCACAAAGACACAGGGATGAGTTTTATATTTAAGGTGTTTCAGCTGTGATATAAGCATTGATTGCAATTAACTTTCTCCTTAGTTCTGTTTTTGCCATATCCCAAGGGTTTTTGGAGATCGTGTTTCCAATTTTATGTAAGAATTTTTAAGAATTCCATCTTAATTTCCTCAAATGGCTCTTCAAGACTAAGTTATTTAATGTTCATGCATTTATGTAGCTTACACTTTTTAATGATTTCTGGTTTATTGTATTGTGGCCAGGAAAATAACCTGATATAATTTCTATTTTATAATTTATTGAAATTTGTTTTATGACCTATCATTTGATCTTTTCTTAGAATGCTCCATGTGATATTGAGAATAATGTGTATTTTTCAGCTGCTGGATAGAACATTCTGTAAAATCTGTAGGTTGAATTGATCTGGGGTGCAATTTAACTCTGTTGTTTCTTTGTTGATGTTTGTACTACATGATCTGTCCATTTCTGAAGATGGACTGTTCAAACCTTCTATTATTCTTGTCTTGGCAATTACTTCTGTTTTTCACTGTATTACTATTTGCTTAATATATTTGGGTGCTCCAATGTATTAGGTGCTTTTATATTTACAACTGCTACTTCTTACTGATGTGAATATTTTTTCATTATATATTAATGTTTGCCTCTTTTTACTGATTTTATTTTAAAACCTATTTTATTAAATATAAGTAAGGCTACCTAGCCTTTTTATGGAGTTCATTAGCAAGAAATAACTTATTAAATCTTTCTGTGTATATTCTTAGAAGTACAGTATGTTTGTTAGAAGCAACACATAGTTGGATCTTATGTTGTTTCATCAATTCAATTGCTGTTTTTATTTGGGGAATTTAATACAAATTTAATTTATTTTCTGTTAACTATTGATAGGTAAGATCTTACCATTGTCATTTTAATACTTATATTCTTATTGAAATCCTTTCTTTTCTGCTATCTTACTATTGCTGTCTCTGATTTTTCTCTATTGATGTGTTTTCATTCCTTGCATATTATTTCTGGTAATTCCGTTATAGATTTTTACTTTGAGGTTGTCACAAGGTTTGTAAAAACATATTTCATTACAAAGTGCTATTTTTGAAATAATGGCAACTGATGTTAATTATAAAGCTAGAAAAAGAGACAAAAATTGCCTAATAAAGAACTCCATGCTTATATTCCATTATTCCCCTTGTTTTGAATTTTTGATTTCTCATTTTTATAATGCCCTTCTCTTAGCATAATGAATGTAATCATTGTTGTTTTAATTGATCTTTTAGTATTCACACTAAGATATCATGTATACTATATTAGATATTTTCTTCTTACTCTTTAGCATCTCTTTCTTTCAGTTTGAAAAACTTCCCAGCATTTTGTAAGACAGGTCTGCTGCTGACAAATTATATTAAATTTTGTTCATCCAGTAGTGTCTTTATCTCTCAATTTGAGAATAATAGCTTTTTTGGGTACAACATTCTAAGCTGGCAACTTTTTTCTTCATTTCTGTAAAAGATTAATCTTATTTCCTTCCGGAATGCTCTGTCAAGAAGTCTACAGTTATGTGAACTGGAACCCTTATGTATATGGTATTTGCTTCTTTTCTCTTGCAGCTATTAGAATGCTCTCTTTGTTTTTACATTTGGAGAGCTTTATCATAGTATGTTTCCAGGTAGATTTGACTGAGTTGAATCTGACTGGTGAACTCTAATCTTCCTATACCTAGATAGCTGTGTCATTCTTTAGGAAAAAGTTTGTGAAGATTAGGAAAACGCTGGGAAATTTTCTATTGCTATTTCTTTGCATATACTTTCTACCTCTCTGGCACTCTCAAGTCCCTTGAGAATATCAATTATTTAGACATTTGCTCTTTTAATGTTCTCTCAAATTTCCTCATTTTCTCCTTTTTTCTTTATTTTTTAATCCTTCAACTGTACATTTTCAGTCTTCCTTTGAGCTTACTGATTCTTTTTTCTATTGGTCTATTATGCTATTCATACCTTCTACTGTGTTTTTAATTTTGTTTAGTGTTCTTCTCAGTTGAAAGATTTCTATGTGATTTTCAAAACCTTATTTTCACTTCTATGTCAAGTCTTTCTGTTAGAGTATTACATTTTTTTCTCTTGAAGTTTGTTGTGTTTCCTTAAAGCAGTCATTTTAAATTCTTCATCCAAACATTTGATAATTCTAGGTGGTTGCCAAATTCTAGGTGGTTGGTCGCCAGCATCTTATTTTCTTCAATACATGAAGTCACTTTTCCCTAAGATTTCCTTATGCTCCTTATGCTTTTTGGCATGTGATGTTGTTTAATAATTACAAGCTGAATTTGTTTGTTTGTTTGTTTGTTTTTCCAATTTTTGTAATCTAGCTCTGTGGCCATTCTTCAAAAATTCTAAACCATCTGGTTGTATTGAGACTGTGGGCTCTTCCACCACTGCAGCACTAGGTGGCACTCAAAGTTAAGATTTTCCCCATGTCCACAGCACACTAGCAGTCCCTCAGCAATGACCTGAGTTCAGAATTGCCCTGATATAAACAGCTGGTGTTTCATTCAGACTGAATCGGGTAGGTGTTGAAAAAGAGGTGGTTTGTCCCCACAAGCCCACCAGATCTGGGGCAGACCAAGACACCAAGTCCTGTGGCCACCAGTGCTGCAATACTGGCTCACACATGGAACAAATAGTCCACCCATACCAGATCAGTGTGGGAACAGGAACAAAGCCAGCATGGCTATGATCTGTCTGATACTGAGATAGGTTCATAGTCCATGGTACTGCAACCAGCCACAGGTGATGTCATCAAAATATAAATTAAATCAACCAGAGGGGCCGGCACCGTGCCGTAGAGGGTAAAGTCACGGCCTGCAGTGCTAGCATCCCATGTAGGCACTGGTTCGAGTCCCAGCTGTTCCACTTCCGATTCAGCTCTCTGCTATGGCCTGGGAGAGCAGTAGAGGATGGCCCAAGTCTTTGGGCCCCTGCACCCTGTTGGAGACCTGTAAGAAGCTCCTGGCTTCGGATGGGTACAACTCCAGCCATTGCAGCCAACTGAGGAGTGAACCAGCGGGTGGAAGACCTCTCTCTGTCTCTCTGCCTCTCCTCTTTCTGTGTAACTCTGACTTTTAAACATAAATCTTTTAAAAAATATCAACTGGTTTTTAGGCAATAGGGTAAGTCCAGAGGCTACGTCCATCAGTACCTACCTGAGGACAGGAATCATTAGGATCTTCGGAGTTTTTTTCTTCTTGCCTGACATTGAGTCCCGGAACAAAGACCTATGATTCCTGCTGTCTGTCAAAGGATGAAGGAGTGTCTTAAAGGGTGCCACTTGGCCACTCAGAGTAGCAGTAAGCTAGGACAGAGCAGAATTTCACAGTCATCAGATCCTGAACAGTCTCAGGGATTCTCACTGGATACCCTTGAGAATGGCAGTGATAAAGCTAGCTGAGTCTGTCCCAAGAGGATGCCAGTTTCTTCTCCAAATTTTGAATTTCTGTGAGTATTGGCCAGGATTTAGAGGCTCTTGAATTTTATCACAGTGGCAGCCCAACTTGGAACTCTTACACAAAGCTTTAAATTCCCTTTCTTACCTTACTCCTGGGTTCTTGCTCTGCTGTCAGTCAGAACTTAGGAGTAATGGCAGTGGAATTTGCCTGGCTGTGGAGGGTCCAAAACCTCAATTTTCAGATATAAGTCTGGAGTCAAGGATCATGGTGTCATGTCAGCAATATTTGTTATCATAGTTGGACTGGTATTGGATTTCAGATCTAAGGTCTGGGCTTCATTCATTCTTCTTATCCTAAGCTGGAAGCAAGGTTTCTCTCCATACTGTATTATTTGTTACTGAGGGAGTGGCAACTTGGGCGATGTCTCCTTCCTACTTTCTCTTTTTTCCTATTCTAATACTAACACCAGGCAGTATGATTTCCCAATTGGCTTTTGAAGTTCTAGGGAAGGCAACTTGGAGTACCTGTGTTACATATTGACCTCTGATTCATGATTCCAGCTCCCTGCTAGTACAGACCCTGGGAGACAGCAGATGGCTCATGTAGTTGAATTCCTGCCATCCATGTGGTAGACCTGCATTGAGTTCCTGGCTCAATATCCAGAATATTTCAGCAACTCATAAAACTAAATTACCAAAAAAAAAAAAAAAATCACCAATCCAGTTAAGAAATTGGGCAAGGAACTTAAGAGACACTCTTCAAAGGAAGAAATACAGATGGCCAATAAATATAGAAAAAAAATTCAATATTGCTAGCTATCACAAAAATGCAAATAAAAATCACAGTAAGATATCCCTTCACCTCTATCAGAACAGCTGTAATCCAAAAGACAGAAATGAAGAGATGTTACAAGGATGTGGAGAAAAGGGAACTCTTATATCCTGTTGATAGGAAAGTAAATTAGTATAGTTACTGTGGAAAAATACTGGGGACATTTCTTAAAAAGTTAGAAATGGAACCATTATACAAATCCATCAATTATACCATTGATATATACCCCCAAAATATGAACTCATTGTGTCAAGGAGATACCTGTTTTACCATGTTTATATCATCAGTGTTCATAATAGCAAAGATATGGAATCAATTTTCATGCCCATCAACAGTTAAAGAACATGTGAGATACATACACACACACACACACACACACACACACATAGAGCATGCATTTTTATGATGGAATATTATTCAGCTACAAAAAATAAGAATTAAACTCTGTCATTGCAGGAGAATGGATGGAATTGGAAGACAACATATGAAAGAAAAAAATCAGAAATAAAAAGACAAATAGCTCATGCACCCCTTATATAAGGAGCTAAAATTCAATCTGGGGCTGGCGCCATGGCTCAATTGGTTAATCCTCTGCCTGCGGTGCCAACATCCCATATGGGCACCGGGTTCTAATCCCGGTTGCTCCTTTTCCAGTCCAGCTCTCTGCTGTGGCCCAAGAAGGCAGTGAAGGATGGCTCAAGTGCTTGGGTGCCTGTACCAGCATGGGAGACCAGGAAGAAGCACCTGGCTCCTGGCTTTGGATTGGCACAATGCCGGTCATAGCTGCCATTTGGGGGGTGAACCAACAGAAGGAAGACCTTTCTCTCTGTCTCTCTCTCTCACTAACCAGCTGTCAAATAAAAAAAATTCAATCTGGACAGAGAATGTTGATTAGTAAATGCTGGGAGTCATGGAAGGGGTAAAAAGATTTTTAGATGAAAAATAGAGGATGAATATTGTGGTTCATTAACTGTGACAAAGAGACCAATATGAGATGTGCGTAGGGGAATTGGGGTGAGAGGTATATGGGAATTCTTTGTAATACCATCTCATAATTTTTGCTTGTATTTTTAAACCTTTTCTGAAATACAATGCTTTAAAAAAAAAAAAAAAAAAAAAAAAACAATGTCCAAAGATGTGTGCCTCAACTTGACTGAGCCACAGAGAATACTGATATTTTGATACATATTATTCCAGGTGTATCTATAAGTATGTCACTGGAAGAGATGAACATTGACTTTGTAGAACGAATAATGAAGATTTCCCTTCCCAGTCTGCAGAAGCCTCATCCAATCTGCTGAAGACCTGAGTAGAACAAGCATCTGAGAAAAGGAGAATTCAGTCTTTCAGCTTGTTTTTATAAAACTCAAAATTAAAAAAGAAGACTTGCAGCCACAATATGGATATAAATTTAGTATTCTAAAGAAACACTTTAACACAAAAGCTGTTAATAGAGACAAAGATATGTACTATGTAATGATTGAGGGATCCATTCAACAGGAAGATGTGGCTATAATAAATATATATGCACTAAATGCCCAGGTGCCTGGCTATTTAAAACAAATGTTAATGGATATAAAGGGAGACATAGAATCCAAAAAAATAGTAATGGTGGACTTCAACACATCACTTTCATTAGTGGACATACAAATTAGACAGAAAGTCAACAATGGACATATAAATTAGACAGAAAATCAACAAAAACCAGAAAATCAACAAAAAAACTAACTTACACTATTGACTGAATGGGCCTAACATATCTACAGATATCAAGGATATTGGTCTACAGTTCTCTTTCTCTGTTGTATCTTTTTCTGGTTTAGGAATCAAGGTGATGCTGGCTTCATAGAAAGAATTTGAATCTGTATATGAGAAGCATTAAATTTATACACCTTAAATAATGTAAAGAAAGAAATAAAAGAAACAGTGGAGTCTAGGAAAAACCGGAATGACAGATTTAAAATTCTGAGAGAGAGAAAAAAAAAAAGCAGATGAGTTCTCTCAACTCAGAATTCTGTGTCCAGCAAAAATACCCCTAAAAATGAGTATCAGATATAGATATTTTAGTAAACAGAAGCTGAAAGAACTTATTGTTTGTAGAATTACATTGTAATAAATGCTACAGGAAGTTCTTCAAGCTCAGAGAGTGAGAGAAAGAGAAGCAGACAGAGAATATTGGGACAGCAAAAGAGAGATAATAAGACAAAAGGGGCAATATTTAAACAATGGTAAATCTGGATGAAGAATATGTGGACTTTTTTGACTATTTTAACTAAGTTAAAATTACACAATAGTAAAACTATTTCTTAGCTCCAAAACAATGTTTATTTAAAAAAAATTATTAAAATAAGCTAGTCACCTTCTCATCAGATAAAATCGCTAAAAATATCATTGTGTACATCTCTCTATGAACATAATATACATATGTCTGCATTGCATGTGTATTTCATGTTTATAAATGTATTAAAATGGCATTTTTAAAATTGAATTTTAGTAATGTGCTGAATAGTTTTGTGAAATCATGAATATCCTGATTAACTTTATTAAAATGAATTTCAGTAACCAGAAAGCAGTAGTATTTTATATTCTCCCAAAGATAAAAAAAATGTGATAATATATTTGGAAACATTTTGAAATTCTTACAATCTCCATGAAAACAAAATTGTGAAGGTTTCCCTTTCTAACTACTGCAAGGAGCTTAATTTTTATTCATTAAAACTAATATAGAATATTGTTAGCACAGGTTCAACTTTCAGTTCATACAGTCCACTTGGAAATATAGTATTCTATAATTTGATCACTTTTAAATGTTAGTTCAAATTTTGAACACTAATAAATATGAGAGTACTTCTAACAGTTTATAGAAAATGGAAGAAAAAATTAAGAGATTTATTTGGTGCAAACTTTTTTGAAATCAAGGCAGATTTTTAATAATATATTTTTTCATGAATTTTTGATGATCTTTTATTTTTAGATTATCCCCATATTAGTATTAATATATTTATATCAATGCCAACTTGATCTATTTGCATCCAGAGAACTTCATTTTTAAAAATTTATTATTATTATTATTATTATTTATTTGAATAACAGAAACACAGAGAGAGACAGATAGAGACACTCCCCAAATGGCTTCAATGACCGGGGCTAGTCCAGGTCAAAGCCAGGAGACAGGAACCTCTTCCAGGTCTCCCACATGGGTGCAGGGACCTAAACAACTGGGTAACCCTCTGCTGCTTTCCCTGACCATCAATAGAGAGCAGGATAGAAAGTGGAACAGCCAAGACTTGAATTGGTGCCCATATGGGATACCAGTGCTGCAGGCCAGGGCTTTAACCTGCTGTGTCGCTACATCAGCTGTACTCAGGAAAGTTTTTAAACATGTAGATTCCCAAATAATAATTCTACAGATTGTATGTCACTATGCCTACATTTTCACAGTTTCTCTATTGATTTATTTTTGTTCCTGTGTATAACCATGTTTTTCTTCCTTTGTGAGTTGACATTTTTTCTTAAAAATTGGACATTTCTCATACTCTTACAAGCTTGGATACCAGATTTTCTCTCTTTTTATATTTGTCAATATTTGCTGTTCATTCTGATAATTTATTATATATTTACTGATTATTCAGTTCTGTGACTGTGTTGTGGCACATTTTCAATATACAGAAAGATACTCAGTGACTCTGCCCTAGCCTTCACTTCCTCCTTCCCTTGAACATTGAGGTCAGCAAGAAGTGAGGTCTTCAGATTTTCACATGTTTCCTGAGTTCCCATCTAACCTTGAACAAATATGTGACCTTTGAGATTCCAATACTATGTTGGAATTTTACCAGTACTTAAAGGTGTTCCATTGCCAAGCAACTCTTCCCATGATTTTTGGTTAGTTTGTTGATTGTTATGTATACCTTCGGGAGCAGTAGCCTAAGACATTAATATACAAATGTTTTTGTTATACTCATGGGAAAGCAGCTTTAGCACCAACACAGTTTCAAGTTAGGTGAAATAATACTAGGCTTTTAAGCTGGTCTTCCAGTAACTATGAGAGGTCAGGTCAAAAATTAGAGTTTTTTTTTAATTTTTTTTACAAGTGATTCTTTTTTATATTATTGCTGGCAATGCAGTCTGGTATTTTCATGGCTATCTTTGAGCTAAGTTCTAGAGGATGGGTTTAAGTTAATTAAAATGCCTCAGTTTGCTGTTGCTACCAAAACTATTCCTTTTCTTCTTCTTAAACAAGAATTTCTGCTTTTTTTAAAAAAAATGATAAGTATTTATTTATTTTAGATGGAAAAAAGAAACAAAGAGACAGGGAGTGTGGAGGGGAAAGAGAGAGAGGGAGAGAGATAGAGAGAGAAAAAGAGCTCCTATCAGCTGGTTCACTGTAATCTATTCCCACAATAAATTACGGTGGGGATGGTCCTGGAATTGCAAATTCAATCCAGGTGCACCAAATGGATGATAAGAACCCAATTATTTCAGCCAACATCACTATCTCCCAGGGTCTACCTCAGCAGGAAGCTGAAGTCAGCAGCCAGAGTTTAGTACCCAACTCAGGTACTCCAACATGGCGTATGTGTACCTTAACCAGCATCTTAACTGCTAGGTCCACAAAGAATCCTCCATAGTTTTTCTTGAGTAAGAGAATCAAGGAAAACATTGTCATAAGTGTTTTCTTAGTTTCCAGAAAAGAATTTATAGTAACAGTTTTTTTTTTTCTACATTTTTTTTTTTACTTTTAGGGAAGAAAAATATTTGGAATTCTTTATTTTTTTGTTTCATATCACTATTTTTGCCTAACTGGGAAAAATAAAGGGGAATTACTTCTATGTCTTTTTAAATTTTATTTTATTTATTTGAAAGGCAAAGTTACAGAGCAAGGGGGAGAAGCAGAGAGAGAGAGAGAAAGAGAGAGAGAGAGATTCCATCGGCTGGTTCACTCCTCTCTCAAAAGGCCACCGAGAGCCCAGCTGGCCCAGACTGAGGTTAGGATATCCTGGAAATCCATTGGGTATCCCATATGGGTGACAGGGACCCAAGCACTCAGGCCATTTTCTGCTGCCTTCCCAGGCACATTAGCAATGAGCCCGCTCAGAATTGGAGCATCTGGGACTCAAACCAGTGCTCATATGGAATGCATGTATTGCAGGTGGTGACTTCACCTGATGGGCCACAACTCTGGTTCCCTATGTCTTTATTTTTTTTTTTATTTTACAGGTAGAGTTATATATATATATATAGAGAGAGAGAGAGACAGAAAGAAATGTCTTGCTTCCGTTGGTTCACTCCCCAAATGACCGCCACGACAGGCACTGCGCCGATTGGAAGCCAGGAGCCAGGTGCTTCTTCCTGATCTCCCATGTGGGTGCAGGGTCCCAAGCACTTGGGCCATCCTCCATTGCCCTCCCGGGCCACAGCAGAGAGCTGGACTGGAAGAAGAGCAGCTGGGACTAGAACCCAGCACCCATATTGGATGCCAACACCACAGGCGGATGATTAACCAAGTGAGCCACGGTGCTGGCCCCCTATGTCTTATTTCTATAAATAAATTATAATGTATGTGAATTACATGCATGTAATATACACACTCACAATATATATGCATGAATATACATAATCATATGCTTGCATCATGCTGTGCCAGGTCAAAACCAGGAGCAAGGAACTCCCTTTAAGTCTTCTATAACTAATCAGGAGCCCAAATACTGAGCCATCTGCTGCTCCTACTCAGGCACATTAGTAGAAAGCTAGATCATAATTTGAGCAGCTAAGACTTGAACTGGCACTCAGATATGGGATACTAGTGTTGCAAATGGAGGCTTCACCTGCTGCATAGTTGCATCAAAGTGCTAGCAGCAACATATGTGTACTTTTTTTAAAAAATTGCCCTTCATGGTCATTACATTTGAAATGGGTGGTGGGGTATGGCTGTGGAAGTCACAGCCATCTTGTTCTGTACAACAGAAATGCATGTTTGCAGCAGTGGTCCTGGCCATGGCACAATAGCTGGACAGGGAGCAGGGAATCCCCCTGCACCAGAGTGCTGACACTGTGGCTGAGCTCTTCTCATTTGGCATCAACAGCATTTTCTATCAGTGTGGCAAATATCCAGCTGAAACCCTTACACGAGTGTGGAAATATGGACTCACCTTGCTTGTAACTGCTGATCCTAAGCTCATAAAATACTTGAAGAATGTGATGGAACAACTAAGTAATTGGTTAAACAATTGTTCAGTTCAGAAATTGGTGATAGTCATCTCAAATATTGAAAGTGGTGAGATCCTTGAAAGATGGCAATTTGATATCAAATGTGACAAAATTGTGAATGATGACAGTGTTCCCAGAGAAAAGGGTGAGAAAGTTATCCAGGATGAAATCCATTCGGTGATCAGACAGATCATAGCTATTGTGACATTTCTGCCAGTGTTGGAAGTTTCATGCTTATTCGATCTGCTGATTTATTCAGACAAAGATTTTGTTGTTCCTAAAAAATGGAAAGAATCTGGACCACAGTTGATTACCAGCTTGGAATTGGCAATAAAAATGTCCACCTCTGTTCATTTCCTACAACTATCTACAAAGTAAAGAGCATGAGGACCTACAAAATTCTTGTCAATGGCTGATGAAGAAAGGAAGAAAATAATGTAATTTTCAAATGTGGTTTTTCCTGAATCAACTGTAGCTGATAAGTTTTATTTCACTGCTTAAATTTTAGATGGGGAAAACCAATGTTATACTTTAATGAACTCTGCATAATTTGTTCCACTTTGTGGGTATCTGTTTGACTAACCATAGTCATTTGACTAACATATTAATTGACTAACATATTAATTGCACATCATGCAAAAGGAATCAGCAGATTTCATCAGCATTGTAATGCCTGATCTTTCAAGGTAGTAATTGTAGATAGAAAACTTTTGTCATGAAGCTAAATATTTAAGTAAATCAGACAAGTACCTTGACTCAGACAAGTACCTTGACTCAGAGTATAGATAGGGAGATACACATAAAAATAAAATACAGAAAAAGAACTCTGAATATTCAAATTCTTTGTTTAGATCCTGAAAGTAACTAATAATCCCTAAGTAATGAAAACATTGCTTTATTGGATCTTCTTGTTATTTATTTCATTGTATAGTTCTGTATTGAAAAAAAAATTTTTTTTAAGATTTATTTTATTTATTTGAAAGACAGAGTTACAGAAAGAAGCAGAGCCAGAGAGAGAGAGAGACAGAGGTCTTCCATCTGCTGGTTCATTCCTCATATAGCTGATCTGAAGCCCGGAGCCAAGAGTTTCTTCTGGGTCTCCCACAAGGATGCAGGGGCCAAAGGTCTTGAGCCAACTACTACTGTTTTCTCAGGCCATAACAGAGAGCTGGATCAGAAGTGGAGTAGCCAAGACTCAAACCAGCGCCCATATGGGATGCCAGCACTGCAGACTGGGGATTTAATGCACTGAGCCACTGTGCTGGCCCTGAAAAAGATTTCTAACTATTTTAATCTATGTAGGTTGAGCTCATGAAGCGATGAATATTTCTACTATTTAATTTCCTGTGATACAAAACTTTAAAAAATTTTTTGTGCTTCATAAAATTGAACCTTATGGGGCCAGCAATTGCCTGCAGGGCTGGCATCCCATATGGGCATCCCAGTTGCTCCACTTCTGATCCAGCTCTTTGCTATGGCTTGGGAAAACAGTAGAAGATGGCCCAAGTGCCTGGACCTCTGCAGCTGCATGGAAGACCTGGAAGAAACTTTTGGCTCCTGGCTTTGGATGCTCTCTGCTGCAGCTGTCACAGCCATTTTGGGAGTGAACCAGTGGATGAAAGACCTCTCTCTCTCTGCCACCGCCTCTGCCTCTCTCTAACTATGCCTCTCAAATAGCCTCAAAAATAAATAAATAAATCTTTTTTAAAAATCAAGTCTTAAGTGAAATGATAAAATAAAGTTATATTTGTATGTTTTTTTTAATTGCCCTTCTTATTTCATAATAGCTTGTGTTGATCTTTTCTTTTATATACGTTGCTCACCTGTCCTTTGGGCAATTGATCCAGTGTTTGAATGACTTTGTACCTATTTTTTTTTATTTTAAGATTTATTTTATTTATTTGAAAGAGTTACAGAAAGAGGTAGAGATAGAGAAGGAGTTCTTCCATCCACTGGTTCACTCCCCAGATGGCTGCAACAGCCAGAGCTGCGCTGATTCAAAGTCAGGAACCAGGAGTCTCTTCTGCATCTCTCACATGGGTGCAGGGGCCCAAGGACTTTAGCCATCTTCTGCCACTTTCCCAGGCCATAGAAGAGAGCTGGATCAAAAGAGGAGCAGCTGGGACTCTAACTGGAGCCCACATGGGATGCCGGCACTTCAGGCCAGAGCTTTAACCCACTGCGCCACAGTGCTGGCCCCTGTACATATTTTCAAAAAGATAAATAAATAAAGTAAAATAAAAATGCTGATGGTTAGAGATTTCTATTTTTTTTTTTTTTTTGACAGGCAGAGTTAGACAGTGAGAGAGAGAGAGAGAGACAGAGAGAAAGGTCTTCCTTTTTCCGTTGGTTCACCCCCCGAATGCCTGCTACTGCCGGCGAGTTGCAGCTGGTGCACTGCGCTGATCTGAAGCCAGGAGCCAGGTGCTTATCCTGGTCTCCCATGTGGGTGCAGGGCCCAAGCACTTGGGCCATCCTCCACTGCCTTCCCGGGCCACAGCAGAGAACTGGACTGGAAGAGGAACAACCAAGACAGAGCCTGGTGCCCCAACCGGGACTAGAACCTGGGGTACTGGTGCTGCAGGCAGAGGATTATCATAGTGAGCCGTGGCACCAGCCCAGAGATTTCTTATTTAGATGACACGCTGTGTTATTTGATGTTACAGTGTCTTGAGGACAATCATGATTTTGACTTATAAATTTAGTGAACATAGGTTCACTAAACATACTTGGTTTAGTTCAGAGTTCAGGTTTATACCTGTTATCTAGTTGTAGTTGTTAAAGGGATATTTTATCATTCTCAAGATACTGTTAGTTTGGCCCATACATTATATGATAATCCTACATAACATCTCCAAATTCCTAAGTACTATATGGCAGTGAATTTCTAGTGGTGATAGCTTTATTAGTAGCTGTAATAGCCAGTGTTTGTGATTGAATGGCTAAGAAAAGCATTTTCTGAAATGTAATGGCATGTTTCTTTTCTTCTTTTTTTAAAGACATATATTTATCTGAAAGTCAAAGTTACACAGAGAGAAAAGGAGAAAAGGAGAGGCAGAGAGAGACAGAGAGAAGTCTTCCATCTGCTGATTCACTCCACAGTTGGCTGTAATGGCCAGAGCTGCACCGATCTGAAGCCAGGAGTCAGGAGATTCTTCCAAGGACTTGGGCCATCTTCTACTGCTTTCTCAGGCCATAGCCGAAAGGTGGGTTGGAAGTGGAACAGCCAGGACTTGAACCAGTGCCCATATAGGATGCCAGCACTGCAGGTGGCAGCTTTACCTGCTATACCACAGTGCTGGCCCCACTGTTTATTTTTCTCAATTATCTATAATGATCGTGTTTCAATTTTCTAATTGGAAATATCGGTGTATGCTTTTTTAAATTACATTAATCTTGAAAGATTTAGACTAAACAAGGTCTCTATGACCATCTGTTAAAAGTGCTATCCTGGTTTCTCTAACAAAATAATATAAAATGTCTGGGGTCGACACTGTGGCGCAGCGGGTTAACACCCTGGTCTGAAGTGCCAGCATCCCATATGGGCGCCATATGGGTTGGAGACCTGGCTGCTCCACTTTCAATCCAGCTCTCTGCTATGGCCTGGGAAAGCAGTGGAAGGTGGCCCAAGTCCTTGGGTCCCTGCACCCACGTGGGAGACCCAGAAGAAGCTCCTGATTCCTGGCTCTGGATCGGTGCAGCTCCGGCTACTGTGGCCATCTGGGGAGTGAACCAACAGAAGGAAGACCTTTTTCTCTGTCTCTCTGTCTGTAACTCTACCTCTCAAATAAATAAATAAAAACATTTAAAAATGACAATAGACATTTATTTCTCATGATAAGTTGTGAAGGCTTGGAAGTTCAAAACCAAGGCACCAGCAAATTCAGGATCTGGTGAGGGCTTATTTCCTGGGTCATAGACAGTCATTCCAGTGATGTCTGTTCAAATGGAGACAGGAAGTAACTGTCTTGGGATGCTCAGAGGGACAGTAATACCATTTCAACCTCAGAGCATCACCCATTTCTAAGTACCTTCTCCAAGACCCCTCTCCTAACACTGTTACATCTGGAGGTGTGATTTCAACGCACAATTTTTAAGGGATCTTAAATATTCACTCCATATTTTTTTTTTGCATTAAAACATGTCAGTCGATAACTAGATATACATCTGAACTCAAATAAAGTTAGATTTATTTAACTCATAGAAGTAAAAGAGAGCCGGCGCCTCGGCTCACTAGGCTAATCCTCCGCCTTGCGGCGCTGGCACACCGGGTTCTAGTCCCCGTCGGGGCGCCAGATTCTGTCCCGGTTGCCCCTCTTCCAGGCCAGCTCTGTGCTGTGGCCAGGGAGTGCAGTGGAGGATGGCCCAAGTGCTTGGGCCCTGCACCCCATGGGAGACCAGGAGAAGTACCTGGCTCCTGCCATCAGATCAGTGTGGTACGCTGGCCGCAGCACGCCAGCCGCTGCGACCATTGGAGGGTGAACCAACGGCAAAAAGGAAGACCTTTCTCTCTGTCTCTCTCTCTCTCACTATCCACTCTGCCTGTCAAAAAAAATTTTTTTAAAAATTAAAAAAAAGAAGTAAAAGAGAGTACACATAAGAGGAAGCAAAGAACATAGTGATAAATGAGGCTTGAAAGAGACTTATTATGGGAGTTGTACATGTGCAAGGTGATTCTAAACATAGTTTATGGAAAACAGGGTTTGGTTCTGGATTATGTGTGGTCAGAAGGCAGGGGAATTTCTGTGGCTGATTACCTGGGTCGTTTTCTGTTAGAGGTGAGAGGATTAATGTGGACCTAGAGCTATTACTAGTGTAGGAACAATAGTCACATATGTTAGTAAGAAGAGAAAGAGATTTAGCTATTTTAGTGGTGAATGGTGTCCTTTCCAGCTAGTTCCATCACAGATTCTCTGTGTCATTGTCATGCTTCTCCAAGGTCTCACAATGGCTTTTTCTGGATGTTGTTTATATTCTGTGAAAGTTTTTGCTCTTGTACACTTTTGTCCATTTTAAATTTGGAACACCCTGGGCTGGCTCTGTTTCTCTCTCTCAACTGCAAGAGATTTCTTCCTTTCTTTTCTTCCTTTTTGTTATGTCTTTACTTTGTTATAGTTTGGAAACTGTTGACTTGGATGTCCAAGGAGGAGTGATGGCATCACATTCTTTATCCCCTAATTACCCTTTGCAGCCAGTGAGGTCACCCTGCTTTTTGAAGATACTGCTGAAAAATTAGTGCTCAAACATAGTTTTTAAATAAATAATTGACTACCTGAATATGATATTGGCTTTTTTTTTTAAATAAGGTGGTCCCTCTAAAATTGCATTAGATTCTTCTGAAAGAATTAACCTGCTCATTTGGAGCCTGAAACACTATTCCTCCCAAAGAAGATTCACAAGTTCTTGTGTGTTATTTCTTGAACCACATAGAGGAGAGGACTGTATATGTTGGCAAGCCTGAATTCTAGCCAGGGAATTGCTTTCAAATGCAATGCAATAAGATGATTTGTTTGCCCAGGAGAGGTTCTGGGAGATTGGTAAACTGTTCATTACTCCCCAATTGCCCTAACACTGCCTATATTAGGAAAAATGTGGAAGAGAAGGCTAAGGAAATGTCCTAACCTTGTCTCATTACTCTTGAACAGAAGACTTGACTGCCTTACTGAGATTTTCTGGTGCTTGTGCATTGGGGTACAGGTAGAAAATGAGAGACAGAAGGACATGGGAAGAAGGGTGCTTTAAGCAACTGTCTCACAGCAAATGACAAAAATGTTCCCATTATTTTTTTATCATGATGGTGGACTGAAATCCAACAAACTTTCAAAAATTTGAGGACCCTCACAGGGTCTTACAGAAAGAAGGCAGGTAATGAACAGAGGCAATTTTTAAAAGTCACAATCAGAGGGGAGCCATGTAGAGCTTACAATTATGTGCTACAGAAAGTTGAACTGTACAAGGTCTGAAATTGCAGGAGGCAAGTATCCAGCTAAGGACTCCAATAATGAATTTCAAAAGACTGTTCTTGCTTCAAAAATGTCAGAGAACAAGAACTGGTTAAATCATAAAAAAAAAACACAAAGACCGCAGCAGCTAAAGATGGTAAGGATTATTTGAGTCATTTAAAGATACTGATTTAGGGGACTTTTTGGTTGTATAAAGGAATGAAAAATCCATAAATGTTGGGTTTAGGATTCCAATGAAGATTTACTAAATCAGATAAATGCAAAAACATTTGTCTAGACTGAGATATACCTCAGTGAAGGGCAGCCAGTGAGTGAAGAATAAAAAAAAATCAAACAGAAAGAACAAAGGATGTTAGTTATCTGTAGAGAGCAACAAAGAACTAAGACAATGACAATGTGTACCTTTTGGAAAGGGCTGATGGCTTGAAATACCTTGAAATAGGCTATCTCAGGAAGAGTACCAAGGGCAAAACTCCAGATTTCCTAATTTTTCAAGAGAAATTTGTGGAGAATTGTTTTCATTATTATACAGAATTCCTCCTTTTGTGATTTTAGCAAAATTTTACTGTAAAGTAAAGACACAGTAACTCCTGGGTCTGATACACCTGATAGATCAGGCAAGCATCTCAGTAAAGGAATGAGAGCACCATCTGCACTTTCTGAAGTTTTCATAGAAGTGAGTATGTGTCCCCCATTGCTTCTCCTCTCCTCTCTCTTCTGGGAAAGTGTGCAAGGGGGATTTCTGGTTGTGAAATTCATCCCAGAGCTTCTTAGGAGTCCCCTTGGTGTAAAGCAAATGCTGCTGGCAGGGAGATGGCTGAAATCCATCTAACAGGTTATAAAACAGGAGGAATTACTTTAGGGGTGAAATTATTAGACATGAGCCAGCGCCGTGGCTCAATAGGCTAATCCTCCGCCTTGCCGCACTGGCACACAGGGTTCTAGGCCCGGTCGGGGCGACGGATTCTGTCCTGGTTGCCCTTCTTCCTGGCCAGCTCTCTGCTGTGGCCCAGGAGGGCAGTGGAGGATGGCCCAAGTGCTTGGGCCCTGCACCCCATGGGAGACCAGGATAAGCACCTGGCTCCTGGCTTCAGATCAGCGTGGTGTGCAGGCCGCAGCAGCCATTGTGGGGTGAACCAACGGAAAAAGGAAGACCTTTCTCTCTGCCTCTCTCTCTCACTGTCCACTCTGCCTGTCAAAAAAAATAAAAAGAAAGAAATTATTAGACACGATTCCTTAAACAATTTTATTATTACAGATGATTTCTGTTAGTCACCCACATTGCCATTGTTCCCATGGAGTACCAAGTTAGGGAAGCTAAACAGGAAGATACACAACAATTCTTCCTGAAAGCCTTGAATTTTATTTTCCGACTTCCCAGCTATTCCTTTCTGCTCTATTTCTCTCATCTCCAGGGAATCTTTCCCAAATGCCTCAAGTACACAGCTACCTGTGAGAAATGGTCCCTCTCTACTTTTAAAATGTGCTTTGGGAAATGCTGTGGAAAAGACATTCACATTGAGGTGTAACTGATCGAAATTTGTGAAAATAGTGTTTCAACAGGTAGAAAAGCTATGTAAGGCTGAAGAGGACAACATTAATGGTGAGTTTCAGATGAACCATTAGGTAGGATCAGTTTGTGGTACCTCTCTGTGAAATCCCACTCGCATTTACATGTCCTCTTGTCTCCTGTCACGATTAGTCTGCTCCCTTCTCTGTTCCTCAGAGGCCCATTTTGAATTTGACTGGGCTAAGTGAGCTCGAATAAGGGAGCCCTACAGGCACGTTCACACACTTATATCTTCTCTAGCTGAAAATAAAGTCCCATGAACTGAACAGTGAATGGATACAAAGCATACCTAGGCACAATTAGGGAAGAGAAAATTAGAAAATTAAGCAAACTGGTAACAGAACCCAGCAAGTCATTACTGATTACTGATATGGTGAAAAGAAACAGGAGGGGAAGAATTGAAAAAGGAAAATGCTAGGAGTGCCATGACTGCTGGGTCTGACAAACATGAATCAATCCAACAAGCCAACTCTTCCACTGATCTGAAACATTCAACTCCAGCATAGAGTGATTTAGCAAAGGGAAAGTTATCCAACTGCACTTGTAGGGTGAGTGGAGCAGAGAGAAGTGTATATTGATAAGGAGAGTCAGATGTTCTAGAAATCACATGAAAGTCCAAAGGCAATCAATGGGCACGTTCTAAATCTAAGGTGGTGGACAAAGACCAGCGCCAGTTCACAATATAGTAACTTGCAGTAACAAGTCTTTGCTTTCTGCTCATTCTTCTGGTTTGAGGAGAAGACTACTTATTCTTGAGCCAAATGGAAGTTCAAGATTCTTTTTGGCAAGAACCATGTTGTGATGAAGCAGACTAAGCCACACCTGATGAAGCCTGCACCCCACATCAGAGTGCTTGCTTGAGTCCCAGCTACTCTGATTCTAAAATGGGTGCCCGAGATGGCAGCCGATGCTGGCCCTCCATGTCCCTAAAGGACCATTTTACCCAGTTCAGTCCCCTACCCTGTATTGTTCCCCACCTTATAACCTACATATTTTTCCAAGTTGGAAAGCCTGAAAAAAACGTGTTAAGAAATAGCTCACTCTGCCTACTGCCCTCCCCTCCCAACCCATAGCCCATGCTAAGCTGTATAAAACTCAGCCTGTTGGAGGGCTGGGCTCTGCCATCTGTTTGGTCTGTGCACATGCCAGCAGTTGGTCACCTCTGCAGATTTATTTTTCTTCTTGAATAGATTTGTTTTGGCTGTGAGTTCTTTTCCTGTCTCCTTCCTCTTTTGCCCCCCTTTTCCTTAAAAATAGATCTGTAAAAAATAAACAAATAAAATTTATTTGGCTTTATTGTACTTGTTGGCCCTGTGATCCTTCAGTGGGGCTATAGACAAATACGCAAGTGACAACATCTCTCCCAGTGATGGAGGACAAGGAAAGTCCTTGAACCTCACTGGCAGTAACAATGTATCAGAACACTCAATTCTATGCTATAAATATATCTGAATGTCTATGTACAATCTGCCACCATCATAGAGTTATAATGATGTGTAAGTATAAAATAAGAAACACTGACACATGGGTAATTTACTGTACTTCAGTCTAATAGTTGCTTTCAGAGGCGGTTTAAATAAAACATTTAAGAAAACACTAGAATAGGCTACTTTAAGGAATGGAAGTGGAGAAAAGAGAGTTTTAGGAGAGTTATTACAAAGAAGATGACATCTAGTGTAAACCTCATCATGTTCTCATTTCCTTAGTATGGTAACATTTTTGCTTAAGCTTTTACCATATTTCCCACCTTCTTTTGTTAAAAAGAAAAATATTGGACAAAATCTTTGGAGAAATAATAGACTAAGCAATATTGTAATTGCTATCAAGCTCTTTCATTTTTTTACCAAACAGAAGGAGAATCCATAAGAAATTTAATGTGTCCCTTTATTTTTCAATCTTTGGCAGGAATTTGTATCAAAAGTGAAGACTTCAATTCTACAAAGACAGAGCCTTTGGGTAAAGTAACTGTGCCTTTGAGAAGGACTGAATGATTATCACAAGTCTGGACATTAGAGGCTATGTTTTCTGAAAACAAAGAAAAACACACAAAGTAAATAACTAAAAGAGAAACCTCACAGAGTGTCTCTGAGCTGCTGCTCAGCACGTATGGTCTGCTTACCTAGTCAAGCATTCCTTGGAACAAGCACCCTGTTGGTTTTATTTAACAACAGAAGTGCTTCTATCCACATGGCACACCTTTAGTGATTGTTGGTTTAAGGCAAATTGAACAAAATCAGCAGGATGAACCACTCCTAGATTTGATTCAATTTTAATAAATAAAGGGTTAATATTGAAGATACAAAACCTTTGAACATCTATAGAGTCTGTATCAAAACTGACATCTGTACATTTTCTTCATTTCTTAAAATACTTCAAAGGGAAAATGCTAATTAACATTAAGAACCTTCTTCATATATTAAGTTTACAAGATAATCATATGATTTATAGAAATGATTTTTCTTTTCAACTGGCTAGTTTTAAAAATGTTTTATTTATTTATCTATTTGGAAAGTTAGAGTTGGAGTTACAGAAAGAGACGGAGAAACAGAGAGAGATCTTCCATCCCCTGGTTCAATCCCCCAGATGGCCATAAGCACAATGGCTACGACTGGGCCAAGTGAAAACCAGGAACCAGGAGCTTCATAATGGTCTCCCAAGTGGGTGGCAGGTGTCCAAGTATTCTAGTCATATTCTGCTGCTTTTCCCAGGCCATTAGCAGGGAGATCAATTGGAAGTGGAGCAATCAGGATTCAAAAGGATACCCATATGGGATGACAGTGTTACAGTTGGCAACTTTAGCCACTATGCCACAATGCTGGCCCTTCAACTGGGCTACTTTTTTCTTTGAAAATATTTTTGAAAAGTTAATTATACCATAATCAAAAGGACCAAGCATATTGAGTACTATCATAATTTAGATCTCTCTGGTTTCTTTGACTGGTTGGAGAAAAAATTTTGTAATGGACTCCTGTGTTTAGGTTAGGTCAACACCAATGATTTCCCTTTCTCAAGGACATTGATTAGTAGCCTTAAATATGTCCACAAAATCTTGCCATTAGCATAGAAATGAAAGTGACTGAAGTGTGTAGAGTTTGTTTCTGTTTCCCTCAAAATTCATACATTGGTACTTAACCCCAATGTGATGGTATCAGGAAGTGGAGCTTTTAGCAAGAGTTTAAAACACAATGGTGGAGCCCTTTAGAATGGGATTAGCTACCATATAAAAAGGCTGTTTGTCTTTTCATCCTTTAGCCCATTTGAGAACACTGCAACAGGGATCATCTTGGAATCAGGAACCAAACACCAGAACTGCCACTGCTTTGACCCTTGAACTTCACAGTTCCCAGACCTGGAGGTTAAATTTCTGTTCAGTATGCAATCCAAGATATTTTGCTATGGCAGCAAGGACAGATTCAGCCAACTACACTCTGCTCTTAGAACCTTAGAGTTTCTGGGAAATGTGACTCATGCCAATAAATTGTACTTAAATGAAAACTCAAATTTTAAAGAAAGAAAACACAATGAGATGGTTTTATTACAGTCAAGTAGCTCATGTCACACTGATGCTTTTATTAAGATCATCTTATTTCAGAAAAATGTAAGATCTATTACAGCATTCTACTCTAACTATAATTAAGGCATTTTCCTTCCTTTCTTTTTGTATTTTGTCTAACAAAAACCAACTAATGATGTTGTGAATTACCTGTGAGCAGTCTAGTGAATAATTGTGTCTGTATAAGAATTTCAAGAGTCTACAGGAAGGAAATGACTTGAAATGGCAGACCTCAGACCCAACAAAGAAGCTTCCACCCAACTGATACCAAGCTCCATTATCAAGAAACTTCCACCTATCTCAAGTCCTCAATTTCCCAGACATTAATCAGAACAAAGCATGAAAATCTGCTCAATTATCAGTTGACTGAACTCACTGATTTTTTTTCTAACCAACCCCTGCAGCTACTTTAAAAATTATTTTTGCTGGCTTGATGAGTGACAGAGCACATTTTGGATCAAGAGATCACTCTTTCCACAAGACTACCAGCTTTATGAAATAAACTCCTTCGTCTCCTAAGCTCTTATCTCTAGTGAATTGACTGTCCAGTGTTGAGTAGCAAGGGGCTGATTAATTGTCTAATAATGCTACCTGAAGGTACTGAAGATCATGACCTAATAGTATGAACTCAGAACTCTTCACTGACAGATGCCTTAAACATTCATTAGAACATGCTATGTGTGTAAAGAACGCTAATGGAATCACTGCTGTGTTAATCAACAAACTTGAGTAATTTTCTCCAGGACCCACTACTAAAATTTAATTATTTGTTCTGGACAAGGTTGTAGTATCTGAGTTCATCTGTGGCTGCCACTTTATGTCAAGTCCTCTAATTGAATATTGAATATTGCCCCAAAATTGCTCCCAATTTGCAGGTACATTTTCTATCTTCCAGACGCCGTCATTGAAGCTTTGATTTAGTCAGGATCTGGATTATGTGCTGTTTCATATTTCATGGAACATTCCACAATAGTAGACAATCTCACTGGCGGCTCTTGGAAATGACAGCTGTGGGGTTTCTGGGCCAAATGTTGCTTTGCTTGTGAGCCAAGATCTAGAGACTTGGAGCTGGAGGAAGAAGCTGGTTTGTATCAGACTGAGGCTGAGAACACGCTGTAACTCCTGTCATCATGAAAACTTTTCTGTGTCCAAAGTGAACCACCCTGATTTCAATGTATCCACCATTGGTGATGGTCAATGCTGGATAATTAGCAAGTTTCTCTGATGACTTCTCATTTTTAATTTTTCACATTTGCCTGTCTCGTAGAACTGCTATTCTCTAAGATATTCACAATCATTATGATGTTCTCATTTACATCACCAATAATCAGGACCTATCTTTTTACTTTCTATTTTTCTCTTAGATTCCAGTTCAACCAGGTTTATTACAATTATTTGCACTTAAGACAGAAACACGATGCTTAGAATCCAAAGGTAGAAATATGACCAAGAAATGATTATTCACCATATAATGTGTCAGTGGGGAAAATCAACACATTCCTTCATCAACATTATTCTGAATCAAACTAAGAAGCAAAAGAGATTGGCAGCACTAATTCTGGGTAGCATTATGTGCATGAAGGTGGTTTCTCTTGCAAATGTACACAGGACTTCTATGAGCCAGTCTGAACCAAGAGTATTTATTTCAGAACCATACTGTGGAAAGGAGCAGGAGGTGCTCCAGGAATGAGAGACCTGTTTTTCCTAAGGATAAAGAAGTAACTTCGTAAATGATACAGATACTAGTTTTCCCATAGAGAATCACCTTGTGTTGGCCCCAGGGGAAATCAATGTTTTCTGCTACATAGGGAGCTAAGTTTTTATGTAACAGAGTTCTCACCAGGAAATTGTATACTGAAATTTCTAAACTTGGATAGAAAGACCCACATACAATTTATTAAAATGGTCTAGAACAATCTACCTCAGAATCCTATGGTCAATTCATCCAGGTTAATTTAAGGTACATTTTGTCTTCTTAAAAGCCAGAAATGTGCTAAAGAACCAAATAACATTTTTTGTAAGGCTGAGTTTTGAGAAATACAGGTGAATGTCAAAATCGGGGAAAATAAAAAAAAAATATACTTTCCACACATTGTCACTGTAGCATCATCAAAGGCACCCACCATTCCTATAAAACTACCATCCTCTTTGAAGGGTTTGGTTTATCCCAAAGTACAAATTTTCTTTCCTGCTTCAGAACAAAAAGTATAGTTGTTTCAGGTGGATTCCGTTAGGGAATTACCAGAGGCCTGGTATCCTATCTGTTAAAGGCACCCTGGAGAAGAAACTATTTTGTTTTTTATTGACATTTTATTGATATAAGTAGAACAGACTTAATAGTTCATAGGTACAATTCTAAGAACATAATGATTCTTACCTCCATTCTTTCTTTCTTTCTTTCTCCCTTTCTTGAGAAGACTCTATTTACGAAGTAGCAGAAGCACATTTCTGTAGAGTTCCACAAAGATTTTCCTTACTTCTCTTGGTCCATAAAAGATTATAAAATGTTATTTAGAAAGGTCGGAGTTTGTGAACTCAAGAGGCTTCCATAGTCTTGGCAGCTCATGACAAGAGCCTTGGGTAATTACTAACGTTATAAATAAGAGTGTCAATTGTTAAATCAACAATGGGAGTCACTGTGTACTTACTCCCCATGTAGGATCTCTGTCCTTAATGTGTTGTACTATGCGAATTGACAGTAAAACTAGTACTCAAACAGTACTTTATACTTTGTGTATCTGTGTGGGTGTAAACTGTTGAAACCTTTACTTAGTATATATTAAGTTGATCTTCTGTATATAAAGATAATTGAAAATGAATCTTGATGAAGAATGTGATGGGAGATGGAGTGAGAGATGAGATGGTTGCAAGTGGGAGGGAGGTTATAGGGAGAAAAGCTGCTATAATCCAAAAGTTGTACTTTCGTGATTTATATTTATTAAATAAAAGTTAAAAATGTTATTTAGAGTATAATTATAAATGTATATATATAGTTATATATGCATAAGAAAACACATTAGATGGTTCATGAACATGCCAGTTATCTGAAACCTGTAATACCCAGAGGCCAGCAATGTGGGGCAGTGGGTTAAGTTGTGGATTACAACACTGGCATCTCACACTGCAGTGTCAATTTGAGACCCGAGTTCTCCTCTTTCAGTCCAGGTCCAAGCTAACGTACCTGGAAAGGCAGTAGAGGCCCAAGTTCCTTGGCTCCTGCTACCCATGTGGGAGTCCAGGATATAGTTCTTAGCTCCTGGCTTCAGTATGGTTCATACCTGACTATTGCAGCCATTTTGATAAGCAAACCAGTGACTGGAAAATCTGTGTCTCCTGTGTGTCTCTCTCGGATATTCTGCCTTTGAAATAAATAAATAAATCCTAAAAGAAGTCCAAGTTTCCATTCCCAAAATTCTTCTCCATGTATATACACACATACATAAACATAGCTGTAGATTTACACATATTATTTAAATTATAAAACAGTATTAAATAATCATAACATATTTTACTCACATTTATCTCGTAGATAAGTATTTGTATACTCAAACTAAATTTTTAAATATTCTTTCCTGATATCTCTGATGCTTCTGCTAATATTTTAAAATGAGTTTCTAAACAAATTTGAGCAGTCATTCCCCATTATCTGACTGCTCTATTTTAGAAGTTTTTTAAGCCAGTTTTTTTTCATTTCACTCCTTTTCTCAATCTATCCTATAATAAATGCTTTGTACTATCATAGGCTTGCAGTGCTATACACAAGCTAGAATTACGGATGAAATTGGGTGATGCAGAATGATGTGGTGTGATCTGTGCACTCCATCGTGTTGCGCTTTAAAAGAGAGCATCCAGGGATTCCTCCTAGTCTATTCAGACAGGAATACTTGAATAGAAATGTCAAATATACTGATGCTACTGGGGAATATTCTATGAGTGAACCCAGAAGCCAGAAAAGAGAACGCTGGGAGGGAACAGTGGGTCAGGAAGTGGTCCAGCAATTGGATGTGCTCTATTCTTAATATCCTAGACATAATAATAAAAGGAGATCATAACAGAGTTGTAATAGACATTACCAGGATCCCCTTTTCTCTCCTAGTCACTAGGAAATGACCCATGTATCATTTTCCAAAAAAAAAAAAAAAATTAGCAAGTTTTGTACATTTCATCATGTCCCTATTTTCAGCCTCTTCGATCATGGAAGCTTAGGTGTCTGGGGTCTCCATCAGAGTGAGTAACAATAATGAGTATTAGGCCCTTCTCCTATCCTCACATGAAGACTTGGCACTGGACATGTAGCACAGATAAAGAATAATTTTCTGTGATTTCTTCCCCCTGGATCCCAGGATTTCTTGTTATCTCAACATAAACTGTCCTAACTGTATGACAAAGATATCTACATAATTTGGATGCCAGCAGCAAGCTCATATTTTTCCCCTTATGTCAAGACTAATGCAGTGTTCTCTATGTTCACCTGGAAGCAAGTTTCCTTATGTACCAGAATTGCATATCCAAACCTGTTCACCAAGACCTGGCAGACCAGAATGTGAAGTGAAGTCGGGGCACAGTGAATCAGCTCAAACAGGTCATGATGAAAACAAGACACAGTCACACTAGAGGAGTCAGTAAGACTTGAGATTATCATTGGAAGGGCTGCTACTGTCTCCATGAATAGCTCTAGCTTATCCTTCAATAAGAATGTCTGTAAAGGACATCTCTTAGAAGAATTGATCTTCTCTAAGGTACATGCCAGTCAAAGTATTTGAAATATCTTTCCATGTGGAATATACTTTGACTTCTTGAAGCCCTCTTTGTCCTTTTCCACTCTCTGAGGTTTTACTTATTTTAGTAAATTTGGCTTCAAGTGCAAACAGAATAGAATTTTGAGAAAACAAATAAATAAAATTTTTCAAAGATTCATTTGAAAGTGTGTGTGTGTGTGTGTGTGTGATATGAGAGAGAGAGAGAGAGAGATTGTATATCTGTTGATTTACTCCTCAAATGACTGTAACAGCCAAGGCTGGGCCAGGCTGAAACCAGTAGCCCGGAACTCCATCCTGGTCTTCCACTTGGGTGGCAAGGGCCTAATACTTGGGCCACTCAGCTGGTTTCTCAGGCACATTAGCAGCAAACTGGATTATAAGCGTAGCAACAAGGAATTTGAATTTGTAGCAACAAGGAACTTCAACGTGGGACACTGGTGTTATAGGCAGCAGCTTAACTGCCACAAAGATGGTCCCAACAAGAAAGAAAAATACAATTTTCCAACAAGTTTCAGAGAAGGGGGAGACTAATCTTCAGTCAAAATACAGGGGGTCAAATCTCTTATATAATTCTGCCTTTAATTAACTAGTATTCCGGGTCAGCCAGGACATTCATTGACTTAATCCACTTTGTTGCTCATTACTCAGGTAACAAAGTCAGTGGTATTATCAATTTGCAAAGAATCCAGGGAACACTTTTTAGTCAAATTTTGAAAAATTTAAAAGAAGTGCTACAACTTGTCAAAAGTGTTTACGTTCTGAAAATATACCAAATGAACAACTCGATCAAGCATAAAAGCCACCCTAGGACTTTAAATTTTCACTGTTCTTCTGAGCCTTCTTACATAGTGCTTTTGATTGCCCCCTAAGGATCTATAATTGACAAAAAAAAGCAAACTATGTTTAGAATAATGACTAGAGTAACTAATATGTGATATTATGATTCCATCAAGCTCTCTCTTTAGCTATTAATTGGAAAGGCACCAAAGGATTCAAGTACAAACAGCTTTGCCTTAACATACTAAAATTTTTAAAGATAAATGATATAGGCTAAACCATCTCCTTGAATGAATTTTCTAATTACCAGCTTTGTGGGACCATTATCTCTGCATCTGAATTTGAGATTCATTATATTGTACATGGAAACACAATGAAGAAATTCTTTAGCATTTTACTCTGGGAATTCTTTTTTTAGCCAACAATTCCTTTCAATAAGGTACCTTTTGTGTTTTACAAAATCCAAGAGATTGGAACTTCCTAGCTTCCACAGACTTGATGATTGCTAGACTAAGCAATCAAACATTCATTCATTCATGGTAATTCTGGGGTGAAATGAATTCTCCATTCTGAATGGCTTAGCCTCAACTCCCCTCAAAAATAACTGAGACAAAAGTTTCTATGCAGAAAGCAAAAATTATGAATGGTGGAATCAAGCAGGAAAACAGAAGTCATTGCAAGAGTACATTGCTGAGTTAGCCACCACTATGAATGGCTGATGCTTTATCCCACAGGATCCAAGAAATCTAAGAAGTATGTCTGAAATTGTTTGAGCCAAAAAGAAAGGAGGAAGCATTTATTCATCATCTCTTCTCCTCTATAATTCTAAAATTACCTTAAGGGATTAACGATGTTGCGCTTTGATGATTTTCATGCACAAATCCAGAGTGGATTCCTATGGGTGTCTTACCATACAGATTATGAAAACCTCTGGGCAAAGAAACAATAGAATTGAAGAGTTTTTTGAGTTGCAACAGCAGGGAGTTTGTTGAAGACCATATGGATTTTATTATTAAAAGAATGAATGAAATACAAGTTAAAGCCAAAAGGATCTGATCCCAAGTACTTGGGACTCTGTATTCACATGGGAGACCTGGAGGAAGCTTGCTGGCACCTGGCTTCATCCTGGCCCAGCCCTGGCCAATGCAGTCATTTCGGGAGTTAACCAGCTAATGGAAGATTCTCTCACTCTGTCTCTCCTTCTCTCCTATAACTCTGACATATAAATAAATAAATTTATTTTAAAAAAAAGAATAGTACTAGTGTCACTTTAAGGCCTCTAGCCTCAATGAGAGGAGGGAGATATGTGCAAAGAGAGTCTGCATGTAGGCGGCCTTGCTTTATAACAACCTGCTCTTTTAATATCCAATCCAATCCTGTGAGACTTAACCTTCTCCCATGAGATGAGCATGAATCACTTCTGAATGTATTGTTCCCATGACCTAATTAATTCCCACTAGGCCCCACCTCTTAAGGATTCTTCCACTTTTAAAAAATATTGCAAAGGAACAACTCTGTAGCATATGAGCCTTTGAGGGGCAAACTATATCCAAAACACAAAATCCTGCTCTGAGGAACATTGATTCCTACAACATTCTGTGAATTACTCATTGAAAATGGAGGCAACATGAGATGTCATTGTGAATCTTCTTTCATACTGTTATAAAACTAGAATACTAGCCACTCAGAGTAATTGGAATAAATTATCAATTTTTGGCTTGGTTTCTACCAGCATGAGAAATCCAAAATGTCTAAGTGCTAGTTCTAGCTTAATGTTTAGACTCTTATTGTACCCTCTTATAAAAGAAGAGTTGCCTACTATGAGTATGTATTTCTAATCTAGGAGCACCTCAGTGGCAGAAATCAGAAGTAAGTAACTGAAATGATGATGATAGGGACCAATCATATTCTCAGATGACTGTGTTTATCAAGGGCATAACACTAAATAGAGGATTCCAGGTCCGTAGCATCATTGTTCACTGTCCATTCTGGCCCGAGATCACAACCATCAGCGAGATTTTCAAAGATGCTAGTTTTGCCCACACCAGCACAAAGCTCCCTGTTCGGAGGAAACCTGGGCCTACCCAGACAGCTAAAGCACTGAGAAGTTCTTTCCTTTCAGAAAACTGACTTTTGATAAAATGCTTTTGATAAAATTCCTTCGGCTTATTACTTCTTCAGTAATAGGCCTTGTACTTTCCACATCATCTCCCTTCATTGATCATTTAAAAAGTTATGTCCCAGAATTCTGCTTTACCAGCAGCATCAGCAAGGAGACAGATCAGAAGTGGAGCCGCTGGAATCAAGCTGGTACCCGTATGTGATGCAGGTATTGCAGGCAGTGGTTTAACATGCTATGCCGTATAACTCCAAGACAATAGTCTTAATGACCATAACATTACAAGTAACGCATTAACTTCTGTATTAGTGAGCTTTTTATTAGTCTAATTAAAATACCTGAGAGGAGATTCTTGAGAGGGGAAAGGTACATTTTGGGTTATAATCTGGAGGTTCGCAGATCCAGACTTGGTGGCCTAGTAGTGTGGCATCTGATGGAGGCTGGCAGTGGCAGAGCAAATGCAGAGGAATGATCCCATAGTGAGTTAGGAGGCAGAGAGGGAGCTAGGCTGGACTTGACTTACAAAATAAACCCTTTTATGAAATATGCTCTTTAAGGATAAGCTCACAATGATTTTGCCAGGCCCACAGATAGATCAAGTCTCTACATACATTAGCCTTCAGAGTTTAAATATCTGCATGAGTTTGGGGAGCAGGTTCCTATTTAATCTATAACAACCTCTAACCTCACTCCTGGTTCTAATGTTTTTAGCCTGAATTGTAGATGTGAAACAAATATCTAAGAATGGTTATATTACTAGGGAATGTGATTCCAAGAAGAAATAGTAAGAGAAGGAATAAAATTATAAATAAATCAAAATTGTGTAATCATATTGGTCAGTACTAAATTAACCGACTGCTTAGTACAGGGAAATATTCTGAGAAGCTTTCTAAACTATTTCTTAAAGAAGAGAAGGGTAAACTTTGACCTACTACTACCATTCCTCATCGTTGGCACAGATCAACATTTATTTCAAGAGAGAATGGCATTTTTTTTTGACAGGCAGAGTGGACAGTGAGAGAGAGAGACAGAGAGAAAGGTCTTCCTTTGCCATTGGTTCACCCCACAATGGCCGCCGCGGCCAGCGCGCTGCGGCCGGCGCACCGCGCTGATCTGAAGCCAGGAGCCAGGTACTTCTCCTGGTCTCCCATGGGGTGCAGGGCCCAAGCACTTGGGCCATCCTCCACTGCACTCCCTGGCCACAGCAGAGAGCTGGCCTGGAAGAGGGGCAACCGGGACAGAATCCGGCACTCCGACCTGGACTAGAACCCGGTGTGTCAGCGCCGCAAGGCGGAGGATTAGCCTAGTGAGCTGAGGCGCTGGCCTGAGAGAATGGCATTTTTTGTCATTCATGGAAACTGTCTGGCCACACCCCCACTATGAGGGTGGTACCCAGGGTTCTGTATATTACCAAGCCTTCAGGTGATTCTGATGCATGCAAACATTAAAGAGTCACTGATTTTGGTGGGGTTCAGCAAACTAAACTAGATGGCTTCCTACTTTTGTAAATACAATTTTATCATTCATTTGCTGATTGTCTGTGGTTGTTGTCATTACAACAAGATATTGAGTAGATGTTACAGAGAGTTTACAGCTTTCAAAGAGTAATGTATATAATATATTGTCATTTAGAGAAAAGCTTTGTTGATCCCTGAATAACAAACTCCAGAAAGAGAGAAATAAGGTAGCCAGATGACTATCTACATATCTATCTATCCATAAATCTATCTATCTATCCATTATCTATCTATGAATCACTCAGTGTATCTGTATGTGCCATAGAATTTTAGAGAAAAAGAGATAAAAGGCAAACTACATGGGGATAAGTCCAGCTGAGGCTGGAAGTGTAAGAAGCTGAATAACTGGAAAAGAAGAAAAGAGGACACTTTTGAAAATAGTTTAAGAAAAGGTGGAATCTATGAGGAATAGTAACTAGCTTTGATTCACAGAAATAGCTAATTGATGGTAGAAAGCGGTAAGATGCAGACTGATTCTAGAACTTCCTTATTTTGTATTCCTGTGTAAAGCATCCATGTTTTCCTCATATTTTGTTTTAGGGAAACTCAAAAAATACATACCTGGATTGAACGTCTGGTCATCTACTGAGTAGCTGAGTGATCTTTTGTAAATTACTTCTATGAACTTCATTGATAATAGGAAATATAATTCATCATATGTCTGTCACATATTTGTATACTGAGTTAGGCAAGGATCTTAACTGAAAATAACATGCAATTTTAACTAGTTTTATCAGAAAAGAGATTTAAGTGACATTAACTAGAACATAAAGGTGGTAACATCCATGGAGGTAGAGTTTGTTATGGATTGACATCAGCAAACAGCAAAAGTGCTACAGCTACAGCTGGTGGGCATGGACCCACAGCTGACAGTGATGAAGGTGCTGGCAAGGAATCATATTGCTGCTCTCTCTGGAAACCATGGGTCTCCATAATTGCATTGACAACAACTGGCTCTGTCTGTGGCAGATTTCCTTCAAGGATTCAGTCCCCAAGATCTCATGAAACTCATTCAATCAGGAGGGTATAGTTTAAATGATGCTTATCCCATATAAAGGAATCTGGTAAGAGTAAATTTTTTTGGTTTTCATGAAATTTTATTGAAAGTATATAAATCTCATGCATTGCATATATATATATATGAAATTAGAAATTACATATATGAAATAGAAACAAATATATGAAATTAGAAACATAGTGATACCTGCTCCCTCCTGCCCACACTCCCATCCTTCTTCCTCCTCCTTCTCCTATTCCCACTCTCATTTTTTACAAAGATCTATTTTCAGTTCACAGGATTAACCCTATGCTGAGTAAAGAGTTCAACAAATAGTATGAAGAAAAAAACACTGTTCCTGAACAGAAGAGACAAGGGCTGTAAATAGTCATCGAATCTTAAAATGTCAATTTCACTTCTTATAAATTACATTTTAAATGTTCATCAGATGTTCATCAAAAACTAATGACTGGATAAAGAAATGATAGTATATATACACATTATGGAACACTACTTAGCAGTAAAAAAAAAATGAAATCCTGTCTTTTGCAATAAAATGGATGCAACTGGAAACCATTATACTTGGAGAAATAAGCCAGTCCCCAAAAGATAAATGTTTTCCCTGATCTGTGGTAAAGAGAGGTGAATTTTAAATATTATTATTTGGGCAGGTGTGACTAATGCAGAAAAGTTCCCTAGTTCCAGAGACTGTTTTTGAAGTGATAATCTGAAAATAAGGCAAAATCCAGACAAGCCTCATTATCATTCACTTCCTTCCCCCTTCTCATGCCCTTTTAAAAGTTAATAGTGATCACCAGAGACTCTTGCCATGAGCTGCCAAAGCTATGGAAGCATTTGTGACCACAAATTCTATCAGTGTTTGGACAAGGCCATAAGCAAAGTGTAAGTTCTCTCTTCTCTTCAGAGAAAAGTACATCCTTCTTTGATGGCCCCTTCTTTCTACTGCAGTCTCATTCACAGAGAGCCTTCATGTAGGATATTAAATTAACAACAGAACTCAATGTGCACTTACTCCTCATCTAGGACCTCTGTCCTTTATGGGAATTAACTACAAAACTTGTTTCAAACAGTGCTTTATACGTTGTGTGTGGGGAGGGGTGAAAACTGTTGAAATATTTACTTAGTATAGAGTTGGTCTTCTGTATATATATATATATATATATATATTGACAGGCAGAGTGGACAGTGAGAGAAAGAGACAGAGAGAAAGGTCTTCCTTTGCCGTTGGTTCACCCTCCAATGGCCGCCACGGCCAGCGCGCCGCGCTGATCCGATGGCAGGAGCCAGGTGCTTCTCCTGGTCTCCCATGGGGTGCAGGGCCCAAGCACTTGGGCCATCCTCCACTGCACTCCCTGGCCACAGCAGAGGGCTGGCCTGGAAGAGGGCAACCGGGACAGAATCCGGCGCTCAGACCGGGACTAGAACCCGGTGTGCTGGCACCAAAAGGTGGAGGATTAGCCTAATGAACCACGGCGCCGGCCGGTCTTCTGTATATTAAGTTAAACTAAAAATGAACCTTAACGAAGAATGGGATGGGAGAGGGAGTAGGAGGTGGATGGGAGTGGGGGTGGGAGGGCGGGTATAGGAGGAAGAACCACTATATTCCTAAAGTTGTACCTACGAAATTTTCATTCATTAAACAAAAGCTTTTAAAAAAAACCTTAATAGTCTTACCTCTTGATAATACAATTGAATCTCTCATAGGAGTTTCATTGATCCAGGATTATATACTGGTAACACATCATATTTGTCAGCTTCCTTCGCTGCAACTATAGGACATTATGAGAAATAAACACCAATGATATATAGAAGATCAAATTGCACTATAAGTGTTAAGTTTTAAATGTAGTAAGGGATTTTCTCATTCATATCTCCTGCCAAAATATCGCTTAGGAAGGATTTGAGTTCAAAGTTATTGTTGACTTCCTCACTTACCACCTCCTAATGAAGTTTCCTCCCCACTTAAACCCCTCTAAACTTTGGCTGATTTGTTGCAGAGGCATGAATTAATGTGAATGAAGTAACAACTCTGTTAATAAAGACAAACAGGCAGGTATACTGCCCAATAAATCATGTGTACATAGCCCAATATTAATTAAAATCATTTAAGACTTAAACATCCATTTACTCATTGACAAATTGCTCTCAAGAAAATCTGCTAGAAGATTGGGTGACCTGTGTTTTCTTTTGACTTAGATCATGGTCAGCTGACTATGAGACTCTGAACAAATTATCTAACAACCCTGGTACCTATTCTTCCCATCTTTAAAACCAAATAAAATGTTTTTTCTTAGCTTCCAAAGTTTAATCCTATATCATTTAAGAAGATTACATGTATGATCAGCATAGTTTATTTTTATTAAATATAAACTGTATTTTGTTACAAGTAAATAACTTGGGAAATATGAAATACCAAATATGTGGCCTGCTGATGACTGAACAAAAAGCCTAGAAATAATTAAGTAGGTAATTAGGTTAAACTGGTTAGCTGGATGAAAACAGACATCTAAATGTCTAAATGTCATAACTCAGAATAGGATTAACGATGAGCTATTTTGAGAACTGAGTATGGACAGTGTCCTTTTATCATCTGGATTTCACTCTCTATTTCTCAAATAGCTAATAATTTGGCTATATTTTGTATCAGCAGAAGCACGAGTTTAAGATGGGACCTGGCAACTGTTCTATGGATAAGTCTGTAGAAAATGAGAATAATTGGTTCTCCTTTTGCATAGTTTTTCGACTGGACGAGGTCTTGGTAATTTGGGATAGTAAGGCTATTGGGTAATTTCAGACTGGAGTTAATCTTTACCCTGTGTTTCTTTAATATGCACTCTCCCTTGCCAAGAACATAGAATTAGCCAGAGGAAAAACAGTCTTTTGGCTTTTTTTATTGTTGTTGTTATTGTACTCTGGGAAGGGCAATATAAATTCTAAGCTTCTGAAAAGCTACTATATGTTTTCTATAATTTTATACATTACTAAGTCATCAGATTGGCTGAAAACATACCCATCTGAGTCAGGCTGAAATATTTTATGCATGAAAGGAAAACACTGGTCCTACTTTTAAATGAAAACACATGCTAACTGATATGCTGTTTGAAACATCTGTATTATGGTATTTTAATACAAAATCACAGATTTGGTGGTGTGGTGGCAAATTCAGATGATATGACATTATAAGCTGTCTAAAGACTTGTTATCATCAAATTGCAATGTAAGAAGTTATAAACCCATAAAGTTGTACTTATATTCTACTTGAATTAACATGTACATGAGTTATCTTCATATAAAATCTATAGTACATAAGGTATGTGTCTTCCATTCTCTCATCAATAAAAGATGCTGGATGGGCACCTTCATCCAAACTAGCACCCTGATACACACGGATATAATTCATCTTTTCTTCTCTTTTCTGGAAGTCATCATTCTCTCTCCTTTTAGTAGAGGCACAGAGGCCACCCATGACATCCTTCCATGCTGTCCTCTGTTATTTCCATCACATAAGGAAGAAGTAAAGGCAAGGAAGGGATTTTCAATTAATTTAAAGACTAATGTATGGCTTGGACTATGGTTCGACTTATTTTCTATCCAAGAACTATAACTCGGTGATTGGTCTACTCAGTGTAGAATTCCAGTAAAATAAGCTCTACAGCTTTCTTCCCTGACTCTCACTTCCAAAAGAAAGCATAAGCCAGGGTGATTTCTCTCTTCAACAGAAAATGTAAGCAGAGATGAAACCAAGCCTGCTCTGCATGGCTTTTATGTGCATGTGGTTTCCAGGGAAACCTTGCTCTGATATTGCTAACTGCTAAGATAGTAACTGATGCCCCCAGCTTCTGGCTTGGAGCACATTAAGAATGTTCATGGCATCAAAGAAACAGGAAGAGAAACTATATATTAAAATTTTTTATTTTAAACTGAGTTGCATTTTTTAGAAGAGATACATTCAAAATAACTTGTGCAGGGGCCACCAAGAGTGGGAAAGCATGTCTAAAATGTGAGTAGAGGAATAAAAAATGATCCTTTGAGTGAACAAAAAATACATCTCTATGTTAGGGTTGCTTTTCAGGCTTCATAAAGGGAAGACAATAAGACAATATGAGGGATCTTCAAAAAGTTCAGGAAAATGTGCATTATGAGAAAACTATTCATAGGCTTCAATAAGTTTTGCCCAAAAAGAAAATTATCTTTTAATTACATTTTTCCATAAAGTTTTTGAAGTTTCATTGCAAACTGTGAGATTAATGGTTCAGTTGCTTACATTTCCCTACATTTCACAGGAGAGGTGAACTGCTGTACATGATCCGGTTAAAGAACCATAGTGTGTGAGACAGCAAAAATATGAACTAATGAAAATGCTTTGCTTCTATCTTTCATTGGCATAAATGTGGATATATGTTAATGATGCTGATTGTGAAATCATAATGATAAAAAAGTTATCCCAAAGAAGGATAGCTCTTTACCTCAATAAAGAATATAACATATTCCTTCCTGAGTTTATAACTGTTTTCTTATCCTTGTTCTGAATTTATTTCCTTTCTATCTCTTCAAAATCCACCCTCGATTTCAGGCCCTCTTCCTATCTCATTACAGTAAGTAATGCTTGCTTTGTTTCTCTTCTCAAATTCACCTACAGTTGATACTTAGAAAGGACAACTCTCTAAACTGATTACTACTAAACTACTTGCTAAAATACAACAGCTTCATTGGAGGCAAAAATACTCTAACAGGATAATATTCGTTCGATATAACTAAGCCACAATGTTTTCTGATGTTAACCTTCAACTGTCAGAGTGTTAATTTAAAAATAAGATAATCATGCGGTTATTTTAAAATTTACCATATTTCAGTGAAATTGACATCTTTTCATTTGTTTACTGTTTAAAGCCCTTTTCTTAATTCCTGCTGAACTATGATCTTTTTACTTGCTCAACTCTTTGTTTAGTGGAAAATTAAGACTTTGACTATAATATAAATCAAAAAATGTTATCTCAAAAATTTTAAAAAATGAAAAGCTAATCAACTCTTTAAAAAGGCAGGAATGGAATTGTGCCTTCATGTCAGGAAGGTCAAGCCTGAGCTCTACGTGATACCTCCAATGAATGTGGTCAAGAATCACAGCACCACAGGCTCCTACATGGATTAGTGATTTCTCCTCACGTGCAGAAAGTAAACGATAGACAAGAGAACAGCAGTTCCTCCTCTAGCTCAGTTATGCCAGGAGGAAAGTAAGGTTAAAGCCCCCCGTTATGTGGACTTAGGGATTCAGAGGGAAAGAAAATGCTCATTTTAGAACAGTTTTGACATGGACTTATTGCTTCATCCAAGTCTCCTACATAGGTAGCAGGGTCCTAAACACTCGGGCAATCTTCCATTGTTTTTCCAAGGCCATTAGAAGGGACCTGTATCTGAAATGGAACAACCAGGACACAAACCCATGAACTGGCACTTATGTGCGATGTTGGCAACACGGGCAGCATCTTAACCCATTATATCATAATGCAAGCCCCTACTTGAGTGTTTTTAAAGTTGATCATTTCTTATTCTGGAGCTCATTTCAATAATTTATGATTTGAAGTAAAATATTAGATCTGAATTTTCTGGTTTAGACATGTTCTTCATAAACTGAGTAATTGCGATCTTTTATCTCATGCTGTGGAAATGCCAGCCTTTCAATTCCTCCAAGCATCCCAGTACAGATGGTCTCTTATTGCAAGAGCCAACAACTGTCACTTTATTTTACCAATATCTAAGAGACAGGATGATTACATTTACATCAATCATTGTGAATAATAGAGACAGAAATCACTGCAGTTTTGCAAAATAAACGTCTCTCACTTTCCAGAGAAGTGTCGGTGATTTGCAACATTGACTTGTGATAATGCAGGAGTGAGTCATGTGACAACATTCTATTCTGTTGAGTCAGAGGTTGGAAAGAAACAATTTTTAAAGGACAGGCCTAAAGGTGACTCATGACTCCAGAAAACTTCAGTCTTCCTTTGAAGACAAGTCAGTGTGCAAATAAGGATCTGGCAGTTTTACTCAATCATTTAACACTATGATAGTGTCTCCATTTACCAAATGGCTTAAATGAATTGATTGATGGGGGAAAACAGGCAAAATACTTAGTTTCTGGGTGTTTTGACAAACTTCAGTTCCTATATAGTTTGTGGTTTCAACTGAGATGATAGCTACAGGCTGATGTGACATAACTTTTCTATCTTTACAAGTATGTACCTAATCAACAACCTGATATTGGTTATTCCTTCACAAATTTGGGAAACAGACTGATAGAAAAGAGAAAAAAATTATTTACTAACTTGTTTTCCACTCAACAGACATATAGGTTATGCATCCTCACAAATGTTGGTTCCACTTTCTAAGGCCACTTAGTGAGTAACACAAATCTGTATTGTGGATATCTTACTTGCTTCTAATTTCCTGGCATATGGAGATAATTGTTATATGTAAAACAATGTTTTAAAAATAATACACCTAGGGCCAGTGCCGTGGCTCACTTGGCTAATCCTCCGCCTGTGGCACTGGTATTCCATATGGGCGCCAGGTTCTGGTCCCAGCTGCTCCTCTTCCAGTCCAGCTCTCTGCTGTGGCCTGGGCCCTGCATCGCATGGGAGACCAGGAGGAAGCACCTGGCTCCTAGCTTAGGATAGGCACAGCGGGCCAGCTGTAGCAGCCTTTAGGGGGGTGAAAAAACGGAAGGAAGACCTTTCTCTCTATCTCTCTCTCTCTCACTGCCTGTAACTCTACCCGTCAAATAAATAAAATCTTAAAAAAAATACACCTATTTGAATCTTTTATTTTTTGATTTAAAACATATTTCTCAACAATGTATTTATATAAATTAGCATACTGATCATCTCCAAATAGCATCAGACACTGGATAGATGAATTATCTATCCAGTTGTATAAATCATTTGGGCTGATTGAGGGACAGTGATCTTTGTCCCAGCACTCATACATCATTTTTCCAAATGCATATATTCCTTATCAAATTAATTAACAATAGTAATATTGTGCTTTATTTTTGCTTTCTTTGTTTCTTTACCTTGTCATGTAGCGCACCATTTATTTGTTTTGAAGTTATAAGCCAATGGAAAAATACCATTTTCCATCCTATTAAAATTAAGACCTCTGTCAGCAATAAGTTAAAAACAGCTGAACAAAAACACTTCAAACTTGGCAGGTGGCTGGGACTCCTGAGGAATCATGTCACAGCTAAGTTTCAAAGAAATATTTGAAATTAAAGTTTAGAGATTTTTAAAGGTCCCTTCTGAGTCCAAATTTTGGCAGATGTCAAGATTTGAGGAAATCATTTTGGAAGAGAAAAAACTATTTCAACCTTCTTTTCCACCCCTGCCCAGACAGATTAAAGCAAGGTCTGAATCAGCAATGGGGTTGAAAGGCAGAAATCCTACCACAGTAACTTAAGAAGATCTTCATCCCTGCAGTCTAATTATTTAGGTGTTAATGTGGTGTGGTGCAATCAGAATCATCTAGGTAAAGCTTCTAGACACATTTGAATCATTAGTGTACACATTTGGAAAACCCCCTTGTCATCTCTAGAATTCAATTTTTGCATGTTTCCAATGAGGATCATAATAACGGGAACTGGCTTTTAATTGCAATATTTAAAAAGACACTTTGAAAAGGTAAAGGAAATTAAGCCCTTCATACTCTCCCCCTACTCCTAGTCTACCATACAAAATTATTGGAGTATCTCAAGTTTCCTATTTGATTTTGTTAGTATAGACTTGATTTAACTGTTAAGAACATCTAAGATTACATCATTCTCATATGCAGAAGTTGTGACAATGTTTATTCAATGTCATGGAAGTCAGCACTCTAAGATGAATCATTTTTAAAGTTGATAGTGCCAAGATGATGAAATCAGCCATTTTCCAATCTGATTTGGTAATCAGATAATCAACATATGTGACCCAAACAGACTAAATTCTAATCATTTCCATTTTCAACTTTGTCAGTAATTGGAATTTTCAGTAAGATTATGCAATGCAAGCCACATTTTTTTTTTTTTTTTTTTTTTGCAGAGAAGTGTGAGAAAGAAATGAAGTAACAATTAAGGAGTATAAATATTAGGGTAGTATGTATTGACAAAGATAGAATTTAAGTAATTTTTAAGAGAAGTATAATGTTCATTATCAACATATTTTTTATACATAAACTGAACAAGGTATCGCAAAGTATCATGCTACAGAATGAGTTAAGAAACATACTATTTGCATTTTAAAAACTTATATTTCATGGCCTCGCATTGTGGTGCAGCAGATTACACTGCTGTTGCATTACCAGTATCCTATATTGGATCTTAGTTTTCAGTTCCTAATGTTTGCCTGAGATCCAGGTCCCTGGTAATGGACTTGGGAAAGTAATGTAAGATGGCTCAAGTACCCTATCCCCTGTCATCTACTTAGGAGACCTGGATGAGTTCCAGGCTTCTTCCAGTGAACCAGCTGATAGAAGATCAATTCCTTCCTTCCTTCCTTCCTTCCTTCCTTCCTTCCTTCCTTCCTTCCTTCCTTCCTTCCTTCCTTCCTTCTTTCCTTCCTTCCTCTCTCTCTCTCTCTCTCATTCAAATAAATAGATAAATAAATAAATCCTGGGGCCCGCACTGTGGCACAGCAGGTTAAAGCCCTGGCCTGAAGCTCTGGCATCCCATATGGGCACCGGTTCTAGTGCCAGCTGCTCCCCTTCCAATCCAGCTCTCTGCTATGGCCTGGAATATCAGTAGAAGATGGGCTAAATTCTTGGGCCCCTGCACCCACGTGGGAGACCTGGAAAAGTTCCTGGCTCCTGGCTTCGGATTAGCGCAGCTCCAGCTGTTGTGGTCATCTGGGGAGTGACCAGCAGATGGAAGACCTCTCTCTATCTCTTCCTTTCTCTGTAACTCTTTCAAATAAATAAAATAAATCTTTAAAAATAAATAGATAAATAAATAAATCTTATAAAAAACTAGAATGCATATATCATAGAACTTATACCACAGAAGATGAGAAAGTATAAGTGGGGTAATTGTTATGTAGCAAGTGAATTGTATACATAACAAAAATAAAGAAGTTCAGAGGACGAAAATAATCATTAGGAGCTGGGCAGTCAGAGACCTCAGGGAAGAGTCTGGCTATGAGTGAGTGAGCCAGCACATTAATGTGTATGTGTATTTTATATCAAAATATTTTATGTATATTTTATATCAAAAACTGCTAGAAAAAAAGTGAGTTTCCTAGGAATTGGGTGGAAGTAGAAAAGTTGGCTAAAGTTTAAAGTAATTCCCATGGCAATTGTGCTGAAATCATCAAAAAGAGAAACAAGTAGACTTTTTTGCAATGTTGAAAGGCAAAGGATCCAAATTAGCACTGGCACCAAAATTAACTAAGTTTAAACTCAAGGCATACAAGTTATTTTACTAAGAAACATACAGAGGGTTTATGATGAATTATTGAGGTAGCAAAATTCTGGCCAGCAGCTTGGAGGGAATGCACAAAAGCAGAGGGAGACTGAGCCAACAATCTGGTAAGATTACAATCCAGTGGGATTATAGAGAAGGAGTTGCACAGACTCCACTCACATAGACTAGAGTCTCATGGATGCCACTGGAATGTGCAGGATCTCATTCTCATCTCATTATATTGGCAATCTACTAATTTCAGCCAATAGTATTTAGAACCTGTAATAAATTGCCAATTATGCTTCCACTTCTACAAGATCTTTGTCTCTCCTCAAACTCAAGATCTGTGTTGGTATTTTGTACATCTAGGAAAATAAAGTTCAGGGCAGAAAAGTGGCTGGCTTTATAAAAATGACTCTCCTGCGTCTATTACTCATTGGTTCTGTATTATCTCTGAAATCCTCAACTGGCATTAGGCAGCAATATGGTAGGGTGGGAGGTGGCTATTTGAAAGATTGCTCCTTAACTGCTGAAGTGCAGTTTAAGTTCATGACCCACTAGAACCTAGAACCATAGCTGGTCCAAAGCAGTGGTTACTGTAAAGTTTTGGATGTTTTGGATCTTACTCCCAAAATTTCATTGTTTCTGCAGGACAGATGTTAATTCTTGGGGTTAATCTCATCAGAAGGACTCAGTTTTATTACTACATTAAAAGACTGTGCTAATTAAACACACATGTAACATACATCCATATTTACAATGAAATGAATGATGGAATTGCTTATAATGAGCAATTAGGACATCCCTAAAATGTCCTCAAAACGATTAACCTTGTCTTTTCCAAACCCTTCCCCACTCAGCTTATTTATACATATCTGTGCTGTCAACATTTTTTTTTTTGTTAGATGCCTGCCAGACAACTGGTAGGATACAATGGAACAGCAATTCTTAGCCCACAGAGCTCAAGAGCCACTTAATCAGTGAAAAGAGTATCCGCAGTGCTATGGTCTGAGATTCCTTTAAAATAGCTACTCCACAATCCAGACCAGCTGCTGAGTGACAAGACTGCATGCATAACCCAGGAGGAAAACAGAAGCTGGCCATTCCTGCTTTCAGATAATGTGCGATTTTAAGCATATTATCCCATTATGTAAGCACAAATTTTAATTCCTTTCATTTTACATTCCATTTATTCTTCACCACCCATCAGATATGTCAGGCAGTATAATATCTGAATTGTACAGGTACAAAAATTGAGGTCAGGGTAATAAGAAATATGCTCTACATTTTATGTTGCCTGTGAGAAAACAGAAAGTTCTACCCAAACCATTTACCTGAGACTTACTCTTTCTTTGTTGAAAGATACTACTTGTTAAGTTGTGCCAATGACATTGGGGATCTAAAATCATTGCTTAGATGCTATGTTAATTTTCAATTATTTCTTTTCACCCAAATCAATAGCACACAGGAATAATTTATATTCCTTACATGGTAAATTTTTTTTTCTTAAAAAAATTTATTTGTTTATTTGAAATTCAGAGTTATACAGAGAGAGAAGGAGAGGCAGAGAGAGAGAAAGGTCTTCCATCCACTGGCTGCTTCACTCCCCAGTTGGCCACAATGGCCAGAGTTGTGCTGATCTGAAGCCAGGAACCAGGAACTTCCTCCGGGTCTTCCCATGCGGGTACAGGGGCCCAAGCACTTGAGCCATCTTCTACTGCTTTCCCAGGCCATAGTAGAGAGCTGGATTGGAAGAGGAGCAGTCGGGACTCGAACTCGCACCCATATGGGATGCCAATACTTCAGGCACGGCTTTACCTGCTACGCCACAGTGCTGGCCCTGGTAAACCATTTTTAGACAAGACATTTTTTCATGTGGATCATTAGGAGGAATATGGCATAGCATTTATAGTTTTGTGGACCTTTCTTTCACCCATAAGAGGTTTTCAATCATCAGGATTTAAATGTTAGTCAAGCCCCAGTGGAAAGAAGGGACCATCAAAAAAGGATGTACTTTTCTCTGAGGGGAGGAGAGAACTTACACTTTGCATACGGCCCTGTCTAAACGGAATTTGTGGACTCAAAAGGCTTCCATTGCCTTAGCAGCTCATATCAAGAGCCTCTGGTGGTCACTGATGCCAAAAATAAGAGTGTTAATTGTTAAGTCAACAACAGGAGTCACTGTGCGCTTACTCCCCATCTTGGACCTCTGTCCTTAATGAGGTGTGCAATGAGAATTATTGGTAATAATTGGTCTTCAAACTGTACTTTATACTTTGTGTGTCTGTGTGGGTGAAAACAGTTGAAATATCTACTTAGTATAGAGTTGGTCTTCTGTATCTAAAGTCAGTTAAAAATGATTCTTAATGGAAAATGGAATGGGAGAGGGAGTAGGAGGTGGGATAGGAGTGGGGGTGGGAGGGCAAGAATGGAGGAAAGAAACACTACATCCTTAAAGGCTGTACATATGAAATCTGTATTCATTAAATAAAACCCTTCAATAAATAAATAAATATTAGTCAAGGCAAGAATCTCTCCAACAGCAATTCCTTAAACCAGTAGATAGAATTGAATAGTGGATAGCAATTTCAGTGAGACTGATTCCTTTTCTCAAGATCTTGCCATTGAGTTATGTTGGTGTCTGTAAGCTGACTAAGGAAAAATATTCAATATGTAGAAAAATATAATTGATCATCTGAACATTGGCTAAATATGAAAAATGGAAATAATTAGCATGATATTACTAAAAATAATTTGTAGAAAAGTTTATTTGAGCCATATTTCAAAGAGTATTCAAGATGTATGTGTATAAGTATCTCACATAATTTGGAGAAAATGATAGGAGTCTTCCATTTGCGAATCTCATGCCTAAATCAATATTTTATCTTTAATGGTTGTCACTCTGACTTATGGAAAACCAAGCAATTCACTTTATACTTAATCACTTTAGTGATCCTTTGTATTATTACATAGAGTATTGAAAGAACATGGAGTAGAATCAGCATGGCCTGGATTTAAATCGTGGTTATCTTAAAGTATTTTAATGTGTACTTGAGCAAGTAGTTAAAACTGACTGACCTTTCTATAGTCTCTGAATATTTTTATCTACTTATCACAGGACATTGGAGTACAGTTTGTGTATAAACTTTGAATAGAACCTGCCATCGTGGACTATGCTTTTGTCTAAGCAGATGTCATGCTATTACTGGTTAGACATTGAGGAAAAAACATTCTTACTTTTATAAAAACTTCTTCAAATGGAAAACTAAAATTCAACTGAAATTTGAAAACTTAAAACATTTTGAATACATGAAAACAGTAGATAAGACTGGCTATTCAGTCTGTTAATTAATATCTCAATTTGCCTTATGCCATTACCTTCTCTGTGATTCAAATATTTTCATTTAAAAATGTGTTATGTAACACATATACCATGGTTTCTCTCATTTTTCCACTTATTTATTTCCCACTAGTTTTCTTCTTAATAAAGATAAATTTAAAATGTCTATGTCAATTATCTAAATGTTGTGTGAATGCAAGCAACTTGTTTGTGTATGTCCTGTCTACAGACATCTCAAAGGCTTTTGGAAAGTGACATATTAAATAAGAATGAATGGATATATGATTATAATAACATAAGGGAGAATATTTAGTTTTGATTCAGATGGAGGTCTTGTGCCAATTCCCATCACCCTCTTAGGAGTTGGAATAACTTGACAAAAAATGGTGGCATTTGTAGGTTTTGAACAACTAAAGAGTGGTGGAATGTACTAGTTCAATTATACGAGGTTGCTCATATCTACGGTTGTTGACAGCTATCACCTTCGATAGCCAATGGATGTTATTTTGCTTTTTATCATTACTCAAATAGTTTTTATGCTTTAAGATATACATTAATTGACATTTATAACAATAGGAATTCATCTCAGATATGAGATTCAGATTCAGCACTGGAGAGGATCAGAAGCAAGAAGGATGAATTCAGATTCAGTTCCTAGAAATTTGGTCTAGGCTTGGGAGAAGGAACAGAATTCCAAGATACACTTATGTATAAAGTTAGGGATATGGAATTTAGTAAAGAAAATGACATTTGAAAAATTCAGTTAAATACGATAACATAACATTTGTGTTTATCTTTCAATGTTACTTGGTGTATAAGCTTTATTTGGTGACTAGAGTATAATATGTATGGATGGAAAGGTGCTGTGCTAGAAGAATACTTTGTTTCATTTTGAATTACAGGCTGAGTTTTTATTATTTAAAGTATAGCTATTCAGTATGTGAGTTCTGAATGTTTACTTTGAGCCAGGCAATCTACTCAGCATATTGTGGAAGATGATATGAGTTCATCTGTATACATCGATTACTTGCTTACAAACAATGAAGAAATACTTTTTGTGTCTTTGTTCAATTATTTTTAAATTATTACAAGTTTAGCTGAGAAATTAGGAAGCAGAAGTCTGCTTCATGCTGCACAATGGAGCAATTTGGGAAACTTATGAAACTTGGGGGTGACCACTTGTGCCTGTTTGTTGCTTGCTCCAACATCTGAATTAACAGCAAAGTCTTGGTCTATGTGTCTTTCCTGCCAATAATATTACATATTTCTCTTTTGCTATAAATGTTAAAAGGGTTTTATCAATGCAAGATTCCCTGAAAAATTATTTGGACATTATTGTTAATTTGTCACAGAATTTAAAAATAATCATTTCAGAGGGACAGTTTCTGGGAGACTCTGATACCACCACATTCACACTGAAAACACCTATGGAAACTGCGTCTACAGCTCCACGCTTGGTGGCAGTGTTCTGCTGCAAATCTGGGAAAAAGGCTTGGCACAGCTTAGCTGGGATTCAGATTTATTGGAAAGCCAGGCTCCATTTGAATGTGCACATTATTCTTATTGAGAGTCATCAATGCTTTGTCAAACTCTACAAATGTCTTTTGAATGACCATGAAAGTAAAAAGACAGTGAAATGTGGGAGCCAAGCCTTAATGCAGTCATAATAATTTTCACCCCCTATATCTGAGTTCCCAAATCATCCAACCACAGAAAGAACATAATTAGCATGCAAAATGCAAAGGAATGATAGCAACCACGGTGTCCTCCTTTGGACTGTGGGTCAGTCTTGTTTATTCTCCTTAGCTAAACTGGCAGGCAGAAGACAGACAATGAGAGATTAGAGACTGCTTCAGATTTTCTTTTAGTCTTTAAAACATGTCACTTGTAGAAGCCTAATCTTTTAGGAGAGTAAGGTTTTCAAGAGGAAAAAAAATAATCTGATAGAAAGAAATCGTCTAAGGCATTTGTAAATTTTTATGTGTTAAGAAGTGTGAGCTTGCTGTCTACAGACTTAACAATGTGTATATCTGCTACATAAATGTACACAAAGACATTTATTTAAGTCATCCAGATATTTATTTCTGGATATGGTTGCTAAAACTGCAACACACAAGCATCCAAATTTCTATCCCAAATGCTGCTCAAGACTGTAGATAATTAAATATTTGTAGTTGCATGGGGGAAACAAAGCAGAATCAATAACAGGCTTTCTAATTAAAAATCTGTACCTATTCATAGTTCTGGCATTTGTTAGTTTCAGATGGAATTGTTGCTGATCAAATTTATTTACTGTTTTACTCAGATGCTGAAGTGCTTAAATTTGGCTGTCATTATTAAGTGAACCACAGCAAGGCACTTTTTCTCAGGTAGGACAAAGGCTACAGAGGAGTCTACAAGATGAGATAACATATTATTATATAGGATCAGGTTAACTTGATTCATATAATCCCTCTTTGATTCACCAAATACAGTGAGTAGAATAATAGGAGTGGCCCCAGGATAGGAGATGTCTTCTTCTTTTTTTTTTTTTTTTTCATGCTATTCTCCACAGTCTCTTTCAACCTCAACCAATCATTTGATTCTTGTGAGTGAATGCTCCCACAAAATGTTATATGAAAGCATACAGAGCAAAATGATAAACACTTCTTTTTTAAGATGTATTTATTTGAAAGTCAGAGTTACACAGAGAGAGAAGGAGAGGCAAAGAGAGAGAGAGAAAGAGAGGTATTCCATCTGCTGTTTCCCTCTCCAGATGGCCACAATGGCTGGAGGCACGCCAATCCAAAGCCAGGAGCCAGGAGCTTCTTCCGGGTCTCCCACATGGGTGCAGTGGCCCAAGGACTTGGGCCATCTTCTACTGCTTTCCCAGGCCATAGCAGAGAGCTGGCTTGGAAGAGGAGCAACTGGGGCTTGAACCGGCGCCCATATGGGATGCTGGCACTGCAGTCGGCAGCTTTACCTGCCCTCTATGCCACAGAGCTGGCCAATAACTACTTCTGAATGTAGAAGTCACAAAATGATTATACTGATGGCTGACATATGTCCCAGGACATATTTACATGTCTCTGTCTCATTCTTTATCTCTTTTTTCTCCTTTTCTTACAATAGCTCTATGGAAAAAAAGAAAGACATTATAATAATTCTTATTTTGCTAATGGAGAAGTGCAAACACCGGGAAGTAACTAATTTATCTTTAAAGACACTGAGGAGGTAAGCACTTACTCTAGTAGTAAGATGCCTGTGTCCCCTAGCAGAGCTCCAGATCCTGACTCTAAAGCAGATCCTGGGAGGCAGCAGATGATGGCTCTAGTACTGGAGTCCCTGTCAGCCACAAGAGGGTTCCTAGCTCCCGGCTTTGATCCTGGCACAGTCCCAGCCATTATGGGCACTGAGAGTGAACCAGGGCCGGCGCCGCGGCTCACTAGGCTAATCCTCCGCTTTGCGGCGCTGGCACACCGGGTTCTAGTCCCGGTCGGGGCGCCGGATTCTGTCCCGGTTGCCCCTCTTCCAGGCCAGCTCTCTGCTGTGGCCAGGGAGTGCAGTGGAGGATGGCCCAAGTGCTTGGGCCCTGCACCCCATGGGAGACCAGGGTAAGTACCTGGCTCCTGCCATCGGATCAGCGCGGTGCGCCGGCTGCAGCACTCCAGCGCGGCCATTGGAGGGTGAACCAACAGCAAAGGAAGACCTTTCTCTCTCTCTCACTGTCCACTCTGCCTGTGGAAAAAAAAAAAAAAAAAAGAGAGAGAGAGAGTGAACAAGGATTTGGGAGCCTATCTATCTGCCTTTCTCAAAAAAGACAGGCAGAAAGAGAGCAAATATTGAAAAACTGGTAAAAGATATGTTCAAGATTTGAATGAAGCCTTACAATATTTTGAACAATATTGTTTGAACACCACAACCATGTGATCTGGTCAGTTGGTTAGAAATTCAACACATCTACTCAACAAAGAAGGACATATCATACAATGTATGTAGGCACGTCTATAAAAAAAAAATAATAGTGTCAGTCTATCATGCCAGCATCTTTAGGATGAGATGATTGAACCTTATTTATACCTACCTTGGTTTCTTAGTTTAGTCGTCACTCAAAAATTGATCCGTAAGTTAGAAAACTTGTAAGCATTGTTCACCATATCTGTATGGTCCTATTTGAAATAATTCAATTCAAGCCAAATTCAAGGGATTTTATAGTTCTTATTTGTGTCTATGAGATAAACATATCATTTCAGGATTTACTTTCATCCAGAATTTACATTGAGACTGAATATACTTACAATTAATATGCAGCATTTTATATTATAGTAGTGTTTCAATGTATTGTTTTCCAATGATTTAATCTAAGTAGAAAAATCAGTTACCATAACTTATTTTGTGACCAAAGAAAATAAAGTCTAATGACTTAACAATGTTTCTAACATAGTTTGTGGGAGGTCCGGGCTAGGATTCAAGTATGTAAAAAAGTTCTCTCACTCTAGTTACCACACAAAGGGGTTTTCCTGTTACCTTCCCAGTCACATCCATACTATGACCAAATACTCAAACAGGGACCTCCCCGACAACAGGTTCTCAAAGCTCACTTTTGGTTAGAAGTCATATATGGAGGGTAAAAAGGTAAAAAGAAAGCCAAGATATTTTGTTGCAGGAACTCTTTTGTTATAAATATATTCATTCAACAAAATCTAAGCAGCGTTCATTGGCCACAGCGGTGTGCTGGGTCCTGCGCTTGGCATTTACAGTTCAAGGTAAATAAGACAAGCTATTTGTTTTTAGTCTGCTTGTATTGCTGCAATCTTTGCCGTTTCCCTCCCTAGTTTCAGAATCCTATGGTTCTTTCCCCTATAGCATTTTTTCATACTTATATATAACTAATTTGTGATAGGAAATTTCATTAATAAAAGAGTAAACTTTTAGGACAAAGGATACTCCCAGGAACTAAACAAGGAGGGCAGTGCACATTCCAGCTATTTCAAAAGCAATCCTTCGTATATCAAACAAGAACAAAGCAATCAAAACCACCAAAAATTCCCACAGATCTAGGCCTGTCTCTAACATTTGTGATGTCCCAGGCCAGAGTACAAGTAGAAGATGGTAACCCAGTCCCTTTCTCTCAGTCCTAGCATTCCTTTATCTCTGGGGAGACTCCACAAACTGGACATACAAAGGATTTTCCTGCCATGGTCTTTCCAATTTCTAAACAATTTAGTATTGGCAGTTTCGCACAGGCAACCTGGATTTCCATGGAGGGACATTCTGAGACCAGTGCCCACGGATAGTCTAGAGGTGGATACAGGGAATTTTGGAAAAGAAGAATGTGCATTGTCTGGAGCAGGGTAGCATGGCCTCAAGAAGCACCTCTTTTTGGCTACAAGGTCTTTTCACACCAAAGAACAAATGATGGTCAGAAAAGGATCCGACGGCAGCCCTCTAGACTTTCATGGTGCAGAAGTCCCATTCTTCAGGTGAAGTTAGTTCAGGAGCTGTTTCTGGTAAAAATTAAAATGAGGCACATTTTTCCCTAGCTTCCTCAAGCATTTCTGGTTTCCACTGTTTTTCTGTTGTTTTTAAATCTGTCCTTCAGGCTTTGAAGAATGCAGAATTGATCCCCTATGACACCTATCTAAGATCGCTCTCTTGAGGAGTTTCTTCATAATCGGTGCTTGCCTTTTTGTCAGTCCTGGGTCGCAATAGGCTACAAATGTTCCATATGTCCATAAACCTTGAGGAAATAGTTTACCTAATAAAAGCAGAACCTTAGATCCCACCCCCGCATCCACTGAATCAAAATCTGCATTTTGGCATGATTATCAGATGATCTGCATGCACACTAAAGTATGAGAGGCATTGATCTAATACACTTGTTCAGTAAAGATATACAAATACTTTTAGTAAATGGATGAAATCCTTTTTCGGACATAAATACCAGGCAATATTTTGTAATTTAAAAAAATATAGCTATTATGACATTTGAAGTTTATTCTTCACCTTACCTTGCACATAATATATATTCCAAAAGTACTTAGTGAACAATTAGACATCTCATTTCAGTAAACTACAGTGAATCACACAATATTGGCCATTTGCTAGCTTGGCTCTTCAGCGAGGCGTGACGGCCCCTGCATTTGTTGGGTTGGTATCACTCTTCATTGCCATGTATCTTTTACCAGAAGGTCTGGAAAGTTACTTGTATTTCTTCCAGGACTCTGTAATAAGTAATAAATGGAGCCTTACAAAAACTGTAGCAGCATAACAGTTGGGTCAGTTTTGTAAAGAAAAATGCACAAGACCAATCTCAATAAATTCTACTTAGTGTAAATATTTATGTATTTTTTTCAAATACAACAATTATTTCACCAGCAAAACATTCCAGATAGAACAGACAAGCACCTTTCTTAAACTTTGGTTTCTTTCCTTTATAAAATCCTGTCCAGATAGTTTTCACACTTTTTAAATATTTTTCAGTTTCTACTTTGCTGTGGATAAGAGTACAGAAGACAAAGCCTCACTAGCATGTTTGTAGTTTATCTCTTTGAACACTAAAACAGTTACATAGCCCTCATTTTGTCCAGCTGTTTTCTACTGGTCAAGTTCATTGGTTCTGAGACTAGCTACTTGTTATGTTTCTTCTTTACCATGGTGGTGCTTGAAGTTGTGTGGCTGAGTGTTAACTAAACATACCTTTATTGTATCTATAGCTGTTTCCATATTTTGCTGTCAGGATAATTTTTATGTTCATCTCTTCTAGATTCTTCTTAAAAGCCAGATTATAGCATTATCTGTCACTTTCCCCTCTTTTTATTTAAGTGGTTTACCTAAAACAGATAATAACTGAAGACAGTCTAATAGTTTTCTAAAATTTATGGTTGTTGAAACAAAGTCAAGATGAAAGAAAAAGGAAAAATATTCATATTGACTGAATTTTTAAAAATCTAGATAATATCCATAGATCAGGGAATGGGGGTCAAAAGGACTTCAAGGGATGTTAATAGTCCAATGTTTCTGAACAATTATTAGAAAATATATGTATCAGACGTTAAAGATAAGGATGAATTGTAAAAATAAACAAGCACATGTATCTGAAATAATAAATAACAATGATAGAAAAAGTTCAGAGAAATAAAAAATGGCAATGAGTATATATGGAGTAAATTTACCAATTAGGAGTCAGAGTTGTGGTATAGCAGGTAAAGCCACTGCCTGCAATGATGGCGTCCCATATGGGAGCTAGCTCATGTATTGACTGTTCCACTTCTGACCCAGCTCTCGGCTAATGGCTTGGGAAAGCAGCAGAGGATGGCCCAAGTGCTTGGGCCCCTGCAGCCATGTAGGAGACCCAGAGGATGCGCCTGGCTCCTGGCTTCAGTCTGGTCCAACCCAGTCTGTTGAAGCCATTTGGGGAGTGACCCAGTGGATGGAAACCCTCTCTCTCTCTCTCTCTCTCTCTGACTTTAAAATAAATAAATTAACTTTAAAAAGAGAGACAATCAACAAGAGTTCCAACTTTAAAAAATAAATACATAACTAAATAAATTTACCAATGAAAAAAGAATAGTGAATTATATTGAATTTTTTTTATATTTTCTTTTTAAAATATGAAAAGGCTTATATTAGAAGGATTAAGTAATAATAATAATATCAAGCAAATACTTTCCAAAATAAAGCTGTCAATATAAAATACGTCACTTTTGGCCGGCACCGCGGCTCACTAGGCTAATCCTCCGCCTGGCGGCGCCAGCACACCGGGTTCTGGTCCCGGTTGGGGCGCCGGATTCTGTCCTGGTTGCCCCTCTTCCAGGCCAGCCCTCTGCTGTGGCCAGGGAGTGCAGTGGAGGATGGCCCAGGTGCTTGGGCCCTGCACTCCATGGGAGACCAGGAGAAGCACCTGGCTCCTGGCTCCTGGCTCCTGCCATCGGATCAGCGCGGTGCGCCGGCCGCAGCGCGCCGGCAGCGGCGGCCATTGGAGGGTGAACCAACGGCAAAAGCAAGACCTTTCTCTCTGTCTCTCTCTCTCACTGTCCACTCTGCCTGTCAAAAAAAAAAAAAAAAAAAAAAACACGTCACTTTTAGGCAGAGGGGATAATTGCTTAATAATGAAAGTTACAATATGGGCTGGTGCTGTGGGGTAGTAAACTAAACCTCCGCCTCTGGCACTGGCATCCCATATGGGTGTCGGTTCATGTCCAGGCTGCTCCTCTTCCAATCTCAGCTCTCTGCTTATTGCCAAGGTATGCAATGGAAGATGGACCAAGTTCTTGTGCCCCTGCACCCTTGAGGGAGAATCAGAAGAAGCTCCTGACTCCTAGCTTTGGATGGCCATTTGGGGAGTAAAGCAGTGGATGGAAGACCTTTTTCTCTGTCTCCCTCCCTCTGTCTGTAACTCTGTCTCTCAAATAAATAAAACAAAATAAAATTTTAAAAATTTACAATGAATTTAGTTATAAACATTTAAACATATGTTCACCTAATACAGTAACCTCAATTATATGAAGCCAATGTGCTGACATTAAAGAGAGAAAGCACAATCCTAAAGAGAGATACCAAATGAATTGGAAAGTTATTTAATATTCAATAGTATGGAAGACTGAAAAAAATGAAATGAACAGACCTTTCTTAAAAACATATATAAATTTTTTCTTCCAACATTAGAGGGTAAAGATTTTCCTCAACACAATGAATTTAACAAAACTTTAAAGTAAATAAAAGCAACAAATTTCTAAAAACAAGGTAATGTAAACAATGATCTCCCCATCATGATGTATATAAATTAGAAATTAATAATTAAAAAATAAATCCAAAATTTCCACATTTCTAAATTAAAATGTATACTGCTAAATAGCTGTGTTACAGAAAAAATAAAATTTTAATTATTCTTAGATATCAAAAGTCAATATAAATGCTCCATATAAAAATTGAAGTTAAAAAAAGAAAAAAATGCAAAAATAAGTGGAAGAAATAAACAATGAAATAAAAGCAGGGGCCAGAGCTGTGGCATAGCAGGTAAAACCACCACCTGTGTTGCTGGCATCACATATGGGTACAGGTTCAAGTTCTGGCTACTCCTCTTCCAATCCAGCTCTTTGTGATTCCCTGGGAAAGCAGTAGAAGATGGTTCAAGTGTGTGGGTCCCTGCACCCACATGGGAGACCCAGAGGAAGCCCCTGGCTGCAGATTGGCACAACTCCAGCTGTTGCAGCCATTTGGGGTGTGAACCAGCAAATGGAAGACGTTTCTTTCTGTTTCTCCCTTTCTCTGCATGTTAGTCTATCTCTCAAGTAAATAAATAATAAAAAATTGAATCTTTAAAACAAAATGAAAGCAGAAGTTAGTCTCGATCAAAAACCAAAAGCAAAGATATAATAGAGAAGGCCCAGAAACCCAAAATTTACTTTTTTAATGAAATTAATTCCATTGACTGGTTAAGAAAAGATTCAAAGAGCAAAGTCACAGCTAAATCATCATATAGCTGAAAGTGAGACATATTACAGATCAACCAGACATTAAAAGGGTATAATAACTACATGCCAATAATTTTGAAAACATTAATTAATAGAATTTCTGGAAAAAATTTATTTTCTTATTTGAAAGATAGATTTACTGAGACAGAGATAGAGGGAAAGAGAGATCTTTCATCCATTGATCCACTCCCCCAGTTGACTACAATGGCAGGTACTGGGCCTCTGAAGCGAGGATGCTAGAACTCCATCTGGATCTTTCCCACATGGTTGGCAGGTATCTGAGAACCCGGGCCATCTTCTGCTGCTTTCCTAGGAGCTGGATTGAAAGTGAAGTAGCCAAGACTAGAACTGGTGCCCACATGAAGGCAGATGTCTCGGGTGGCAGCTTAATCCTCTGTGTGACAACACCAGCCCCAGTGCAACGAAACTTTTAAGAAAGATAGCATTCCAATTTTTGACATACTTTTTTGCAAATAAAAAATTATTCTTTATAACTCATTACAGAAGCTATTAAAACTCTGACATTAAAAAAGACAAATATATTACAAGAAATTTAGAAAAAGTCCAGTCATTCATGAATGCAGACAGAAGAGTCCTAAACACAATTTAATTCGCCAAACCTAAGAATGTACAAAAGATATAATATAGAATGACAAATTCAGATTTAACAAAGACATGTAACTATAATTTAATATTAGCCAATTAGTAAGCAAAATTTGTCACATTAATAGAAAAATAAAGAAGGAAATAGTATGATTATCTCAACTTATGTAATCTTGAAAATTTTCAATATATATTTTTCATGAAAGTTCTTAGTAAATTAGAAACAGAAAATATATTCCATAATCTGCATTACTTTAGAGTGAAGATTATTGTAAACAGTGAAGCATTAGAAATGTTATCTTTGATGTTTTAAAAGAAAACATTGCATACCTCTATTATTACATATTATAATAAAGTTGTTATGCTATGCAACACAACAAGATATAGAAATTAAAGTTAGTAGAATTGCCAAGAAGGAGTTTAAAAAGTGTCATTCTCTGCTAAAGACATGATCATTTCCATAGGAAGAACAAAGAAATTTTTAGCTGTATTGGTAAAATATTTGAGAAATAGACCAATTTTCAAATATACTGCCATTTTTGATGGACTTAAACAGAGTCTACCAAACAGAATCAAACAGTCTCTCTAAAACATGAAACAAACAAAAAATACAAGGCAAAAATAGGGCAAAATTATTAATAAACTTGATGTCTGGCTGCTAAATAAATAAGATTGCACACAACTTTGGTAAAATTGGTCTTCTTAAACATACATGGGCAACTATCAATTTGACAAAAGAAGTCTCCTCATTCAAGGGATTTAAATCATTCCAACCATCCTCTATCATGACAATGCAAGTAAGCCAAGAATTGGAAAAAAGTACATAACTATAAATCCCCCAAGAGTTTGCAACTTTAAGCAACATATTTCTTACAATACATTAAGAAAAGTCATAATGTAAATTAGAGAATAAATTATGATAATGAAAATCTGGCATATAAAAATTCATAGGATGAAGTTTATGAAACTCACTGATTTGCCTTTCAGTTCCAAATTGCCCCCCTTTCCTTGCTTGACCTTGCATACATTTCTCCTTTGTGAACTGGCACTAGGTCAGACTTCATCATAGGAGGATCTGGAAAAACTGTAGGAAATAAAAACTGTTTCCTGGTTCCTGTATGTTTCTGCTCCTCAGATGGATGCAAATTAGCTCTGCACAGTTTCCCAGTGTTTCTCCCCGACCCACCCACGTCTCCCCAGTGAGCATCACAGTGTGCCACCTCTTCACAGTAGCTTCCCCAAGTATCCTGGGGAGTTTGTAACCAGGATGGCAACAATCCAAGAGGCCTCTTCCCCTAGATAACCAGACAGAAAGGGACACTTCCTCAAAGATTTTCAGGCCCAGATAGGGGAAAGTACCTGAAGAACCAGCCAGAAGGATTGAGCAGGAGTGACTGTGAATTAACCTTTCCCTAATTTGAATACTAAGGTCTTGCCATAGGAGGAACTTGTCTTATTGCCATAATATGTGATACATACAAAAGCACGCTTCTGAACTGTGGCTTTTATGAGCTTGCCTACCCGTTCAGATGATAAGAACTTCCCCTCTTGCATATTCATTTCCTCTTTAAATAGAAGATATGTGAGGCCAGCTTCATGGTGTAGTGTGTTAAGCGGCTGCCTGGGACACTGACACCAGTTCGAATCCTGGTTTCTCCACTTCCAATCTAGCTCCATGCTAATGGTCCGGAAAAGCAGTGAAAGACGGCCCAAGTGTTTAGGCTCCTCCTCTTCCTTCCACATGGAAGACCTGGAAGAAGCTCCTGGCTCCTGGCTTCTGGCATTGGCTTGGCCCAACCATGGTCATTGTGGCCATCTGGGTAGAGAAGTAGATGTAGATTCTCTTTCTCTCTCTGTTTCTTTCTATTACTCTCCTTTCTGTATAACTCTGACTTTCAAATAAATATATCAATTTTAAAAAAGAAAAGAAATACTCAAACCTCTTGCTCAGGGAGCCACAGCTTTGGAAGTGAATTCCATTGGTCTTCTTTCTAATTTGCAGCTAATAAAGGTAGTTTTGAATGACAACTCCGGATGTGTTCATTGATCACAGTCACCAAGAAACAGACTCACAATTTGACTGGGTAATAATTTCCTCCACAACCATCACTCTTGCAGGTAGCTTTAGCGAATAAGACCTCTGAACATTTTCCCTAACCTTGAGGCAGGCAATTCTCCAACAAACTCCACAAACCCAATATTTCATCCTCCTACCGTCCAATGGGCCATTGCCACACCCTCTCCAGTGAAATCTGGGTCACAGTTGTAGAGAAAGGAAACTTTCTATCCCTGAAAGTTCTACCTGAGAAAGCAGTTCCTCTCTGTTTGTCTTAATAGTCTCCAAAGTTGTCCTTTTATCTCACTCATTATTTGTTATAATTAATGTTTTCTGTAGTAAAATTCTTTGCAAATTCCTATGCAGATTTTGTTCTCTGAGGTAATCCTTGATTGACACAAATAAAACAGTACTTGAGGGAAATTTATAAACCTCAACTTACACATTAGAATAGAAGAAAAGTTTGAAATCAAGGATCTAAGTATACATCTCAAAGAAGATTCAGTAAAATATAAGAGTAATGTGTTGACACTCATGAACATTAAAATATGTTTTGTCTAAAAATCAATTAATGTAATTCACATATTATCAGAAATATTTACAAAATAATTCAGCCATGTTAATAAAAGCATAGAAAGAATTTTGAAATATTCATTTTCATTTTTCATATCTATCAAATAAACTTATTTTTAAGACTTAATTTCTTTTGATTATTAATTTTAAATTTACAGAAACAAAAATTATGAGGTAATACTATAATGAGATCCTATATAGCTCTCACTCCATTTCCCCTGTTAACATCTCATTTTAGTACCTTTGTCACAATCAGTATCTTTGTCTCACTCAACCTCCCATCTTTTTTAAATCTAAACTACTTTTACCCCTCTCATGTCTTCTAACCTCTAATAATGAACATTTTATATTAGCTCCTACATATAAGAGAGAGCATGCACTATTTGTATTTTTATGTATGAATATTTCAGTCAACATGTTACCCTCCAGTTTCAACCATTTTAACTGCAGATGAGAGAATTTCATTCTTTTTTAATAGCTGAATAATATTCCATTATATATATATATATTTATATCACAATTTCTCTATGCATTCTTTGTTGGTGGACACATTGGTTTATTGCATTAATTGGGTATTAAGAACAATGTTGTTAGAAACATGGCAAAACAACTCTCATTTTGATACAGTAAATTTACTTCTTTTTGATATGTATCCAGTAGTGGAAATGATGGATCATATGGCAATTCTATTTCTAGTTTTATAAATAATCTCCATACTCTTTTCCACAGTGACTGTAGCCTGCAGTAATTTACTTTCCTACCAACAGCATATAGTAGTTACCCTTTTCCATAGCCCTATTGGCATTTATTACTCTCTGTCTTTTGGATAAGTCATTCTCTACCCCCAACCTTCTTGGATAATTGCAATTCTGATGGGATATATCTTTTCATTATATAGCTTTTCATAATTTTCTTTACATATGTCTGTATATGTTGTGATGGATTTATACCTCAGTATTTCTAGAAATAGACATGCCATATTATCCAGCAGTCCCAGTATATTTATTTGCTTTTTTTTTTTTTTAAAAAAAAAGAAGAAGATTGTATTTGTTTGCTAGAAAGTCAGAGTTACAGAGAGGTAGAGACAGAGAGAAAAAGAGGTCTTTCATCCCTCTCCAGGTGGCAGCAATGGCCAGTGCTGTGCTGATCCAAAGCCAGGAGCCAGGAGTTTCTTCTGGGTCTCCCACATGGGTACAGGGGCCCAAGGACTTGGTGTGGGGAGCAACTGGGAGCAACTCGGACTAGACTAAGTTACTGGAATTAAGACTTATTCTATGCATCTGCTCTCCCACAATATGGCGCTGGGAGAGGAGTAAAAACAGCTTCTACACAGCTGCCTCCAGTTCAACCAATAGACTGTGGGACCTGCTCCTGATTGGAGGAGAGCAGCGTACTCGGCGTGTGGGTAGCAGAGTTGGGATTGGTGGAAGAGGACTATAAAGGAGGAGAGAGACAACATGCACGAGGAACATCTAAGGGGAACATCTATCTGAAGGAACACCTGTGCAGCCCCCGAGAGAGCCGGCCGGCGGCGTGCCGCTCCCCTGCGGAAGTGGGGAAAGTGGCCAGGGGGAACCGCCCTTCCACGGAGGTGGGAGGGACGGTAGCCAACCCGGGAAGAACCAGCAGCAAACCCGGGGAGGGCCGAGCAGACGAAAGAACAGCGCAGGGTCCTGTGTCATTCCTCCACGAAGAGGGGGAGCGACACTTGGGCCATCTTCTACTGCTTTCACAGGCCATAGTAGAGAGCTTGATTGGAAGTGGAGCAGCCAGGAGTCAAACCGGTGCCCATATGGGATGCCAGCACTGCAGGCGGCGCCTTTACCTGCTATGCCACAGTGCCACACCACCCTCAGTAAATTTCTAAAGACAAGGGACACATGCTCCACCATTTTTTTTTTTTGGCAGCACTGTTCACAATAGCCAAAATATGGAATCAACCAAGATATTTATCACCAGATTAATGTATAAACAATGTTATATAAATATATACATATATATAATATACAGAAGATGAAATATTATTCAGCTATAAATGCGAATGAAATTCTTTCTTTTGCATCTGAAGTAGTTGCAACTAGAGGATATCAAATTGCGCAAAATAAGCTAACCACACAAAGGCAAGTACTACATATTCACCTTGACAGGCAGAGTGGACAGTGAGAGAGAGAGACAGAGAGAAAGGTTTTCCTTTGCCATTGGTTCACCCTCCAATGGCCGCTGCGGCCGATGCGCTGCGGCCTGCGCACCACGCTGATCCGATGGCAGGAGTCAGGTGCTTCTCCTGGTCTCCCATGGGGCGCACGGTCCAAGGATTTGGGCCATCCTCCACTGCACTCCCTGGCCACAGCAGAGAGCTGGCCTGGAAGAGGGGCAACCGGGACAGAATCCGGCGCCCCGACCGGGACTAGAACCCGGTGTACTGGCGCCTCAAGGTGGAGGATTAGCCTAGTGAGCCGCAGCGCCGGCCACATATTCACCTTTATAAGTAGGAGCTAAATGTTAAGAGATTAAAAAAAAAAATAAAGAAATGCCTGTATCAGTTTGGCTGCAAATACAGTGTTTTGCCAAATTTGGTTTAAGTCTTTGTCAAGCAAATTGTTAAGAATTATATACTATGATAGTTTTAATAGTATTAATGTAATTGACATCTGTTCATTTGACTGTTGTTTATGACTGTTGCATATATCCCTGCTGAGCTATGATCTTTTTTACTTTTTATTAGTTGAATTCTACATTTAGTGGAACATTAAGCTTTTCACTATAATGTAAATAGAAACTATTTTATCTCAAAAATTTGAATGTATAAGTCATTTCAACATAGCTTTAATAAAATAAGCTTCGGGGCCAGTACTGTAGCTCACTTGGTTAATCCTCCACCTGTTGCACCGGCATCCCATGTGGGCAACAGGGTCTAGTCCTGGTTGCTCCTCTTCCAGTCCAGCTGTCTGCTGTGGCCTGGGAAGGCAGTGGAGGATGGCCCAAGGGCTTGGGCGCCTGCACCCATGTGGGAGACCAGGGGAAGCAACTGGCTCCTGGCTTCGGGTCGGTGTAGCTCTGGCCATAGCAGCCATTTGGAGGGTGAACCAATGGAAGGAAGACTTTTCTCTCTGTCTCTCTCTCTCTCTCACTGTCTAACTCTATCTGTCAACACTCTGGCAAAAGATCTCTGCGAGTGAGATCCCAGTGGAAAGAACAGGTCTTCAAAGAAGGAGGTACCTTTCTCTGAAGGGAAGAGAGAACCTCCACTTTGACTATGACCTTGTCTAAACAAGATAAGAATCGGAGAACTCAGAGGACTTCCATAGCCTTGGAAACTCATGACTGGAGCATAGGGAGACTACTGATGCCATAGACAGGAGTGTCAATTGGTAAAGTCAACAACAGGAGTCACCGTGCACTTACTCCTCATGTAGGATCTCTGTCCTTAATGTGCTGTACATTGAGATTTAATGCTATAACGAGTACTCAAACAATATATTTCACTTTGTGTTTCTGTGGGGGTGCAAACTGTTGAAATCTTTACTTAATGTATACTAAACTGATCCTCTGTAAAAAAAAAAAAAAGAAATTATCAACTTCCAACTTGACTCTCACTGGGATTAAACATAACAATAGGTCTGATCTGATTTCATCATCATTTAAAAAAAATCATCTATTATTTTTCGCTTTATGTTTCTGTGTGGGAGCAAACTGTTGAAATCCTTACTTAATGTATACTAAGCTGATCTTCTGTATATTAAGATAATCGAAAATGAATCTTGATGTGAATGGAAGGGGAGAGGGAGTGGGAAAGGGGAGGGTAGTGGGTGGGAGGGACGGTATGTGGGGGAAGCCATTGTAATCCATAAATCGTACTTTGGAAATTTATATTCATTAAATAAAAGTTAAAAAAATAAAAAAATAAAATAAAATAAGCTTTGATAAAGAAAAAAAATTTAATTCATTTCCATGAACTTTCTGGATTCTCATCTCTAGTATATACATGTACCCATGCTGAAAGATTTATGTGAGTGCCGGCACCGTGGCTCACTAGGCTAATGCTCTGCCTGCGGCACTGGCACCCCTGGTTCTAGTCCTGGTCGCGGCGCTGGATTCTGTCCCAGTTGCTCCTCTTCCACTGTAGCTCTCTGCTGTGACCCAGGAGTGCAGTGGAGGATGGTCCAGGTCCTTGGGCCCTGCACCCGCATGGGATACCAGGAGGAAGCACCTGGCTCCTGGCTTCGGATCATCGCAGTGCACAGGCTGCAACGTGCCAGCTGTAACAGCCACTTGAGGGGTGAACCAACGGAAAAAGAAAAACCTTTCTTTCTGTCCTCTCTCACTGTCTAACTCTGCCTGTCCAAAAAAAAAAAAAAAAAAAAAAAAAAAAGAAAGAAAAGAAAAATGAAAGATATGTGTGAGAATGTCCATGGCAACATGACTCTTGGTAGTCCAAAATTGAAAACACCAATGTTCAGCAGTAAAATGGAAAAATCATGTAGCATTAGCATAATGCTATAAAACACACTAGGTTCAATGAATTTCACCATGGTAATATTGAGTAAAAGAAGTCAAACACAACAATAAAAAACACACTAAGTGATGAAATTTTTATAAAGGAAAAATCTAACCTGTAAGATTAGAGGTAAATTTAGTTGGTGTTCATAGGGTGGTAGCTAAGTATTGCCTAGACTGGTGCATGAGAGGAGCTGCTACATGATGGTCACGTTATATAATGTCAAATATGTGGTGGTTATGTAAAAGTTCATCAAGCCACAACAAGTTCACTGAAAAAAAAGTTATAAAATTTTTATATGGAGATCTTAAAGAGCATAGCATAATATAATGGAAATAAATTTCATAAAGGATATCAATATTGAATCCTCAGAAAAATAAGAGTAAAAAAATGAGGAGTTAGAGAATTTAAGAGATGAGTACAATTTGAGGATAAACAGTCAACAATGCCACATGCATTAGTAAGAAATTGGCTAATTAGACAATTAGGAAGATATTGGCAGCTTTGGTAAATGTACATGCTCTAAAGCAGTGGGGACTGAAATCAAATTACAAGGTTAAGGAGGTTAGGAGGGAACAGTAGCTAAGGAATTAGAGATAAGAAGTGATAGTTAATCTTTCAGGCAGTAAAGCTGAAAGAGAAATCAGGAAGATGGGAAGGTCCCTAGAGGGAAGCTCTGGTCTTAGGGAATAATTTTCAGGATGGCAGAGTCTAAACTATATACATGATTACATGCACTAATAAATGAGACTGGGAATTATTATTGGAGTAAGGCACCAAAAATATGTGTGTGTGGAGGAAATGATTTAAAAACGAGTGTGGAAATATATGCCATGAATAAAAGCTGTACGTGGAACTTCTTACGTGGAGGAAATGATCCATGCATGTATGTGTGTTTGTGTGTGTGTGCATGCAAAGTGTGTGCAAAAGAGCAGGAGGGGGAGAATATTGATTTTTTTTGTACAGTGAGGCATATCACACTTGGACACTTTGGTTTTCTGAAATAAGTTAAAAAATACTGCTTTCTTATTAAAGAGATGAAAAGGAATTGGTCTGGTGCTTATTGAGTTATCGAAGATGCTATACTATCCTTCTGAATGCAGCTTTCTTGATTACATGCACTAGAATTTATTGTTTCTGCACCTAACCTGGTGCCCCTTGGAATCAAATTCTCATTTGGACTGTACCTACTCTTAATTCCACATATGTATTTCTGCTAAGAAGCACCTCTGGGTAGCATCTCAACAAAAAAAACCTTTGTTGACTTGTGTTCTTCATCATTTCAATTTGCTCCTGAGAATATCCTTCCTACATACATCAATACATTCTCTTTGGTGAATTGTTTGTTCATCGCCTTGCTGAAGATCATTTCCAAAAGGGTGCTAGAATATTTTCAACAATTTTATATCCTCTATCAATAGAGTAGTTGATTGATTTAGTTTTTTTTTTAAATACCTGAATAATAGAAGCAGTATGTAGGTGAGGTGGTCTTATGTAACACTTTCAAATTTGAAAAAAGCTGATAGAAAATATATGAAGATAATTCTTTTTTTAATGGAATAAAGACAACCAAAAGCATTTTATTTTAACCAAAGAATGAAAATTGAACTGTTATATACTTCATTGTATAGGAACAAGACATCCAGCACTGTGAACTCTTCTTTGGTCTCTCACCATAAGAGCATGTAATTGCAAGAAATTTAGCACAATCAGAAAAAGTGTGTTTAACCTTAAGTTAAAAAAAAATAGAAGCATGGGGCCGGCTTCCCATATGGGTGCTGGTTCGAGTCCCTGCTGTTCCTTTTCCGATCCAGCTCTGCTATGGCCTGGGAAAGCAGTAGAAGATGGCCCAAGTCCTTGGTTCCCTGCACACAGAAGAAGCTCCTGGCTCCTGCTTCGGATCGGGGCAGCTCCAGCCATTGTGGCCAACTGAGGAGTGAACCAGCAGATGGAAGACCTCTCTCTCTCTCTCTCTCTCTCTCTCTCTCTCTCTCTGCCTCTCCTTCTCTCTGTGTAATTCTTTCAAAAAAATAAATCTTAAAAAAATAGAAGCAGGAGTGCAGGTGTCACAAATGGTTATTCTAGGCAAGTTTTCAAAATTTTTATTCATTGTATTTCTTTGAACAGCAGGGAATCTGGAGAGAAATAAAGGGGAAAGGGGCCAGCGCTATGGATTCCTGCGGTACTGGAATCCCATATGGGTGCCCATTGGAGTCCCAGCTGCTCTGCTTCTGATCCAGTTCTCTGCTATGTCCTGGGAAAGAGGAGAAGATGCTCCAATCCCCTGGACCCCTGCACCCGCATGGAAGATCCAGAAGAAATTCCTGGCTTCTTGCTTCGGATCAGCGCAGCTCTGGCCATCATAGCCCTTTGGGGAGTGAGCCAGTGGATGAAAGACCTCTCTCTCTCTGTCTATGACTCTCTCTGTAATTCTGCCTTTCAAATGAATAAATAAATCTTTAAAAGAAGGGAAGGGAAGAAAGGAAGGAAGGAGGGTGGGGGGAGAAGGGAAGAAAAGAAAGAAGCGGGGGGGGGGAGAGAGAGAGAGAGAGAGAGAGAGAGAGAGAGAGAGAGAGACTGGTTCATTGCCAAATACCCACAACTACAAAAGCCAGGGAAGGGATAGGTCAGGGAACCTGGAACTCAGCATGTGTCTTGTATGTGAGTGAAAGAAATCTTACTACTTCTTAAGCCATCATGGTTGCTTCCCACAGCGCACATTAGCAGGAATATGGATAAGATGCAGAGATTCGCTTCGAAAATAAGTACCTGTACATGAGATGTAGGCGTCCCAAGGGGCATCTTATCGGCTGCACCTAACATCCACCACTCTAGTCGAGTTTAATGAGTATGATTTGAATTTGAAGGTAGTCAAAATTTACTAATAAAGTTAATAAATGGCCATTGGATTAAAATTCATAAAGAGAAACCCATGTTCATGGTAACGATTTACCATACTAAATAGATTCTGGCCCAGATTTAAAGCTTATTATGCTTCCTGCTTGGTTTGGATAATTCTCACTGTAAACAAAATACTCACCTAATATCTAACAAACCTTTTTAGAAATCTGCCAATTCTAATTATTATTCCATATGTCAATTTAATTATTTTCTGGGGATTTTGCTGTGCATGAAAAATTTGGCTTCGGTTTTCTAGTTGATACACATGCAGATCAGATCATGTTTCTCTCCTATGCTATATCCATTTCTATCTCTGTGTATCTGGTTTTGTTTTCACCACTTTCGGGAATACTTACCTCAGAACTATGCTGCTCTAAGACTTCCCATCCTGATTGTGTAAGTTGAAAATTCATATCCTTGTTGACAGTTTCCTAAATTATCTGAAATGTCAACCTGTAAGTTCTACAAATTTAGCTACATATGAAGTCTAAAAGTAACAAATTTGTGCTTAATGGATTATTCTTCTGGGAAAACCAAAAAATACACTAGATAAAATCTGCTTTCAATTAATTTGATGCTCTTCAACATTTCACTGTTTTCTATCTATATTAATTTTGTTTTCCAAAATTAATTGCAATTTCTTCAAATATGAGTACTAATATGGGGCTCAGACTTTTAGAATACACAGGATAGTGCTGCACTTTAAGTTAATGCTCCGTAGATGCTTCTTGGTTGATTGATTGATTGCTTAATTAAGTTCAGTGTTATTTGATTGAAAGGGCCACTTTTGTTCACATCTTTAGCAACAATAGGCAAGAATATGAATATCTGGATCAGTTTTTCATGGTGAGAAAATTAATGTTCACCAGCAACATAAATACTTTCAGTGTTCACAATGTTATTCCACTTTATTGAATGCACTATGATGAAATTAAATCAATTAAGAGTACTATTACATGAGTAACTCTTCTGAGTTGTAGAATTTTGCTAGAAATATTTTCTAAGTATTTTATTCATCTGCATTCTCATAGACATAAGAATAATCTCAAGAGCAAGTTATCTATTTTAATTTCATGACTATACTATCAGTTTCTGAAAAGTCCTTCACAAAGTATTAGGCTTTAAAAGCATTATGTTGAAGTAAGATTGACTCATTTACGAGTCCAAATAGAGGATGGAAGAAGCACAAAGTGAACAAAGCAGGAAGTATAAGCCAGCAAAATCCAATTTCCTCCAGTAAATTGCTGTGTGCAGATAACAGTAAACAGGTCATTTAAACAGACTAGATGAGTCATTTATCCATTGTTCAGAGTTAACAAAATTCATTGCAATAGAGGAACATCCAAGTTATTGACACAATTTAGTGTGTGTGTCATTTATCACGAACTCACTAGTCTAAAGGTACTAGTTTAGGGACTTCTTCCAAAATCAAAATGAGAACACAGCTTACAGAAGGAGAAGCAAAGAAATTACCCCAAAATGCATTGAGATGGCCTCAATTGGTCAGACAACACATTTCTATGAGGTGCTTTCTAGTAATAGTGGAAAATATGTAGTGTCATATATACATTGCAAGAGTTTTAAAAATATGCATCACCTATTCTAAGCACTCTATTTTATGTAGCTATCCAAATCACTTCATTTGTGGGGTTATTTTGTTTGCCTCAATCTATCATAAATTTCTTATAAATAAATAATCTTTGTGTTGCTAATAACTTTTTTTATAGCTAAGACTGCTGAAAGGGAAATAGGACTGCTATGAACCGACTAATTTTTTTCAACTGGTGTTGTAAGAATTATCCAACTGTCCTTCAAGCATAGGGAATCAGCCTTTCGGAAGGGGCCACATAATCAACATATTGGGCTTTGTGGGCCAGTCTGTTCGGAAAAAACTAATTCCATCATTGCAGTATGAAAGCAATCACAGATAAAATTTAAACTAATAGGCATAGGTATGTTCCAATAACACTTCCTTGAGAAAATCAGAACACTATGTGTTATTGTTACCAATTTCTTCTCTCCACTACCTTTGAATGTTATTTAATTCTTCCTCTATATAGGGACGACACTTATAAGAATGAGATAATGTACAATTCATTGTTTCAAAAGGTGTACCTAATGAGTGCTTATCTTATAGTTAATCAGACTAGATAAATGCTCAGTGAATTCTGTGATATGACTGAGAAAATGAGAAGTACCCAGAATACCTACTGGACCAAATTGATGTATAATTGGTGTCATCTTTGGCTCACTCATTAAATTCACAGAACTAGCTATATAAATATATATATTTCTTAACTAATTAGAATAAATTGGTTATTTAGTTATCCTATCAGTACCCATTATTATAGACAGGAAGAAACAAAACTATGAAAGGAATGAGAATTAGAATAGATTGCAATAAGGTAAGAAAACAGTAAGTTGAAAAATGTTCAAGATCACTAGCAATCAGGGAAATGCAAATCAAAACCACAATGAGGTGTCATCTCACCCAGGTTAGAATGGCTCACATTCAGAAATCTACCAACAACAGATGCTGGAGAGGATGTGGGGAAAAGGGACACTAACCCACTGTTGGTGGGAATGCAAATTGGTTAAGCCACTATGGAACTCAGTCTGGAGGTTTCTCAGAAACCTGAATATAACCCTACCATTCAACCCAGACATCCCCACTCCTTGGAATTTTTTTTTATTATTTTTTTAACTTTTATTTAATGAATATAAATTTCCAAAGTACGGCTTATGGATTACAATGGCTTCCCCCCCCATAACGTCCCTCCCACCCGCAACCCTCCCCTTTCCCATTCCCTCTCCCCTTCCATTCACATGAGGATTCATTTTCAGTTCTCTTTATATACAGAAGATCAGTTTAGCATACATTAAGTAAAGATTTCAACAGTTTGCTACCACACAGAAACAAAGTGAAAAATAATAGATGATTTTTTAAATGATGATGAAATCAGATCAGACCTATTGTCATGTTTAATCCCAGTGAGAATCAAGTTGGGAATTAATAATTTCTTCTTCTTCTTCTTCTTCTTTTTTTTTTTTTTTTTACAGAAGATCAATTTAGTATACATTAAGTAAAGCTTTCAACAGTTTGCACCCCCATAGAAACACAAAGCGAAATATACTGTTTGAGTACTCATTATAGCATTAAGTCTCAATGTACAGCACATTAAGGAGAGAGATCCTACATGAGGAGTAAGTGCACAGTGACTCCTGTTGTTGACTTTACAAATTGACACTCCTGATTATGGCATCAGTAATCTCCCTATGCACCAGTCATGAGTTTCCAAGGCTATGGAAGCCCCTTGAGTTCTCCGACTCTTATCTTGTTCAGACAAGGTCATAGTCAAAGTGGAGGTTCTCTCTTCCCTTCAGAGAAAGGTACCTCCTTTGAAGACCTGTTCTTTCCACTGGGATCTCACTCACAGAGATCTTTCATTTAGGTTATTTTTTTTCCCAGAGTGTCTTGGCTTTCCATGCCTGAAATACTCTCATGGGCTTTTCAGCCAGATTGGAATGCCTTTAGGGCTGATTCTGAGGCCAGAGTGCTGTTTAGGACATCCACCATTCTATGAGTCTGCTGAGTATCTCCCTTCCCATGTTGGATCACTCTCCCCTTTATTTATTCTATCGGTTAGTGTTAGCAGGTACTAGACTTGTTTATGTGCTCCCTTTGACTCTTAGAACTTTCATTATGATTAATTGTGAACTGAAATTGATCACTTGGACTAGTGAGATGGCATTGGTACATGCCACCTTATAGGATTAAATTGGAGTCCCCTGGTATGTTTCTAACTCTACCATTTGGGGCAAGTCAGCTTGAGCATGTCCCAAATTGTACATCTCTTCCCTCTATTTCCACTCTTATGTTTAACAGGGATAACATTTCAGTTAAATTTCAACACTTAAGAATAACTGTGTATTAATTACAGAATTAAACCAGTCATATTAAGTAGAACAGACAAAAAAAAACTACGAAGAAGGATAATGTATTAAGTTGTTCATTAACAGTCAGGGCTATGCTGATCAAGTCACCATTTATCATAGTGTCCATTTCACTTCAACAGGTTTCCTTTTTTTGTGTTCAGTCAGTTGTCACCGATCAGGGAGAACATATGGTATTTGTCCCTTTGGAACTGGCTTACTTCAGTCAGCATAATGTGTTCCAGATTCCTCCATTTTATTGCAAATGACTGGATTTCGTTGTTTCTTACTGCGGTATAGTATTCTAAAGAGTACATATCCCATAATTTCTTTACCCAGTCTACCGTTGATGGGCATTTATGTTGGTTCCAGATCTTGGCTATTGTGAATTTTGCTGCAATAAACATTAGGCTGCAGACTGCTTTTTTGTTTGCCAATTTAAATTCCTTTGGGTAAATTCCAAGGAGTGGGATGGCTGGGTCGAACGGTAGTGCTATATTCAGGTTTCTGAGGAATCTCCAGACTGACTTCCATTGTTGCTTGACCAGTTTGCATTCCCACCAACAGTGGGTTAGTGTCCCTTTTTCCCCACATCCTCTCCAGCATCTGTTGTTGGTAGATTTCTGTATGTGAGCCATTCTAACCGGGGTGAGGTGAAACCTCATTGTGGTTTTGATTTGCATTTCCCTGATTGATAGTGACCTTGAACATTTTTTCATGTGCCTGTTGGCCATTTGGATTTCCTCTTTTGAAAAATGTCTATTGAGGTCCTTGGCCCATCTCTTAAGTGGGTTGTTTGTTTTGTTTTTTGTGGAGTTTCTTGATCTCTTTGTAGATTCTGTTTATTAACCCTTTATTTGTTGCATAGTTTGCAAATATTTTTTCCCATTCTGACGGTTGTCTCTTCACTCTCCTGACTGTTTCTTTTGCAGTACAGAAACTTCTCAATTTGATGCAATCCCAATAGTTGATTTTGGCTTTGACTGCCTGTGCCTCCTGGGTCTTTTCCAGAAATTCTTTGCCTGTGCCAATATCTTGAAGGGTTTCTCCAATGTTCTCTAGTAACTTGATGGTGTCAGGTCGTAGATTTAGGTCTTTAATCCATGGTGAGTGGATTTTTGTGTAAGGTGTAAGGTGTAAGGTAGGGGTCTTGCTTCATGCTTCTGCACGTGGAAATTCAATTTTTCCAGCACCATTTATTGAATAGACTGTCCTTGCTCCAGGAATTGGTTTTAGATCCTTGATCAAATATAAGTTGGCTGTAGATGTTTGTGTTGATTTCTGGTGTTTCAATTCTGTTCCATTGGTCTATCCATCTGTTTCTGTACCAGTACCATGCTGTTTTGATTACAACTGCCCTGTAGTATGTCCTGAAATCTGGTATTGTGATGCCTCCGGCTTTGTTTTTGTTCTACAAGATTGCTTTAGCTATTCGAGGTCTCTTGTGCCTCCATATGAATTTCAGCATCATTTTTTCCAGATCTGAGAAGAAGGTCTTTGGTATCTTGATTGGTATTGCATTGAATGTAAAATTGCTTTTGGGAGAATGGACATTTTGATGATATTGATTCTTCCAATCCATGAGCATGGAAGATTTTTCCATGCTCTTCTATTTCTTTCTTTAAGGTTTTGTAATTCTCATCGTAGAGATCTTTAACGTCCTTGGTTAAGTTTATTCCAAGGTATTTGATTGTTTTTGTAGCTATCGTGAATGGGATTGATCTTAGAAGTTCTTCCTCAGCCATGGCTTTGTCTGTGTATACAAAGGCTGTTGATTTTTGTGCATTGATTTTATACCCTGCTACTTTGCCAAACTCTTCTATGAGTTCCAACAGTCTCTTAGTAGAGTTCTTTGGGTCCCCTAAATAAAGAATCATATCATCTGCAAAGAGGGATAGTTTGAGTTCTTCCTTCCCAATTTGTATCACTTTAATTTCTTTTTCTTGCCTAATAGCTCTGGCTAGAACCTCCAGAACTATATTGAATAGCAGTGGTGAGAGTGTGCATCCCTGTCTGGTACCAGATCTCAGTGGAAATGCTTCCAACTTTTCCCCATTCAATAGGATGTTGGCTGTGGGTTTTTCATAGATTGCTTTGATTGTATTGAGGAATGTTCCTTCCATACCTAGTTTGCTTAGAGTTTTCATCATGAACGGGTGTTGTATTTTATCAAATGCTTTCTGGGTGTCTATTGAGATAATCATATGGTTTTTCTTCTGCAGTCTGTTAATGTGGTGTATCACATTGATTGTTTTGCGCACATTAAACCATCCCTGCATACCAGGGATAAATCCCACTTGGTCTGGGTGGATGATCTTTCTGTTGTGTTGTTGCATTCTATTGGCGAGAATTTTATTGAGGATTTTTGCATCTATGTTCATCAGGGATATTGGTCTGTAATTCTCTTTCAATGCTGCATCTTTTTCCAGCTTAGGAATTAAGGTGATGCTGGCTTCATAGAAAGAATTTGGGAGGACTCCCTCTTTTTCGATTGCTCTGAATAGTTTGAGAAGAATTGGAGTCAGTTCTTCTTTAAATGTCTGGTAGAATTCAGCAGTGAATCCATCTGGCCCTGGGCTTTTCTTTGTTGGGAGGGCCTTTATTACTGTTTCAGTTTCTGTCTCGGTTATGGGTCTGTTTAGGTTTTCTATGTCTTCCTGGTTCAATTTAGGTAGGTTGCATGTGTCCAGGAATCTATCCATTTCTAATAGGTTTCCCTGTTTGCTGGCATACAAGTCCTTGTAGTAATTTCTGATGATTTTTTTTTATTTCTGTGGTGTCTGTTGTTATGTTTCCTTTTTTATCTCTGATTTTATTGATTTGGGTCTTTTCTCTTCTTTTTTTAGTTAGTTGGGCCAATGGGGTGTCAATTTTGTTTATTTTTTCAAAAAACCAGCTCCTCATTTGGCTGATTTTGTGTAATTTTTTTTGGATTCAATCCTGTTGATTTCTTCTCTGATTTTAATTATTTCTCTTCTCCTACTAGATTTGGGTCTGGTTTGCTGTAGGTTTTCTAGATCCTTGAGGTGAATTGAAAGCTCATCTATTTGGTGCCTTTCCAATGTCTTGATGTAGGCACCTATTGCTATAAACTTTCCTCTTCACACTGCTTTTTCTGCATCCCATAAGTTTTGGTATGTTGTGCTGTTATCCTCATTTACTTCCAGAAAATTTTTGATTTCTCTTTTAATTTCTTCTATGACCCATTGTTCATTCAGGAGCATGTTGTTCAATCTCCATGTGTTTGTGTATGCTCTAGGGATTCCTGAGTTGCTAATTTCCAACTTCATTCCTTTATGGTCTGAGAAGCTGCATGGTATGATTCTAATTCTTTTGAATTTGCTGAGACTTGCTTTATGGCCTAGTATGTGGTCAATCCTAGAGAAGGTTCCATGTACTGCTGAGAAGAATGTAAAATCTTTAGCTGTAGGATTAAAAGTTCTGTATAATTGTGAGATCCATTTGGGCTATAGTGTCGTTTAAATCTACTGTCTCCTTGTTGATCTTCTTTCCTGTTGATCTGTCTATTTCTGAGAGTGGAGTATTGAAGTCCCCCAGTACTATTGTATTGGGGTCTAAGTCTCCCTTTAAGTCACTTAATAAATCTTTTAGATAAACCGGTGCCCTGTAGTTAGGTGCATATACATTGATAATTGTTATATCTTCTTGTTGTATTGATCCCTTAATCATGATATAGTGTCCCTCTTTGTCTCTCTTAACAGTTTTTGTGGTAAAGTTTATGTTGTCCGATATTAAGATGGCTACGCCCACTCTTTTTTCATTTCTGTTGGCATGGTATATCTTTTTCCAGCCTTTCACTTTCAGTCTGTATGGATCTTTCTTGGAAAGGTGTGTTTCTTGTAAACAGCAAATAGATGGGTTTTGTTCCTTAACCCAATCAGCCAATTGGTGTCTTTTAACTGGACAGTTCAGGCCATTAACGTTCAATGTGACTAATGATAAGTGGTAACTTTGCCCTGCCATTTGCCAAAGATAAGTTCTAATATATGCTTTCAATTCCCTGTGATCTTTTGCTGTGAGCTTTCCTTCCTTTACCTTCTTTCATATTGATGACCGTGTTTCTGTGTTTCTGTGTGTAACACATCTTTAAGCATCTTTTGTAGGGCTGGATGAGTGGCGACAAATTCTTTCAATTTCTGTTTGCTATGAAAAGTCTTTATTTCACCTTCATTCACAAATGATAGCTTTGCAAGATATAATATTCTGGGCTGGCAGTTTTTCTCTCTTAGTACCTGGGCTATCTCTCGCCATTCCCTCCTAGCTTGCAGGGTTTCTGATGAGAAGTCAGCTGTGAGTCTGATTGGAGATCCTCTGAGAGTAATCTGACGTTTCTCTCTTGCACATTTTAGGATCTTTTCTTTATGTTTCACTGTGGAGAGTTTAATTACAATGTGTCGTGGTGAGGATCTCTTTTGGTCCTGTTTATTAGGGGTTCTGTGAGCTTCCTGTACTAGGATTTCTCTGTTCTTCTCCAAACCTGGGAAATTTTCTGCTAATATCTCACTAAAAAGGCCTTCTAATCCTTTCTCCCTCTCCATGCCTTCAGGAACTCCTAGAACCCGGATGTTGGGTTTTTAATAGTATCCTGAAGATTCCTGACAATATGTTTTAGATTTCTAATTTCCTCTTCTTTTCTTTGGTCTGACTGTATCCTTTCCTGTTCTCTATCTTCTAAGTCCGATATTCTCTCTTCTGCTTCACCCATTCTGTTTGTAAGGCTCTCTATTGTGTTTTTCATTTGATCTATTGAATTCTTCACTTCATTATGATTTCTCGTCACTATCACAGTTTCCTGTTGTACTAGTTGTTTCGTTTCATTTTGATTCCTCCTTCATATTTCATTTTCACGAGAGAGATGTTCTATCTTGTCCATTAAGGATTTCTGTAGTTCAAGAATTTGTTTTTGAGAACTTCTTAAGGTTCTTATCAATTTTTTGAGATCTGCTTCTTGCATTTCTTCTATCTCATCATCTTCATAATCTTGAATTGGGTGTCTTTTTCATTTGGGGGCGTCATGGTGACTTCCTTGTTTTTATTACCTCGGTTTTTGCGTTTGTTATTTGGCATATTGGAGATATTTGGTTTCTTCACTGTGGTGCTTTTTCTTGTTATACTATGACTCTAGATTAAGTGGACTGTCTGTTTTTGATGTAGCCTTAGAGGCTTGAGATGGGTGTGGCCTGAGACATCTGTTTGGTGTGCCAAAGGTGACACTCCCAGGTTAGGCGTGGTAGATCTCTCTCTCTCTCTCTTTCTTTTTTTGATTCAAAAGGGAAGTAATTCCGCACAGCTGAACGAAGTTGGAGGTAGTTAGCAGACAAATGATATACCCACAGGAGCCAAAGATCGGAAGCTCTTTCCCAAGGACCACACAGGGGATCTGTTCTGCCCTCAGGGTGGGCTCAGATTCTCCTTCACTCTCCCACTGGCTTGCCAAAGTTATGGAATTGTAGCGTCTCTGGAGAGTGCTCATGTGAATTCCATGAGTTCTCTCCCCCACCGTCTCTTTTTTCACAGTCTCAGTTCAGTAGCACCACAAATTCACTAAGTCCTAATCTCCTGTTAATTCGCCCCGCCCAGAGTCAGGTTTTTCTGCTAGGCTCAGGGCCGGTGCAGACCTGAGGTCGCTCTGCTTATGACGTATGTCCAAGATGGCGCCTGCTCTTTGTCTTGCTCGCCCTTGAGAGGTGAGCGGAGAGAGAGAAACCATGTCTGTACCAGTCACCTTTTTTTTTCCTCTCTCTCTCTCTTCCAGTTAACCTGGTGAACTTTTCCCCCCTGGGAGTCGTTCCCTCTAGTCTCCTCTCTCCGCTTCCCTGCAGGTGTCTCGGGCTATTGAGGTTCGGCTCACCTCGCATTCCAGCGCTGGTGTGTTGAGTCTGCCGCTGGTGTCCCGAACTGTGGGCTCCCACGCTCTCCACATAGGTCCACTGTGAATCACGCGTTCCGGAAGAGTTTCTTCTGCTGTTTCCTCCCCTACTCTTCCTTGAACCTGCAGTATCTCCACTTTTATTAAACTGTCTCTCCCCGGACTATCAGTGTGCTCCCTTCCTATTCCGCCATCTTGCCTCCGATCAATCACTCCTTGGAATTTACCCAAAGGAAATTAAATTGGCAAACAAACAAGCTGTCTGCACATTAATGTTTATTGCAGCTCAATTCACAATAGCTAAGACCTGGAACCAACCCAAATGCCCATCAACAGTAGACTGGATAAAGAAATTATGGGACATGTACTCTATAGAATACTATACAGCAGTCATAAACAATGAAACCCGGTCATTTGCAACAAGATGGGGGAATCTGGAAAACATTATGCTGAGTGAATTAAGCCAGTCCCAAAGGGAAAATTTCATATGTTCTCCCTGATTGGCGACAAGTAACTGAGCACCAAAGGGGAAACTTGTTGAAGTGAAATGGACACTATGAGAAACAGTGACTTAATCAGCTTTTGTCCTGATTGTTGATGTACAATGTAATACTTTATCCATTTTAGTATTTTCTCTTTGTTTTGTTCTAGTACTATTGGTTGAACTCTGTGATTAACACACAATTATTCTTAGGTGTTTAAATTTTAACTGAAAAATGATCCCTGTTAAATATAAGAGTGGGAATAAGAGAGGGAGAAGATGTACAATTTGGGACATGCTCAAGCTGACTTGCCCCAAATGGTGGAGTTAGAATTATGCCAGGGAATCCCAATACAATCCCATCAAGGTGGCATGTACCAATGCCATCTCACTAGTACCAGTGATCAATTTCAGTTCACAATTGATCACACTGATAGGTCTAAGAGTCAAAGGGATCACACAAACAAGTCTAGTGTCTGCTAATACTAGCTGATAGAATCAAAAAGGAGAGAACGATCCATCATGGGAAGTGGGATACACAGTAAACTCATAGAATGGCAGATGTCCTAAATAGCACTCTGGCCTCAGAATCAGCCCTTAAGGCATTCGGATATGGCTGAAGAGCCCATGAGAGTATTTTACGCATGGAAAGCCAAGACACCCTGGGGGGGGGGGGGAAGGGAAGACCTAAATGGAAGATCTCTGAGACTGAGATCCCAGTGGAAAGAATGGGGTCATCAAAGAAGGAGGTACCTTTCTCTGAAGGGAGGAGAGAACTTCCACTTTGACTGACCCTGTCGGAATAAGATCGAAGTCGGCGAACTCAAAAGGCTTCCATAGCCTTGGCAACTCATTACTAGAGCATAGGGTGATTACTGACACCATAAACAAGAATGTCAAATTGTTAAGTCAACAACAGTAGTCACTGTGTACTTACTCCTCACGTGGGATCTGTCCTTAGTGTGTTGTCCAATGTGAAGTAATGCTATACCTAGTACTGAAACAGTATTTTACACTTTGCGTTTCTGTGTGGGTGCAAACTGATGAAATCTTTACTTAATATATACTGAATCGATCTTTGGTATATAAAGATAATTTAAAATGAATCTTGATGTGAATGGAATGGGAGAGGGATCGGGAGATGGGAGGGGTGTGAGTGGGAGGGAAATTATGAGTGGGGAGCTGTAATCCATTAACTGTACTTTGAAAATTTATATTTACTAAATAAAAAATCAAAATAAAGAAAAAAACTATGAAAGTAATGAGAAATAGAATAGATTGCAATAAGGTAAGACAACTACAGTAAGTTCTTTTTTTCAGTGACTTCTGCATCTGTGTATTCAGATTCAAAATATCATAAATTGTGTTAGGACTGAACATGGACAGGCATTTTTTCTTCTCACTATTCCACAAACAATATCGTATTACAACTTTTTACATAGCACTTACATTTTATTAGGTATTTCAAGTAATAAAAATATGATAGTATGTAGGAGGATATTTGTTGGTTAATTACAAATACTGTGCTATTTTAGATGAGGGACTTGAGAATCCACAGATTTCATATTCATAGGTTAGTTTCACAGAAACGAGAGGAAGATCATATATTTTTATTTTCTTAAATTCAAAATCTGGATAAAAGTGAATTTATGAAACACAATAAAATCTATTATTTAAACACTTTATGATAATTCATACATTGAGAAAATAAGTAAATGGGGCAAAATGTCTAAGTCATATCTTTGGTGATATTACGAAACACTAAGTTGAAAAGATATGTTATGAAAAGCATTAAAATATCCAATACTTTAATATCATACATCATTTACATTTAAAAATTTTATAATATGAGGGTTTATTTAATTATCCAAATTTAATAATAGCTAAATCTGAATTGTGGCTTCATGATGATTTCTTTTCCCTTTTTATTGTTTGCTTTTTTTTATTTCTTACTTTAGAAAGTACATTATTAAAAACAACTAAAGGGCTGGTGCTTTGTTGTAGTAGGCTAAGCCTCTGCTTGAGGCACTGGCATCCCATATGGGTGTCGGTTCATGTCCGGGCTGTTCCTCTTTTGATCCAGCTTTCTGCTAGTGGCCTGAGTTAATAGTGGAAGATTGCCCAAGTGTTTAGGCCCCTGCACACATGTGGGAGATCTGGAAGAAACTCCTGGCTCCTGGCCTCATATTGGCTCAGCTCTGACCATTGTGGCCATTGCCATGTGGAGAGTGATCCAGGACATGTAGGATATTTCTCTTTGTCTCTTCATTTCTCTGTCTAACTTTACTTCTCAAATAAATAAATAAAATGTAAAATTAAAAAAAAAAAGATGTTGCCTTTAACTATCATAATTTAGGAGGCTGAAAAGGAACAAATCTTATTGGAACCATGGAAGAGACTTAGTAGACTGTCTTCCCAGAACCTTCCACTGACAAAGCTTAACTTTGTGCCAGTTGGCTAGGAAAATCCAGTGTAATGAAAATAGGAGAAAATTGCTAATAATGTAGTATTTTGATAGACTTTGGTAACTAAGGTGTAGATAAAGGAAGACATGGGATCAGAAGGATTTTTTTGTAATGGAAAAAGATCCAGTGGAGAAGGAAGAACTGGCAATGCTGGGGAAAGAGTAAATGTGTGAGCAGTTCTTAAGCAAGAGAAGTTATAGGATCAATTGGCCTAATGGGATGAAGTTAGGAATGGAGACATCATAGTAACCAGAGAGAAGGTAATGTGCCTGAGTTCAGATGAAGGTTGATTGCGAATTTGGTGGATGAGAGAAGGTGAAAAATTAGGAGTTTTCCTTTCTGTGACATAAAAGATTCCTTTAAAAGCCCTTAAAATTTCTCCTTAGGCACATCTCAAAGAAAGCCAGAGAAATCTCCAAATAGAATTTATAAAGGATCACACAGAGTGGTCAGTAGAACACAGAATATCCAGTTAAATTTGAATATCAGATAAATGTTGAATGAAATTTTACTAAAGTCTTAAATATTGCATGGTCATAATTGTTTAGTATTACATATATTTAGTATAATCCATTATTTTATCTGAAATTTGAATTTGACCAGGTGATCTGCATTTTAATTTGTTGAATCTCACAATCTATCCAGAGTTCAAGGAGAAATCATATAAACAAATCCTCATAAGTATAAATATGAGCTTTTTAGATAGATTACTGTTTTTTTTTTCAAAGATTTATTTGTTTTTATTTGAAAGTCAGAGTTACAGAGAGAGAGGAGAGGCAGAGAGAGAGAGAGAGAGAGAGAGAGGTCTTCCATCTGCTGGTTCACTCCCCAATTGGCCACAACAGCTGGAGCTGTGCCAATCCAAAGCCAGGAGCCAGGAGCCAGAGCTTTTGTCAGATCTCCTACGTGGGTGCTGGGACCCAGGGACTTGGGTCATCTTCCACTGCTTTCCCAGGCCATAGCAGAGAGCTAGGTCAGAAGTGGAGCAGCCGGGTCTCAAACCAGTGCCCATATGGGATGCTGGCACTTCAGGCCAGGGCGTTAACCCACTGTGCCACAACACAGGCCCCTAGATGATTCTTGTCATGCTGTACACAATCTTTTTTTTTTTGCAAATGGAAACACCTCAGAGTCCTTTTCACATGTAGGAAAGGTGATGAACAAAGTCAGAATTAGAGGTTACCTATGAATTGTGATTTTTTTTTTTATTTGACAGATAGAGTTAGACAGTGAGAAAGAGAGATAGAGAGAAAGGTCTTCCTTCCGTTGGTTCACTCCCCAAATGACCGCTATGGCCAGAGCTATGCCGATCCAAAGCCAGGAGCCAGGTGCTTCTTCCTGGTCTCCCATGTGGGTGCAGGGGCCCAAGCACTTGGGCCATCCTCCACTGCCTTCCCGGGCCGCAGCAGAGAGCTGTATTGGAAGAGGAGCAATGGGGACTAGACCCTGGTGCCCATATGGGATGCTGGTGCCGCAGATGGAGGATTAACCAAGTGAGCCACGGCGCCGGCCCTGTGAATTGTGATTTTTATGCTTTAATATCTCCATAGTGTCATATTCTGGTGCAAGCAAGTGTCTAATACTAACTTAGGAAGGCTAATATAAGCATTAGGTATTTTACTGTGAAAATGTTGTGCTAGAGTTTTAAGAGAAACTTGAAAGAACTTAAAATTAATCCAATGTGTTTTAGAAGTTCTTTATATTTTCCATATGAGGAAACTCTAGTTGGTAGGTAACTTACTCAGCGAGTTAAAGTAGTCTGATTAATGCCAAAGCCATTTCTCCATCATGGTTTGATGCCCCTCAGTAGTCAATAATGTTGGTAATAAGACAGTGCAACTATTTGGAGCATGGACCACTAAGGGGTCCATGTAAAAAAGGGACTAAGTTCCTTGGGTGCAAAATCTATTATGAAATTCATGCAGTTTTAAAAAAAAGCACATATTTTCTATGAAAAAGTTTTCACCTTTTTTTGTATCAAATAAACTCATACTCTTTGTTCCATTTTCAATGAACATTTTGAAGTATGTACCTAGTTAACATTATGATATGGAAGATTCAGTATAAAGATATTTCTCTTATATCTATATATCTATGTAGATATATAGATAGATAGATATGTATAGATATAGAGAAAATATGTACTTATAGTTATTGCAACTATATACATTGCAATTATATATATATATTGCAATTCCAATAAAAACTCAGGTATTTTCAAATTGTTAAGCTTATCCCTCCCAAATTACATGGAAATGTAAATGACAAAGATTAATCTACCATTTTTAAGAAGGAAAAAATATTGGCGAATTTGTGGTATCAGGGATTATGCAGAGTTGATAGAAAGATAGTCAGAGAGCAAAACCAAGCAGAATAAAGAGCCCAGGAACCCATATGTTTAATGACCTGATGCATGATAAGTTCATGATTATAAAGAAAATTGAAAGTATGTCATTGTAAAAATTAAAAGAGAAACAAGAAGAGGGAAGGTAGAAGTGAGGGAAGGGGAAGTGGAAAGTATCATTATGCGTTTAAAACTATATATTAAATACACGAAATTTTTCCATTTTATAGATTTTTTTTGAAAAAAAAAAAGGAAAACACTTGGATGTAGGGTTAGAAAGATAACATTTTCAATAAATGGTACCTCAAGTACCTCTAAATTTCCCCAAAGTTTTGTTTCTGAAATTGTAAGTTTAATGTCTTGACACTAATGTCTGTGTTTGTTGAAGTGGAGACCATCAGAATTTACAGAAATCAGAAATAAAACTTTTGTAACTTTAATAAATGTTTGATAGAGAAATAATCACAGTTTTACAGTGCTTTTCAGTGGCCTATTATTTCAAAATGAGAATTGCACTGAGTTGATGCTTTCACAAGGTACCTAGTTCAAATTCCCCTGCAGATTTCTCCATGCTTCTTCTAAACAGGGTTCTTGTCAGGATGCTTCTTGGACTCATCCTCTCCAGTTGCTCCAGTTGAATGCTGAGATTGTTTAGGAATCCAACTGATGCTCTGAAGTTTTCTAACTTTTACATCTTTTTCGTATAGTGGATCCCTGTAATAGACTGTGATTCCTGTCTTAATGTGTATTTTTAATACCCTATTTTAGTAACAAAACCCCCAATTTTAACTGAGCCAAGCTTCCCAAGAATAAAATATTACATTTCTCAGCTTCCCTTTCCGCTAGGCTTGTCATGTTACTAAGTCCTGTCATTTTTTTATAAACAGAATCATTGTACCCAAATTCTAGGGAAAATCATTAAAATAAGATGTCATATTTTAATTTCCTCCTTAACAGGAAACCACATGCTCAATACTGCAAAGAAGTAAATTAAAAAGAACTTTGGTCATTCTAGGCTTATATGAGACAAAAAGGAACTGAATTTTCTTTAGCTCACCATTTTGTTGAATGATTTATCACTTGTAGGAATCTAATAGTAATTGAATCATTCATTTTCCAAATCTGTAGAAAAGTGACCTTTGGCAAATAACTTAGACTTCTAAAGATACTTCCTTTATGTATGAAATGGTGACTATATTGTACCTGCCTCAAGGATATTTTGTGTAATATGTGGGAATATACAGTCAAAGAGATTAGTTTATACCCTAGCATACAGTGAGCTCTAAGTAAATTTTAGTTTTGCTATTATTATCTCAAATATTTATGGATTAAAGTCACTTAAGTTTAATAGTATTAATTCTCATTGATATTTACAACTGTCTACTCTGACAATCTGTAAGTACCTCAAGTTACTCTTGTTGAAGGTCAACTCATTGTACCATTTTCTACTTGCCTTTTTCTTGAATTTCCTTTCTATCAATGTTTTTACTGCACAGCCAGTTAAGTGAACAAAACTACTATGCCAGTTGTGTTTAGGCTATTTGTTATCCAAACTGTTATCCTGAAAGTTCTAGAATACCTTTTAATCTTTTGCAGCCATTCAAATTTCTTCTTCATGCCCCCTTTCTCTAGTTCACATATTGCTCTCATTTTTATTCCTAAAGGACTCTCATAATTGTTCTTCCTACCTATAATTTTGCCATTGAAAACTCTTTGCTCTATGGCATGCTTTCGTATATAAATAAGATCAAATCTTTATACTATAGTCTGCAAAGTTTAGGCTCTATTCTTTCCCAACTTTCAATTTTATTCCCCATCTCTTTTCCAATCAGATCCTTAACTTCAACCATAACAATACCCAGCATGTACAAAATCATGCACTTTTCTAAGCACTTACTATGAACTATTTTTATTAATCTGCTGAACAACTTTATGAGAAAGATCTCATTATTATTGCCAGGTGAGGAAAGTGAGGTTTCAAGAGGTAATACCTTTAGTTCTCCTAGCAGACAAATTGCAGAACCTGGTTTATAGCCCACAAGAAGCCCATACTCTTCACAGAAGGACTTTTTCCCTTGTCATACCAGAACCTAAATGGACTGTGTAGTCTAGTTTTTATTTCATTTTTTCATTTTTCATTTCTTTGTTCACATTATGACTTTTTTTGAATACATCTCCTAACTTCAGAATTTCCTTAGAGTTCATTATGCAATGGCTTCCTAACCCTTCCAGGAAGATTAGGTGCCACCTCCCATGAACTCCAATGTCACATGGCTCATAGTTCTCCCATAACCCTTACCCTCTATCAACACTATGTTTTATTTTTGCCTCTAACATTTTTATCTCTAATAAGCACAGATAAGGCTTCTAATATTCAATTTTATAACTCATTGTATTTTGTAAATAATATAGGGGCATAGTAGATACTCTATAGACATTTTCTGAACATGTGAGTAAAAATAATGAATATATGCATGAAACAAAGACATCAAGATAATGAACTGAGTATATATATCCACAGTAATCTGCATGCCCCTACATAAAAACACATGCATACACACATATACACACATATATAATAAAATAAGCTTTGGAAAAGGTAGTTTACTTGTAATCCTGCAATCTAATTTCTAGATTTATCCTTGGGCCTAGTGACCTGGTGGGTTATTGATTCCCATTTTCTGAATATTGTTTGGGTTTTGAAGCTGCTTATTTGTGAAGAGAAACAGATCCCATGAAGTCTTGAAAAATCAGGGCTTACAAGTTTTGCCTAAGCAGAAACCCCCATCTGCCATCTTATCTGCATTAAATACATGCATTTTGTGTCAGTCAAAAACATTTAAATATGCCTGCATATGAGAAAACTTGGTAAATTTCTTCAAGAAACAGGAAACTCCGCAAGGAGATAAGTATATGATCACTCTTCAGCAAAGCAGCAAGCTATGCATTTAATTTGCTCTGAAATTCTACCTACTCCATCTATTCCAGAAATTCTCTTTGAACCATCTCTGTCTGTCAGAAAAGGATCCAGTCAGGATCTGCCTGGTCTCCTAAACAGAGCCAGCCCTCTCAGTCTTTGATTTTCTCTACCTACATTGTAACCATGCCTAAAAATCTCTTATTTGGGAATTTCTTTTCTTTTTTTTTTTTTTTGAGTACATATTTGCTTTTATTATAGTCTTTCTTTGTTTTTCAAAAATACAATATTTTCAATGCCTGAAATTTTCTAATATTACATCAGATTTATGTTTCCAATTGTTTTTTTTTTATCTTTTATTTAATGAATATAAATTTCCAAAGTACGACTCATGTGTTACAATGGCTTCCCCCCCCATACCGTCCCTCCCACCCACAACCCTCCCCTTTCCCACTCCCTCTCCCCTTCCATTCACATCAAGATTCATTTTCGATTATCTTAATATACAGAAGATCAGCTTAGTATACCTTAAGTAAGTATTTCAACAGTTTGCTCCCACACAGAAACATAAAGTGAAAAATAATAGATGATTTTTTTTAAATGATGATGAAATCAGATCAGACCTATTGTCAAGTTTAATCCCAGTGAGAGTCAAGTTGGGAATTGAAAATTTCTTTCTTTTTTTTTTTTTTTTTTTTTTTTTACAGAAGATCAGTTTAGTGTACATTAAGTAAAGATTTCAGTCGTTTGCACCCCCATAGAAACACAAAGTGAAATATACTGTTTGAGTACTCGTTATAGCATTAAGCCTCAGTGTACAGCACGTTAAGGACCGAGATCCTACATGAGGAGTAAGTGCACAGTGACTCCTGTTGTTGACTTTATCAATTGACACTCCTGTTTATGGCATCAGTAATCTCCCTATGCACCAGTTATGAGTTTCCAAGGCTATGGAAGCCCCTTGAGTTCTCCGACTCTTATCTTGTTTAGACACGGTCATAGTCAAAGTGGAGGTTCTCTCCTCCCTTCAGAGAAAGGCACCTCCTTCTTTGATGACCTGTTCTTTCCACTGGGATCTCACTCGCAGAGATCTTTTGCCAGAGTGTCTTGGCTTTCCATGCCTGAAATACTCTCATGAGCTTTTCAGCCAGCTCCGAATGCCTTTAGGGCTGATTCTGAGGCCAGAGTGCTATTTAGGACATCTGCCATTCTATGAGTCTGCTGAGTATCTCACTTCCCATGTTGGATCACTCTCCCCTTTATTTACTCCATCGGTTAGCGTTAGCAGGTACTAGACCTGTCTATGTGTTCCCTTTGACTCCCAGTCCCTTCACCATGACCAACTGTGAACTGAAACTGATCACCTGGAACAGTGAGATGGCATTGGTACATGCCACCTCGATGGGATTGAATTGGAATCCCCTGGTATGCTTCCAACTCCACCACTTGGGGCAAGTCAGCCTGAGCATGTCCCAAATTATACATCTCTTCCCTCTCCCATTCCCACCACCATGTTCAACAGGGATCACATTTCAGTTAATTTTCAACACTTAAGAATAACTGTGCATCAATTACAGATCTAAACCAGTCATATTAAGTAGAACAGATAAAAAAAACTACTAAGAGGGATAATGTATTAAGTTGTTCATTAACAGTCAGGGCTATGCTGATCAAGCCACCATTTCCGCTAGTGTCCACCTCACTCCAACAGGTTTCCCTCTTGGTGTCCAGTCAGTCGTCACCGATCAGGGAGAACATATGGTATTTGTCCCTTTGGGACTGGCTTCTTTCACTCAGCATGATGTGTTCCAGATTCCTCCATTTTGTTGCAAATGACTGGATTTCGTTGTTTCTTACTGCGGTATAGTATTCTAAAGAGTACATATCCCATAATTTCTTTATCCAGTCTACCGTTGATGGGCATTTAGGTTGGTTCCAGGTCTTAGCTATTGTGAATTGAGCTGCAATAAACATTAGGCTGCAGACCGCTTTTTTGTTTGCCAATTTAAATTCCTTTGGGTAAATTCCAAGGAGTGGGATGGCTGGGTCGAACGGTAGGGTTATCTTCAGGTTTCTGAGGAATCTCCAGACTGACTTCCATAGTGGCTTGACCAGCTTGCATTCCCACCAACAGTGGGTTAGTGTCCCTTTTTCCCCACATCCTCGCCAGCATCTGTTGTTGGTAGATTTCTGCATGTGAGCCATTCTAACCGGGGTGAGGTGAAACCTCATTGTGGTTTTGATTTGCATTTCCCTGATTGCTAATGACCTTGAACATTTTTTCATGTGCCTGTTGGCCATTTGGATTTCCTCTTTTGAAAAATGTCTATTGAGGTCCTTGGCCCATCTCTTAAGTGGGTTGTTGGTTTTCTTTTTGTGGAGTTTCTTGATCTCTTTGTAGATTCTGGTTATTAACCCTTTATCTGTTGCATAGTTTGCAAATATTTTTTCCCATTCTGTCGGTTGTCTCTTCACTCTCCTGACTGTTTCTTTTGCAGTACAGAAACTTCTCAATTTGATGCAATCCCAATAGTTGATTTTGGCTTTGACTGCCTGTGCCTCCCGGGTCTTTTCCAGAAATTCTTTGCCTGTGCCAATATCTTGAAGGGTTTCTCCAATGTTCTCTAGTAACTTGATGGTGTCAGGTCGTAGATTTAGGTCTTTAATCCATGTTGAGTGGATTTTTGTGTAAGGTGTAAGGTAGGGGTCTTGCTTCATGCTTCTGCACGTGGAAATCCAATTTTCCCAGCACCATTTATTGAATAGACTGTCCTTGCTCCAGGAATTGGTTTTAGATCCTTGATCAAATATAAGTTGGCTGTAGATGTTTGTGTTGATTTCTGGTGTTTCAATTCTGTTCCATTGGTCTATCCATCTGTTTCTGTACCAGTACCATGCTGTTTTAATTACAACTGCCCTGTAGTATGTCCTGATTTCTTACCCACTGGTTTACTCCACAGTGGGCTTTTCAATCAGAATATTCTCAAATAGATAATGTCTAAAGTTCTTACTTATCTAAATGATAGGAATTTTCTTCTTTGATACTTTGGGTTGGGATTCTAAGGAAAATTGTGAATCCTATTGGTAGATGAGTTCCAGCAAGGATCCATCATTGATCCTTACATCACATTTTGGCCTTTATTTTAACAATAAAGATAATGTTAGAATTATGATTTGATATACAAAATAATATCTAGAAATGAAAGTTTAAGAAGAAAAAAAACAGTACATATGCTTTTGACCTCTGCTTACTGGTAGCACTAATGTGTTGTGTTACTAACTGAATTGCTGCTGACATTTAATCAAAGAAGGAAAAGATCAAATACATATAAATTGAACTAAATGAGTGAAATTATCAGACATGCTTAGAAAGCAGCTGGAAAATTGTAATACAGACAGCAAGTTGTGGGTAGCATCATCAAAACCAGAGGATAATGGAAGGGGGGAAAGAAGTTAAACTTCATGGATAAATACAAGAGATCCAAGAGCAATAACAACATACCACTGTATGTGACAGATTCCTGGGCTGGAGTTTTTATTGCACATCTGCAGAAAGGTTGAAATTAGGAAGAAAAGATGTAAATAAAGAAACTTACTCTACCAATCACTTGTTCAGGAAGTACTGTTTTGGTCAAAGATGTGATAATTTTTATCTTCATGACCATGATCATTAATATGAAAAATTGAAGAGAAAGAATTATTGGCCTTTTGGTTGAGTTGCAAAAGCTCTCCTGTTGGGGAGGGTGTTCAGAGCCCTGTAACATTCCACTTAGGAAGTTTACATCCTGTGTTGGAAATCCTGGGTTTGGATCCTGCCCTGATTCTAACTGCTAATAAACACCCTGGGGAGCAGGAGATAATGACTCCAGTGTATGTGTCCTTTCCACCAGTGTCCAAGACCCAGATTGAGTTCTGGGTTCCTGGATTCAGCCTGGTCCAGTATTAGCTATTGTGGGCATTTGAGGAATGAACCAGTAAATGGGGAGGATATCTGTATGTCTGCCTCTTTCTCTTTCAATCAAAATGCAAGTAAATAAACATTTTTTAAAAGCTCACTTTTCTGTTTTTCCCCAACTCCTGGTAGATGTACATGACCAGATAGGTGGATTTAGCGGAAGAAGTTCCAACAGGAGCTCCAGTGAGGTACAGACTTTGAAGATCTCCAGACTGAATCTGCTGTGCATTGAATCAGAATAATCAAGCCAATTGTTTCAGAAAGAATGTTTTGTTTTAAAGAATGAAGGCACAGGGCTCCATAAATGGAAAGACATGATTAGAACAGTCTTCGTAAATGCTATATACTGATGGATCAATACCTTGCAACTAATTCTGCTTAGTGGAGAATTATTCAGAACTATTTGGGAGGAGAAACCAGATTTTTGTACATAGAGAAGCCACAGTCACATCAGCCACAGAAAAATACCACAGGAACAAAGGAATGACCAGTTTTCCAGGGGACTTACTGGGAAACGTTTTCAGTAAAGGGAACAGCAAATAGTGCAGAGATACCAAAAGCAGCAGAGAGAGAACAAAGCACACCACAGTTACTTCAGCTTCTACACTGTCTTGCCAGGGAAGATAAAGCGAAAAACAATCCAAGCCCTGCCACCACTACAGACTGGAAACCCTAACTATGGAAAAATTCCAGAATCCTCACTGACTCTAAACCCAGCCTACAGAGCTGACTGGGGTCCCAAGTACTACTTTGCTCTGAAAAATGAACCCATATTTTCACCTTCTATTCCCAAAATACCAGTCTCTCAGCTGTTGTGGTAGAATTTCAGATATACTCTGTTCTGACTTATGGCAGAGAAAACAGTCCTACTGTTAACCAGAAAGCACTACCAGAAATGTACAGGTACTTTCTAGGGGAGAGAGTGATTTCCACACCCTTCAGCTGTAGGAATTCTGGGCACAAACGCTAGAGACATGTTGCTGTTAGTGCTATAATCCATGGAATAACTCACATTCATCTGTGTTAGCTGGAGAGCCATATTTACATTCCTTTGCTTCAGACTTCAACATGACTATGTGACTATGTGACCTGGGTAATGCCCAGGAATCTGACTATAAACACAAATTCCTCAGAGCCACAAAAAACTACCCTGTGAGACCTAGGATATAAATTTTCTGCATTCTACCACTCCAGACCTTCTACTACAAAATCCCCAATGTATCGAGTAGTCACTCTGTATGACTGGGGCAAAGTCTACTTCACATGTCCTACATCTGAGACTAGAGAATTTACTACTGTAAGCCGTAACACTAGTCACATTCTGCCAGTAGGAATTTGGGACATTCCCATCCGTACAACAGCCCCTGAGCCAGAGCTATTGGTTCCACATGCCCAAGCATCACTCAGACTTGCCGTGCGAGACAAGAGGACAGAACTCTCTGTATTTCTCAGCAACAAGAACGTTTCAGCCATCACATACACTAGTGTGATTGACAACCGAGTATTGAGGATACACACCCTGGGAAGTTCACACCCATTCTAAAGTCATAATCACACACTGCTGTAGTTCAGACAACTGTGGTGATCACAGATACTGGAAACATAGATTAAAACTAAGGAGTTCACTCATTTGCATTTCTATTATCATTTGGAGGCAAAGCCAAAAGAAAAACCCAAGTGATACTCTGAATCTCATATTAACAAAAACAACAAAATCTTTGCCAACAAAATCCACTGCATAAGAAAAAAAAACTATTATGACAGATAAGCAGATGTCAATGTAGGGCCACAAGAAATATGAAGAAGCAAGGTGTGACACATCCAAAGAACACAGTAATTCTTCAAAAATACATCCTAATAAGAAGGAAACCTACGAAATGCCTGAAAAAGAATTTTAAAAAAGGTTTCTAGAGAAAATCAATGAGATGCGAGAGAATGAGGAAATTAAAGAAATAGGGAAAACAATAGATATTATGATATGAGAAATTAAATAAAAAGAAATCATTAAAAAGAACCAAGCAAAAATTTGGAGCTGAAACTTCAATCAGTGAAATAAAAAATAAAATTGAGAGCTTCAATAATTTGAAGGACAAAGTTAAGGAAAGAATTTCTGATCTGGAAGACAAGACTTTTTAAATAATCCAGCCAGAGAAAATAGAGAAAAGAATTAAAAAGAATGAAGAAAGTGTATGTAACATATGTAATATTGTTGAGAAAAATATATTCATACTATAAAGGAAAAAAGAAGGAGAAAAACATTGAGAAGCTATTGAATGAAATATTAATTGAAAATGTCCTAAGCATTTAAACAGATATGATCATCCAGATACAGGAAGCTCACAGGACCCCAACCAAAATAAATCAAGAAATATTTTCTAAAAGACATATTATAGTGAAATTGTCAAAAGTTAAGGACAAGGACAAAATTCTAAAGACAGATAAAAATACCAAATATACATAAAGAAAAACCTATTAATCTAACAGCAGACTTAGAAGAAGAAACCCTTCAAGCCAGAAGAGGGGAGAATGATATAGTCAATGTCTGGAACAAAAATAGTTTCAAACAAGAATAATATAACCATTGAAGCTATCCTTTAGAGGTGAAGAAGAAATGCAGCATTTTTATGGCAAGCAGAAACTGAGAGAATTCATCACAACCAGCTCAGCCTTACAAGAAATCCTGAACAAAACATTATAGTAGAAGTAACCATGATGAAAACACATGCCAGTACAAGACTGATTAACAGATCAGATATAATCAGTAACTAATCAATAAAATGCCAAGATTAGTTCTCATCTCTCAATATTAATCTTGAATATATGTGAATTAAATACCCCAGTAAAGGATAAATAGTGGTTAAACTATTTAAAAATGGACCCAATGGAGAATCTCACCTCACAGGTAAAGGTACACATAGCCTCAAAGTGAAGTGTTGAAAAAACCATATACCACACAAACAGAAATTCAAGAGGAGTGGCTTTACCCATATCAACTATAATAGACTTTAAGTCAAAAAATTATTAAATTCTTACCAGAGACAATAAACATTATATATTGATAAATGAATCAATTCAGTAAGAAGATAAGAAAAGAGGGGCCAGCACTGCAGTGCAGCAGGTAAAAGTACTGTTAGTGATGGTGGCATCCCATATGGGCATGGGTTTGCATTCCTGCCACCTCACTTACAATCCAGCTCCCTGCTACTGGCCTGGTAAAAGCAGCAGAAGATGGCATAAGTGCTTGATCCCCTGCTACCTATGTGGGAGACCTGGATGAAGCTCCTGGCTTTGGCCTGGCTCAGCCCCAGCTGTTACAGCCATCTGGAGTGAAGCAGAAGATGGAAGATTTCTATATAACTCTTTCAAATAAATAAAATAAATCATTAAAAGAAAAGAAGGTAAAAAGAATATAATAATAACCAGATATAAAAAGCAAATATTGTTAGACTTAAAGGAAGAGATAGACCGCACTATAATAGTGCAATAATAAAGGGAAATTTCAACACCCCACTACTATTAGTGAACAGATAATCCAGACAAAAAAAGCAACAAATTTTATCAGAATTGAACCATATTTTAGAGCAAATGGATCTAACAGATATTTATAAAATATTTCACCCAATAGCTACAGAATATGCATTCTTCTCATAAATACATAGAACACTTTCTAGGATGGACCACATATTTGGCCACAAATCAAGTATCAGTAAATTAAAAAAATACAAAACCTACCATGTATCTTTCAGGCCACAAATGATTAAAATTAGAAATCAACAACAAGAAAACAAATAAAAAATTTACAAAGACTTGGAAATTCAACAATATTCTCCTGAATGACCAAAAGACCAAAGAAAAAATAAAAAAAAGAAACCATTTTGTGAAACAAATGGAAATTAAAACACAACATATGAGAACCTGATTATTTACAGTCTTTGTCTCTTCTGTTGATGAACCGTGTTGTTTTTTTCTTCATAGTATTTGTTAAAATGTTTTACTGTGTAGGTTAATGTTAACATTCATTAAGTAAACTGAAAGCAGGTCTTTGTAAAAATTAAGAGTAAGAATGGAAGAGGGAGGAGGAAGAAGGGTTGGAATGTGGCTGGGAGTTAGGGAAGGGTGGAAAGTATCACTATATTCCTAAATCTGTATATATGAAATACATGAAACTTGTATGCCTTAAATAAAATTCAAAACATAATATAAAACCTGTGGGATACAGCAATGGTAGTATTAAGAAGGAAGTATATTTAAATAAGTTACTTCCATTAAAAAACAGATCTCAAACAATCAAAGGATGTATTCAAGAACTTAGAAAAAGAAGAACAAACTAAACTCCAAATTACCAGGAAGTAGGAAATAATAAAGCATATGAGCAGAAATAAATGAAATGTAAGCAATTAAAAAAACAAAAAATCGACAAGAAAAGGTGGTTTCTGAAAAGATAAGCAAAATGGAAAACTTTTAGTCAGACTAACAAAAAAAAAAAAAACAAAGGGAAAATTCAAATAAAATTTTAGGAGTAAAATATGACATTACCACCAATACCAGAGAAATAGAAAAGATCATAAGAAATTACTACAAATAGCTTATTGAAAAGCCTCAAAGAATTGGATACAGTGCTGGATACATTTAAACTATCAAGATTAAAACAAAATACAGAAAGTCTAAACAGATCCATAGCAAGTAATCAAGTAATGACACTGAAGAACAAATTAAAATTTTCCCATAAAAGAAAAGTCCATGAACTGATGACTTTATATCTGAATTCTCCAAAACATTTAAAGAGGGAATGACTCCAGTATTCCTCAACCTAGTCCAAACAATGAAAAGGTTGGAACTCTGTCAAACTCTTTTTAAAAGGCAAGTAGTTGCACCTTTAGTACCGAAACCAAACAAATACATACCACAAAAAGAGGACTAAATACCAATATACTTGATAAACATGGATGTACAAATTCTCAACAAAATATTAGCAAATCAAATCCAACACTGCATCCAAAAGATCATACATCACAATTGGGGTTTATCCATGGAATACAAAGATAGTTCAATATTTGCAAATCAGTAAACATCATAAATAATATCAGCAGAATGATGAACAAAGACCATATATGGTCATCTTAATAGATGCAGGGAAAGGGTTTAAGAAAACTCAACAACTTTAATTGTATAAACTCTCAACAAATTAGGTAAAGAAAAATACCTGCAATTATAAAGGGTGTATATCACAGTCCAACAAATAGTATCATACTGCATATAAAAGAATCATCTACATACCCATGCTTATTACGGCTCAATTCATAATAGTTTATGCAATCAACTCATATGTCCATTAACTAAGGGCTGCATAAAGAAAATGTGGTATGTTTACACTGTGGAATACTACTCAGCCATAAAAAAGAATGAAATTGTGTCTTTTGCAACAAAATGGATGTAAATGGAAATCATTACTTAGTGATATAATCCAGTCTCAAAAGGGAAATATCACATTTTTCTTGATTTGTGGTAACTGATATGCAGAGTGCAAAAAATGTAATGTATATGAGTGAAGTTGACATCATGGGATTTGATTATTGTTTATAGCCCTTGTCTGTAGACATAAGGAACAGTGGGTTTTTTCTACTTCCTATTCATTGAGTTTTTTACTTGGTGGAGGGTTAAGCTCAAGATTATAAAATAAACTGAAAATATGCCATTGTTAAAATCAAAAGAAAAATAAGAAGGGAAAGAGGAGGGAGGGTGGGGGTATGGGCATGAGGGAAGATAGAGTAGGAAGTATCATTATGCTACTAAATCTATCTATCTATCTATCTATCTATGAAATATATGAAATTTGTTCACCATATATATATATATATAATTGCTTAAATAAATCAACTCGAAATGGATAAAAAGCTCAAACATAAGACCTGAAGCTATGAAAATGCTAAAGAAATCATAGGGGGAATATTTCAAAACATTGGTGTAAGCAACAATTTTTTGGATAAAAACCCCAACACATGGGCAACAAAAGCAAAACTAGTCATTTCAATTACATCATTCAGAAGCTTATAGAGCAAACACACATTCAACACAATGGGAGAAAATATTTGAAAGTTATACATCTGACAAAGAATTAATATCCAGAATATATCAGTAACTCAAAAAACTCAATGACTCGGTGCTGGCATTGTGGCATAGCAGGGAAAGCTGCCACCTGTGCCATATGGGCACTGATTTGTGTCCTGGCTGCTCCATTTCTGATCCAGCTGCCTGCTAATGGACTGGGAAAAGCAACAGAAGATGGTCCAAGTACATACACCACTCCTGTAAGGCCACCACAAAACACACCAAACACCGGAGTTAAGGGAAAGATTTATTGTCAGGTGGGGGAAGCCTGAAAGGCTGGGAAGAGAGGGCGAGAGAGAAAGAGAGAAGAATCAGGAGAGAGAGAGGTCAAAAGAGAGCACGTTTACAGGAAGCAGGTCCTGTTAAACCTTTGCTGGGGGCGAGTAGAGAAGTAGGAGCAGGAAATCCTATTAGGGTGGGGTGGAGCTGACACCTGTTTTGGGATCATCTGGTCACCTAGCTTCCAGCAATGGTGGTGAGTGCTAGAGCCTAAGATGGCATCCGGGGCATAGATGGTACCACAGATAAGATGGCACAGCTTTGCTAACAACTTCCACCCAGATGTGAGACCTGGATGAAACTTCTGGCTCCTCTGGCTTTGGCCTAGTCTAGCCCCCATGTTGTGGCCATCAATGGATGAAAGATCTCTCTATCTCTCTGTCTCTTTCGTTCTCCCCCTCTATAACTCTTGACTTTCAAATAAATACGCAATTTAAAAAAAAATAGACTCAGTGGCTAAAAAATTACCAATCCAGTTAATAAATGGGCAAAGGTCCTGAATATGCAGTGCTCAAAAAAAAAATACAAATGACCAACAGATATATGAAAAAATGCTCCATATCACTAGACATCAGGAAATGTAAATCAAAATCATAGTGTGATACCACCTCACCTATTTTAGAATAGCTATTATCAAAAAAACAGAGAACCAGAAATTCTAGTGAGGATATGGAGAAACGGAAACTCTTTTACCCTGTTGGTGGAAATGTAAATTAAAAACAAAAAAACTAGAAATAGAATTACCATACAATCTAGCAATCTTACCACTGGGTGTATATTCAAAAGACATCAAATTATTGCATCAAAGAAATATCGTTTCAACCATGTTATATTACTGTTCACAAGGTAGGGGATAGAATCAACAAAAGCATCCATGAAGAGCTGAATGAATACAGACAATGTGACACACACACACACACACACACACACACCATAAACAATGGAGGGGATACTCTTCAGCCACATAAAGCAATGAAGTCCTGTAATTTTTAGCAAAATGTTTGGAACTGGATTACATTATGTTAGGTGAAATGTCAGACACAGGAACACAGATTCCACATGTTCTCCCTCATATGTAGGAGAGAAACAAAAACAAAAACCTCAATAGAAGTGCACAATGTTGATTACCAGAGGATGGAGGGATGGGAGGTATACAAAGAGTTTGAATTGAAAGTGAGGGAAATTGGGTATGGTTTATGAATTGTGATAAATATACTAAAATAAGATGTTAACAATAAGGATGCTGGGTGGGTGGTATATGGGAACTTCTCGTAAGACTATATAAACTTTTCTTAAAAAATTTAAAATTATTCTGAAATAAAAAGCTTAAAACAAACATGTTTGGGTAGCATTGTGATCTATCTCCTATTGTATCATTATCAGTTTGGCTGTCTATTTCTGTTTAACAAGATAGCTCCACATTCAGCAAGTTAAAATAACAATTTATTAGTATCTCTATTGTTCTGAGATTAAATGAGCTCAGCTGGACAGTTTTTGCATAGGATTTCTCACATGGTTGTGGTGAGAACAATGGCTGGAGCTAGAATAATCAGAAAGATGAACCAGTCTTCATAGTCAAAATAGCCCACTTAAATGGCTATAAGTTGAAGCTGGGTATCATCTTGGTGCTTGGACTTTCCATAAAATAGCTATACCCGATTACTACCTGCATATTGGGCTTCTCATCATGGCTTTTGGATTCTCAGTGTAACTTTTACCATATTTTATTTGGCAACACAATCGCTGACCCCATCTCCCCCAGATTTCAGGGGCTGGATAAATGGTACTGCATTCCTTGATGGAGAAGCAACCAATTCATACCGCATGGAAGTGTGAACTAGGAGATATTGCTTTATTCATCTTTGGGAAATAAAAACTTCCACAATTATTGACATAAAAATCTATGGTTTGCTAAGTATTTAGATAACATTGTCCAAAACTGGTTAATCTTCCATATTTTAGAGTCACTCTACTTATCTGTTAGAAATCCTTTCTGCTAAACAGCACTCTGGCCTCAGAATCAGCCCTTAAGGCATGCAGATCGGGCTGAAAAGCCCATGAGAGTATTTCAGGCATGGAAAGCCAAGACACTCTGACAAAAAAAAAAAAAAAAACCTAAATGAAAGATCTCCACGAGTGAGATCCCAGTGGAAAGAATGGGTCATCAAAGAAGGAGGTACCTTTCTCTGAAGGGAGGAGAGAACTTCCACTTTGACCATGGCCTTGTCTAAAAATTATCAGAATCAGTGAACTCAGGGGGCTTCCATAGCCTTGGCAGCTCATGACAAGAGCCTAGGTTGATTACTGATGCCATAAACAAGAGTGTCAATTTGTTAAGTCAACAACAGGAGTCACTGTGCACTTACTCCTCATGTAGGATCTTTGGCCTTAGTGTGCTGTACATTGAGATTTAATGCTATAACTAGTACTCAAACAGTATTTCTCACTTTATTTTTCTGTGTGGGAGCAAACTGTTGAAATCTTTACTTAATGTATGCTAAACTGATCTTCTGTAAGTAAAGAGAAACGAAAATGAATCTTGATATGAATGGAAGGGGAGAGGGAGTGGGAAAGGGGAGGGTTGAGGGTGGGAGGGACGTATGGGGGGGAAGCCATTGTAATCCATAAGCTGTACTTTGGAAATTTATATTCATTAAATAAAAGTTTAAAAAAAAAAGAAAAAAGAAATCCTTTCTGCTCTATTTTCTCCCCTTTCACGGGCAATTCTGAAAGGGAACACGCACACATACATGCATAAGCAATACCTTATATTGTAGATAAAAGTAAAAAATAATTGCATGTACTTTTACCTCCTTCCTGTCTTCCATCACTTGTCTTGGAGAAGGCAGTAACCATTGCATAGATCAAGATGATTTAGCAGAGCAGCTGAGAACAAAACTTGGAGAACCAGGACCAGAGTTCAAAATTCAAGCCTGTAACTTCTCATTCTGCTTAAATTTCTTCAATTGTAAAATGAAGGCAGTAATAGTATTCACTTCCAAATACTATCATGGTATTTTATATACCTATAATGTAGAATGTAGTATAAACACCTGATATTTTCCTTATTTTGTGCCTGGTCCATTTTGAAGCAGCTCTGTGATATTAATGGAGAGTGATCAATATGAGGTGAGATGATAAACACCCTTTGGTGTGTTCACTGGTTAGTTAATGTGCTGCGCCTCCCAGGAAATAATGCTGTGGATTATATATATATATATATATATATATATATATATATACACACACACACACACACACACACACACATATACTTTCCCCACCTCTCTTCCCACTTGCCCAAAGCAGACAATGCTTTCATACAAATATATATACTGACTCGATGGGTATATATATAATCAATAAGTTTAAGAAATCACCCAAGGAAGGTCAAGCCAAGTAATTTGAAATTTTCATATGCTTCTGCCAGAGATGTAGGAATTTGACTCTCTTCCATGCACTGAAACCTAGGCTACATTTCTTCCTTCTAGGTTTCAATTTCAATTTTCCTAGAAAAAAAAACTCAGTTGAACAATTACATGGGTTTATTCCAATCATTTGAATTCTGTGTCTTGAGACCAGGTCAATCTCAAAGAACTGAAAAGGGAAACTTTGTGACTGGCAACCCCTCCCATTTTCTGCAATTCATACTCATTTCCCTACCTCTCTTCCCACTTGCCCAAAGCAGACAATGCTTTCATTAAAAAAATCCACATCTGCACACCAGAGTTTTCAATTATCTTAGTGGACATAACAGGCAAGTGTGATACAGAAATCAACCCTATCTACAGATGTTAAAGTTGACTTTTACAGGGGTTCAGAAACTTGCCTATTAGATTAAAATGTATTGAAGTAGGTGGTTGAACCCCAAATCCGTTTTCTTTCTCTGGGCCAAGTTCTCTTTCAGGGTCTAACCCTGTGATTTGTGCTCTGATCTGGTTAGCTATGATTGGGCCTGTGGGTTTTGTCCCTCCCACAGTTTTGCTGCCATGTTTTTCACTATGAAAGAACTCTACTCTGAAATCCCTCATTGAAGAATCACTATGTTCCTAAAGTTGTATTTATGAAATGCATGAAGTTTGTATACCTTAAATTAACAGGTTTCTGGGAAAAAAAAAAAAAACAAAAAGGGATACCTGCCCTCCCCAAATCTCTGAACAACACAATTGCAAAGTTATCTCAGTAAATATCCAATAGGATAATATCATATATCCCACTGAATCTAAGTATAAAATGGTAAAAAATTTGGATTTCAGGGCCTGCTTAAGGGTGAGGATAGTTAGGTAAGGCGTCCAAATTTTTATTTCTTTCTAATCTCCAAGATTTACTGCTTTATGTTCAGTCAACATACAGTAGCAAGGATCCGGGATGGACAGTAGAGATTCAAAAGAGAGATGAAACAAGTCTTATCCTTAGAATTACTTAGATGTACAGCTGCATATAAAATGTAGGGAATGAATTAGGTTTCAATTTGGTAAGGTAAGGTTGTAAATCGAAGGCACAATTTACAATTCAAATACACCTGGTGAAATTCTGCTCTTTGAGTTGCTGGTCTGCTCTGGAAGGAGTTGAGGGTACCTATGAAGATCACTAAAACTATAGAGTTTTTGGAAGCAGACTGGAGGTGAGCTCTGAAGGATATCCAGGTTATGGACTTGGAGAGAGGGGCTGGTTGTACAGGGATTGATAGTTAAGGTCCTAGAAGACAGGTCATACAAGATTTCTTTCAAAGACTACACTGCAATTACCTAATCTTTTTCCTATAAACAGATAGGGAAGAATAAATCTAGACATTGAGAAAGGAAGGGGCCAGTATAATGCTGATATCCTGAAGGCCTCATCAGAAAGCAGTGAGGAAGAAAGAAATCTTAGTAGACAGGAAAAGATTGCATGTCACATGTGCTAAGCTACAATTTCTCAAGGAATACTGCTTTTCAATTTGGGCTTTATCTCTTCCCTTGAGTCACACCAGAGTGCCAGGCCCTGAGATGCCCTAGTCTTGAAACACTTCAGAACAACACTTTACTACACCCCAGGGAGACAACTAAATTCTAGCACATCTGTGCTTTTTATGGAAACTGAAGCATAGGCAAATTGGTGTGTGTTTGTGTGTGTGTCTGTGTGTCTGTGCTGGGGTGAAGGATGTACAATTTTTCCACCTTCCTAGGACTCTTTGAAGACAATTCATTTCATGGCCCAGATGGTGGATATATAAGTTCACAAGATAATACACAAAATTTCAGAAATAGTCAGAGGCATGATAATGGAGACTTGGAAGAATTCAGTATCTTCATCTTCAACCACTTAAATTCTTCAATTTCCATTTCCCTTTGCAGAAAATTCGAGCATACACATTTCTTTCTCTCCTTCTTTAAAATAAGTAATTAAAATGTTTATTTGAGAGACTGACAAATAGAGCTGCCATCCACTGGCTCACTCTCCAAATCCCTGCAAGTGCCTGGAGACGTCAGGAACAAGGAACTCAATTCAGATCTTCCAAATGGGTGGCAGGGACTCAATTAGCTGAGCAATCACCTGCTGCTCCAAGATACACATTAGCAAGAAACTAGGATGTGGGCTGAACTCTGACTCAAAGTCAGGAACTCTATTATGGGATGCGAGTATACCAAGGGCATCGTAATCACCCTAGCAAATACCCATCCTTCTCCCTTTTTAAACGAATTAATAGATTTTTCTTTAGAGCAGCCTTAGTTTTATGGAAAAATTGAATATAAAATACAATTTCACATGCCCCCAACATCTCTTCCATTTTTCCTGTGATTAACATACCCGAGTATATGGCATATGTATTATATGTGATGAGAAAATATTGATAAATTTGTCATTCACTGAAGTTTATTGTTTACATTACGGTTCATTTTTTGTGTTACACATTTCTTTGAGTTTTGATAATTTCATCATGTCTTGCATATGCTACTATAGTATGTACAAGAAAGTGTCAGTGCCTAAAACTTTCCCATGTACCATATATTCCTCCCTGAATCTTCTGATGCTTCTCTCTTGAAATGTGAAAGCGCATAGGACTTTACAGTGAAAAAAAGTTTACTGTCAGCCACACTTGCCCTGCAAAGACTGATCTTCACAGAAAAGGCGGAAAGTGAAATGCTATTTGACAGAATCATTGAGTATTTGCTGATGCGCAATGCTGGCCCTATATTTTTCTTGCCTGCCTTGTCATGAAACTGTTTGTCTCAGGATAGGTTTGAAACTAACATCTAAATGCTTGCAACTCAAATGAAGACCTAGCACTGATCTTAAAATGATTTAAAAATATAGAAACGTGATTGCCCAGGCACACAAAATATCCCAACTGCCTTCCTTTCTGGTTGGATGGAGAGGTTCCTCTGGGAGTGCATGTAGTGGAGGGAAGACACAACTAAGACTCCTCTCACAGTGTTAGAGGCACACGGTGGGGGCAAGAAAGGAAATCGGGGGACTGACTGCTTACTGCTTATGGCTAGTTTTGGGCTAGATTCTAAAAAGACTCTAAAAGAAGGGATTTAATGAATTTTTGACATTTTCTTCTAGGATTATCAGGTGGCTCAGCAGGATAAGCAGGGAAACAGGTTCTCTGGGCAGAACTTTACTCGAGAACAAAGTGTTTTTGTGAAAAGGTTCTGAATGTCATGTTTAACAGCAAGAGCTACATAGTGAGAAAGACATGAATTCCAGTTGTGGCTGCTGGATCTGTGTGACCCCTCCACATCCAAGCTCCTCCACTGGAAAACTAAGCAACAGTATCTATAATTTAACTGGTAATAGAGAAGAAAAGTTATGACAATTGGCAGTTGCCAAGATTCTCCTTCAGGTACTCACTAATTTGATGGTGATTTCCCAAAAATGATTCATAATAAGGAGTCTTAATGATGTGCTGCTGAATGGGAATCGAGAACTAGAAAACAGGGAACAACTCTAGACAGAGCCATTGTGTGTGTGTGTGTGTGTGTGTGTGTGTGAATAAATCACATTGAGACAATAAAGAGGAATAAGAAGACTCAGGATTGATAGTCAAGATGGCAAGTGTGATGAGTGATGTTTCCAGAAGCAGAACTAGGAAACCAGTGGACACAAATATCTGCTATAACTGCCCCCAAAAGAAGCCTGAGGGGCACCATTGTGGAACAGTGGAGTAAGCTGTAACAGCAATGAGAGAGGCCACAACAGAGCACCAGTTCAAGTCATTGCTGTTCTGCTTCTGATACAGCTCCCTGCTGATGTGCCTGGGAAAGAAGCAAAAGCCTAAGTGCTTGGGTCCTGCCACCCACATGGGAACCTAATTGTAGTTCCAGGCTCCTGGCTTCAGCCTGGACCAGTCTCAGCTGTTGTGGCCGTTTGGGGAATGAACCAGAGGATAGAAGATGTCTTTCTTTCTCTGTCTCTCCCTCTCTGTCTCAACTTTCAAATTAATAAAATACATTCTTTTATTTGTTTGTAAATAAGCCAAGTCTGAGATTGGTGGCAGTACCAAGAATGCCAGTTGAATCATCTTTCTTATTCAACTGTATGCCTGTAAGAATTTTTAATTGTATTAAAGTCAGAATTAGGCTTTTAACTATAAAACTATGTCATTTTATTAATTATTATTAGTAGTAATACTGTTAAATTTCAGCATTTTTAGTAAGAAGACATCTTTTATTTTTGATACCTTACAAAAGTAAATAATAACAAATGTCCCATTCCAATCACATATATCTTAATGTACTTAGTAGAGATATCACTTTAACATTAGCTTGAAGGGGCTGGTGCTGTGGCATAGTGGGTAAAGCCTCTACCTGCACTACCGGCATCCCTTATGGGTGCCAGTTTGAATCCTGGCTGCTCCACTTCTGATCCAGCTCTCTGCTGTGGCCCGGGAAAGCAGTAGAAGATGGCCCAAGTCCTTGGGCCCCTGCAACCATGTGGGAGACCGGAAGTAGCTCCTAGCTCTTGGCTCCTGGCTCCTGGCTTTGGATCAGTGCAGCTCCGGCCATTGCGGCCAATTGGGGAGTGAACCAACGAATGGAAGACCTCTCTTTCTCTGTCTCTCCTTCTCTCTCCAAGTCTGACTTTCAAATAAATAATTAAATCTTTAAAAAAACACATTAGCTTGAATTGATCATTCTACTATCTCCAGACCCCTCACTGGAGGACATGAATTAATGAGCTACATCAAACCCTGTGGCTCTGTATCCTCATTATGGCCTTATGAGACAAAAGCTGAATAAAAGGTTAAAACACAAGAAAACACGTAACAGCAAGTTCAATTGTATTTGAGGGATTGAAAATTGGCTTCCCACATTATTGCAGTTAACACTCCTCCTTTCTGTTGAGCTAAAAGCTTGAGAACCCTGAAACCTCAGAGTAGATCACCAAAACACTCTCACAGGTGGTGAAGATAATAAACAAAATCATCAGGTTTCTGCTAGTTCTGAGGAATCATTCAAGAATCCAAGAGTAGTTCTCGGTATTCCAGAATGGTAGCTCTTATCTTCTCTACAGAATGACATTCTACATGCAGTGAGATCATGCACTTTCTTCCTCCCTAATTTTGTAACAGTAAAATGATCTCTGATTTGTACAAATCATTGGGCACAAATAGCTGACAAGGTTTAAAAGTTTTTCAAATTTTCATTTTTATGTGAGTTATTTAAAGTCGTACGTTGAAGTTGAGTTTTAGAGGATTGAGTCTTATTCTTTTAATGATGGACATTAGATGAGTTAGGAGGCACATACAGGAAAGAGAAGCAGGGAGTGTCTTGGGTCACCAAAACCAGATCTGTCAAAAATATGTTCATCATGGAAAACTGAATCTGACCCTAGATTTCATGCCTACATGACAGAGGTGCTCCTTCAATTGGCAGTTCACTGTCATGAATCCAAAAATTTAAGAAATGAGATTGAAGATATTTGAGTTCATTGCTTACAAAAACGTATTCTATAAGGAGTTTTCTCGCCAACATATGGAAGTCCAGGCTTCCCAAGCAGGGAGTTATAGTATGGAAAAAAAAAAAAAAGAGAAGCAATTTTTGTTATTATGTTAATGTGTCACCCCAGGTTCATTGTTTATGCCAACCATTTTTGTGTGCCAGCCTTTCTCCCCACCTCAGGTTTTTGATGGTGTCACAAAAAGAACCTCAGTCCAACAGAGGAGACCAGGTCTTGTATGCTAAGACAAATATATTGGGCCATTTCCACAAAAATAAGAAAATATAATCTCAGAACTGCTTTATATTTTTCTATCTCAAATCCGGGCTGTTTTTCAGTTGGGGTTTGTCAGTTGGGGCTCTTTGATTTTATGCAGGCATCACGATGTAAGGGTAGCTGGGAAATGGCTCCACCAGGCTTCAAGCATATGCCTGAATTTGTTTACCACAAACAAAAATCTTCTCAGCTACTGTTACTGTCACCATGGCAACAAGATTGAGGTTACATCTATCAACAAAGCACTACACAAGGCAAAGGCGAGCCATTAATGAAGAAGAGCAATGATAATTATATAGCAGCCAGTTGCCAGCTCACAGAATCCTTTTTTCTAAATTGTGGTTCCATTTTCTATGTAGAAATGGAAAGTATAACTCAACAGGATTGGAAAACCATTTCTATGACTGTTTGGGAGAAGGGAAAAAAAACAGCTAGAAATTTGCTACAGATTTTAATTCAATTCTATGACATAACTTTATTAGCAGACTTATTTGCCTCAATGGTATTAATCTGCCTCATTAGTGAGTCAGAATAAAAATCAGGGATGACTATGGAAAATCAATTACTGATTTTAAATACAAATATTAAGGACTCGGAAAGCATAGAAGAAAGTGAAATTAAATGGACATAATTCCTTGTCCTCTTCATTGAAACAAGTGACTTTAGGTGGACTGAATTTGAAGTTGATAAGTTTTATCTATTAATGATGAAACATCTAATGTTTTATTCAGTTCATAATTGCATAGTTTTTTTTTTAATTTTTTGACAGGCAGAGTGGATAGTGAGAGAGAGAGACAGAGAGAAAGATCTTCCTTTGCCGTTGGTTCACCCTCCAATGGCTGCTGCAGCCGGCGCACCGCGCTGATCCGATGGCAGGAGCCAGGTGCTTCTCCTGGTCTCCCATGGGGTGCAGGGCCCAAGTACCTGGGCCATCCTCCACTGCAGTCCCTGGCCACAGCAGAGAGCTGGCCTGGAAGAGGGGCAACTGGGACGGAATCCGGCGCCCCGACCGGGACTAGAACCCGGTGTGCCGGCGCCGCAAGGCGGAGGATTAGCCTAGTGAGCTGCAGCGCCAGCCTCATAATTGCATAATTTAATTACAAATGAGTAGAACCATATCAGAGCTGCAATGAAGAATACACAATTCACTATTAAAATTTAGTTGGCTACTAATACTGAGTACAATGAATAAGGCATTGTATTATTCCCCAAATAAGTTAAAATGAATAAAATATACCACCTATTCTCAAAATCACTGATTATTTTCATAGTGCTATAAACACCAAAAATTCAGGAAGAATGACACATATAAACCAAAATACTTGGTTGATATTGAGAGAATAAAGAAATGGAAGTATTAAACTTTTAGGCAATTTTTTACTCAACCAGAGAGTTTGGAACACTCTCTACAGGTATAGAATGTTATCTTGAAGTAAAACAGACAAAATATTCCCAAAAATAACAGTCCAAACATCTACATCTTCATCTTTTCCTTTGCTATCTGCTTGGTCTTTCCACTTGGATTGAGATATTAATCTAGGCACAGCAAATTTGTGAGCGAAGGACCATGTATCTGTTTTCTAGGGCTGCTAAAGCAAATCACCACAAATTTGGGTGATGTAAAACAGAAATTTATACTTTCATCATTCTAGAAGCAATAAGTCAAAATCAAGGTGTCCTCAGGGACATGTTCCATAAAGCATGCTTTATTTATACACCTGTAGTTTTCTTTTGACCTTACTGAAGGTGCAAGTATCAACATTTTCAGTACAGAGCTAGTTTAGTGTCTGGAATCCCACAAGAACTGCCATCCCAGGAACACATGTGGTGTCTCTGGAAAAAGAGTGATATTATAAATTTTTGGAGACAAATTGTTGGGAACTAAGCCATTTTGTATGTGTTTGGGGTAGGGGAGGGGTAGATGACAAAATCTTCAAAATGGCTTTTCAGTCAGGTGGTAGGCTTAAGGTTTCTCTTCAGTTAACGTTTACATAGTCTAGTTCCAGGTTTTCAGAAGCCTTCCTGAGTGCAGTAATCTCAGTCTGTCCTGTTCATGCTACCAGCTAAGTGACATTTATTTTGCCACATGGAATGGCCAAAATGAAATAGGAAGACATCCCAAGTGTTGGAAAGTGACTTTCCTGGAAGGTTCAGGAACTAATATCATCTTCAGATACTTTTGATAGACAATTCAGTATGAAAAGGGGAATAATGATCAAATCATACTGAGACTTGTTTAAGGAGTGACAGTGGATTCAACACTAACTTGCAACAGTTTAAGAGAAGTGCATAGTGTGTTTTCCTATGAAGGATGCCACAGGGGCATCAATTTTTATCCTCCAATCCTACCAGGATACAAGATCTCTCTCTCTCTCTCTCTCTCTCTCCCTCTCTCTCTCTCTGTGTGTGTGTGTGTGTCTCTTTCTCTCTTTCTCTCTCTTGCTCTCTGTCTGTAACTCCGCCTCTCAAATAAATAAATAAATCTTAAAAAAAGATTCATTTTATCTCCCACTTCAGTCCATGTGGAATGATGTAGAGAGACTTGATTAGCATTCACTAATTGTCCTTGTGGCTTGGAGTCACTCAATCCAGCAAGAGACTTCAGGTGGTTGAAACAGAAATGTTTCAGTTCTCTTGGCCCTCACTTGGCTAGATTGCCACCTAGGATGCTGACTAAACAGGCCAGCCTAGCTGTTAGGAGAGAAAAAGTATCATGCCTAGCAATATTTAGTTTGAAATACTGATTTATCAAAATTTTTCCTTTATTCTGAGATGCAAAGGAGAAAATTCCTTTCTAAGTCCAGTCACATTCAATGAGTAAATTGGTACAATAATGTGTGAGGATCAGGAGGAAATAAGGAAGACAAAATCACTAATAATTTGTTTCAATATTTTAGGGGAGTTCTTGTCCTGTGGGGCAGTTGGTCAAGCCATTGCTTGTGAGGCCAGCATTGCATATCCAAATGCTGATTCCAGATCTGACTACTCTGCTTCCAGTCCAGCTTCGTGCTAATGTGCCTGGGTAGGCAGCAGCAGATGGTACATGTACTTCAGGCCCCTCTGCATGAGAGATCAAGGTGAAGACCTGGCTTCTGGCTTTGGTCTGGCCCAGATCTGGCTGATGCGGCCATTTGGTGCAAGAACCAATAATGGAAAATCTTTCTCTCTTTGTCTCTCCCCACCTCTCTGCCACAGAGCTAAAACAAATGAAAATAAGCTTTTGAAAATATTTTTGGAGTTAGGTTCGGTGCTCAATAACACCAAATGTCTCCAAGTGTAAGGGTCTATGAAGTTTCCACCAAATACTGTGACTATCAGCCAATTGCCAGACTGTAAGTGTCTGGAAAACTCAAAATATGATATATTAGTTTCAGAGGTCACAATGGCTTGGGCTGTCTTAGCTGATCAAACTAGAACAACAGAACAGTAAACCGAAAGAGTATGCTAAATGGTGAAGTACTCCTGAGAAGTCCAGGAAGGAGTCAAATGTCTCATTTTAAGAGCTCATTATGTCTTGGACCTTGTACTACTGACCTGTACTTCATTTATTTCAGCTAACTTTTAAAATGATTCAGAGCACCAGAAACATAAAACAGTAATTTTGGTGCTGATACTTCTTTCCTATTAATTTGATTTTAACCTCAGCTGATCTTGCCCAAATTTCAGAGTCCAAGATATTAGAGCATATCATTAAGCCTATGTAGGTTGACCCCAGAGCCTGAACTTTCAAACAGAATAGAATATTACTGAGCCTTAGTAGACTAGAAGAAGGAATTAAATTGGCAATGGGATTTATGACAGGGAAGAAGAGTTCTATTTAAGATACAGACAAAGAGAAAAGAATTTACATTGTGGTAGAAAGGAGAATGATATGTTGGAGTAGTAGAAACAGCCCAACAAAGGTAAAGCACAAGTAAAAATGTTGGTGTGTGTTAATGCACACAAGCCAGGAAATATTGGCAAGATCCAAGCTTTCAGGTTTCAGGTTTCAACTGTAACTATTTCGAAGATCTTGAAGCTCTACACACCTAAGGTTGCCAAAGGTCCCCAACTTTTAGACTTCCTAGCTTCCTTTAAAGGCTGTGAGTGGCTGCCATTTCCTTCTTTTCTCCAACATGGAGACTTACTCAAATGCAGCTTTATTCAGCACCCTGAACCATAGGTTCTGAGTACATAATTAATCCAATGAATCATAGGAAAGTGATTAAACATCTTTATTTATAAAGCAGTAATGAGTGTATTATCTTCATGGAAATATTTGCATTTTGAAAGAATAAATCTAAAAACAAAATCAATGAAGTGTTAGTAGCAGATTTTTCACTGACCTAACATATTTGTGGAGGTGATAGTTGAGAATATTTTCTAGGGCAGTCATTTAACCTGGGTGATGATCCATTCATCCTAGAAATCAACAGTGATGCCACAAAATGTGATGATTGACCACCATTTTCAACTCTGTTGAGTCATAAAGAGGTTCTCATCCAATTCTGACAGCTAATTTCTTAAACTCAATGAACCGGATGTTCCACAAGTAGCCTGGAGCAGTTCATCTCAAACTTTTCTGAACACTGAAAAATCTTGGGGAGCTGAAAAAAAATCCCAATGCCTGTTTAAATCAGGACCTCTAGTGGTGGCACTTAGATATCTGCATTTCAAAACTTCTCAAAATGTAATAGGCACATGAATCACCTAGGGATCTTTTTAAACTGAAGAATCAGGTGCGATAGTTTTGAGATAGAGCCTGAGAGTTTGCCTTGAGTACCTAGAGAAGACTAATTCTTGAATTTGGCTTTACATTGCAATCACTCTGGGAGATAAAAATTGAATACATACCACGAGAAAAAGAAATATAGATTCCATCCCTAGAGATTAACAGAAAATCACACTAACACCACTCATATCCATCTCCCCACTGTAGTTGATTGCCCAACCCAGAGAAAAGAGAACTCTGGAGGATCACAGCAGCGAACTTCATCAGAAATCAGGGTTTGTACTCCCGTTGCCTCTTCCTCAGGTTAAAGGAATTTCACAATCTCTCAAGCAGCTGTGGGCACAGCAACATCAGCCAATGTATAAACAAAACCTCTCCCTTCATGTGACTTCACTGTCAACTATCTGGGTGGGAACAAGGAGTTAAAACAATCTCAGCTGATATGAACAAGGTAATTTTCCACAACTAGAATTGAAGAAATGGAGGGATGGGAGATGTATTTTGTCAAGATAAGTCCTGTGCCTTTTTTTTCATATGAATGTTGAATCTTTGGAGGTTAGAGTTCATTTACTTACTGGGAGAACAGCACTTCCTGTTTCTAAGAAAAAGGGCCCAGGAATGCTTTTTTAACGTCAAAGGCTGTTACAAAACAGCATTTGATGAATTGAATATGAGTGAATGAGAAACACATGGATTAAAATTCCATTAATTTCCTTTTGGGCTTAATAATTAAGGGAAAATCCTTGACAAAAAAGAAAGTTTTGAGTTTTACCAAATTGAAATTTTGTTTTTTAAAAGTGCTTAAATCTGTTTACTTCTGAGTAAGTCCTTGAGATAGATTACTTTGTCCCTACCAAAACAATACAATTTGGGCTCAGAATTTGAGACCCAAGCTAAAAGTTTTATTCTCTCCCAAACTTTCAATACCAGGTTTGGTGAATGGTAAATAAATGGACCATCTTCTGATCACTGGACTGTATTAAGGAATTTGTTATTGTGTTAATAGAGGTAACCAGAGTTTTGGACTTAATTATGGATTTGAGTTCTTTTCATTATGTAGATTTTAATAGTAGTTTTGCACAAATGAAGTCAAAGTAAAAATCGCCCCACAATTATCGATTTGTAGAATCACTGTTACCTTAGAAGTCAGTTGAGCCTAGTTCAGATGCTGTTCCCTGGTATGTGCATGACAATTTATAAAAAAAACATTGCTTAATTTCTCTCATAATTACAAAGAAGGAAGGAAGATTAGATTAGTGTCTCCCAATCTTAAACACTTTTGGACTGATCAACTAGTAAAATTTTTGTGTATTTTCTTGGTAGAGGAAAGGAAAGTATCAAGTTGTAAAATGGTTCCACAATCACTGTCAGTAGAAGGCAGCAGAAGATGCTGATTTGACAAAGTATCGTTTGATCTCATTTCTACATGTGACAGTATCTGAGAAACATTAAAGTTAATGGCCAATGAGAAGTGGTCTTGCTTCAATTTTTTATTATCCTTTCCACATATTGCTTAGAAAGCCCCACCTTTAGACATCGAAAGTGCATCAAATTAAAGGAATCCAAGACTGTCTCATAATTCATTTTCCAAAACTATCCTTGTGTGAAAAAAAGAAATATCAATGGGTCTATCAGTTGACAGACTCAAATGTGAAACTCAAGCATTTTCTTAGTACCTCTCCTTTCCCTAAAGTAGGCAGACATACAGGTTAAACTTGATTAGGTTTGTGAGCTGGAAGACTACGCCTTTGCCACGCACCTGTGTGACCTCATGCCCCTACCTGGCCACACCTGAGTGCCCACCAGCCAATCAGGTTAATTAACCACTACCCTTTGGAAGTGGGTTAAAAGCCTGGGACATGGTGTGTCCCGCCCTTCTCTTTGGCCCTGGCCTCTTGCCAGGAGGGGGCTTGCTATAGCCCTGTGCACAGATGCTCCTCCATGTGGCTGGTTCCTGGTGCTTGGTATGAACCCAGATTTACCTCTCTCTTTTAAATAAAGTGCTCACTCTCCTGTGCATCTTTCTCACTAAATAAAGGCTTAAAATGTACTATGCTGCCTCGTTTATCTGTGCTGGTATTTAGAATTCTTCTTTAAATATTAGGCAAGAACCCTCTTGGGCTTTTTAATACTGGGGACTTATTAATAAGCATATAGTGATATTGTATGGCACCCCAAAATCCAGTAGCATATGTGGCATCCCAGATGGTGATTCTGGGGAACTTTAAGGGCCCACATTTTTGTATAGATCTTAGGGGGTCATCTCTGATATCATCCCACCAGCATTCAACTATCATTTTCTGTGATTTTGATTGTAACTATCCTTGAAATTTTCCCTATTCTCATCCTTGTGCCTTGATTTAGACCTTCACAAATGTTTTGACTGGCTTATTTCAATAGACTATTGATGAGCCTTATTTGTCATTCTCTTCTCTAATTTATTCTTATATTATAATCTAGGATTCCTGTTTATATATGAAAAGATTTTGCAGTACATCTAATTGAATAAATAAAAGAATGTAGAATATAAAAGAAAAAATCCACACTCCAAGCCATTAGACACTTTCCTCGGCTCGGTCAAGGTCAATAGTTCTTATCCATATTTTCAGATATTGTTCTCAAAGTACAAGTGTGTACACATGTGTTCTTACTTGTGTAAGTATATGTTTCTGATATTTTGGCATTGTCATTTTGTTCAGCTTCATTATTTAAAGTTATCTACATCTATAAATGATTATCTCACTATTCCTTCATAATTATTTCATTTTTAATATATCACAATACATGAACACTTTCCTTTGTTCAAAGAAGATGCTAAGCACTTGCCCATCTTCATTGCTTTCCCAGGTGCATTAGCAGGGAGCTGGATTGGAAGTAGAGCAGCCAGGACTTGAACTGGCACCCATATGGAATGCTGACCCTTCAGATGATGGCTTTGCCCTCTAGGCCACAGTGCTAGGCCCTTCACTTTAGATTTTATATAATATCATCTTAATACTTGGCTAGATGAACTTTTAAAGTTTCTTTGGTAGGAAAGTCTTAATTAAGAGGGAGAAACACCTTAAATAGAAATGATGGTATGTGTATGCATGCAGAAAAGATTGTTAGGAATACTAAGAATATCTAGAATGAGAGGAGACTACCAAGTGCATATAAAGATCTCTGCTTTTACTGTTTTCTGGACCATTTTCTGAAGAATCATAGTCCTGAAATGTAGACAAAGCAACTATTGTTAGCTTTCCTTTCTTGAGATGAACATTTCATCTATTGGTTAAGACAATGGTCAGGCTGCCAATACACCATATTGGCTCGCCTGGGTTTGAGTTCTAGCGCCACTCTTAATTCCAGTTTCTTGCTATTATGCCTTCAGGGAGGTGGTGGGTGATGGCTCATGTAGATGGGTCCCTGCCACCCGTAACTTAAGACCTTACCTCAGTTCCCAGCTCCAGGTTTTGCTCAGACCCAGCTCTGCCTCTTGTAGCCATTAGGGGAGTAGAAGAACTCTCTCTCTCCCTCTTTCTCAAATAATTAAAAATAATGAACACATTTTAAAAAAAATAACAAAAAACTGTTGTGAGCTTTCCTTTCTTATATTTGAAACACTCACATCATCACATATAACATCATCATTATCTCTTAAATTTTTGGCCCACTGTAATTTTCACAGCAATCAGAATCTTTGAATGATCTTGGAAAGAAAAGAGAGCCATCACAAAGAACCTTCCATCAGTCCAATGAAACTGAATGGAATGGAACTACCTACTTCTTATTTCATAGTCTCTGGACCATGCCTTTAGCTTGAGTTTTCTGATTCTTTATTTATTCCTCAAAGAAAATTTCTCTTTGAGTGAATTTTAATAATGTTGATTATATGCTTCATTTATAAATATCATTCGTAAATACTGCATTTTCTCCAGTCTGTTCCCTTCTTCACACTCTCAGGCACATTATATTCAGAGCAGCTCCCTCACAATACTAGTTTGTTACAGTCACCTGCTGGTATGATGCAGTCCACCCTATTGTGCTTCGAGGTTTCACTCAAATGATAATTTCCCCATAAAATCTTTCATGGAGATAATGTCACCTCTTTAAACATATTTTGCCCCACATTTTATTCTCTATACTTCTATCTTCCAATTTATCTCCTTAGTGCTTTATATATTTGAGAGCAGGAACCACATCTGTTTCATCAAAATTCCAGTAAGTGTATTGTGTGTGTATTGAGGGTAGAGGGCATGGAGATGTGTATATATGTGTGGGCATAAACAGAAAAATACTGCAAATGTTTTTGAATGAACAAATTCATAAATGTATTTACTTTACAATATCTTTATTAATTTAGTGAGACAGTTACTCATATTTTAGAAAATGAGTCAGAAAAATGAAGTAAGAGGTTCAGGGTAATTTAGTTAGTCAGACAGTTGGACTGAAAACATCAATTTCTTTATCCCTTTGTTTCTTCTTTGTTTTCCTATAGGCTGCTTATCTATGAGTCATAGGATTACAAAGTGGATTTCACTCCAAAAGAGCGAACAACTGTATGGGCATTTAAACTATGGGCATGTTTTTATGAGAGCCTCTGCTTTTTGGCAACAAGAACCTTTAAGAACAAGGTTAAAGGAAAAGCAAATTGTAAATAGATTTAACAGGTGACAATATAAAGAAAGACAGCACTATGAAAGGCACAAAGGAAGATATTTCTAGGATTAATAAACTAGTATTTTACTCATCTTTTTAAGAAAAAAATCTTAATCAGAAACTTTTGCTACATATAATAATGACATAAAGGGCAAATACATTTTGTTCAATTGAAAGAATTCCTGCTGTTCTTTATTTTGTCCATGAGGTAACTTGCAAAGCTAGCAAATTTGTTCCCAAGTAAATCCTTATTACTGTCATGCATGAAGTCAAGCCACATTTACTCTCACATGTGTATAAAATGTGCAATGCACACAGAGAGGTGGAGATTCTAAATTGTAGATTGATACAGAACAGGAGAATATCTCACAAGGGTATAACCTTTCATAGTGTAGGCAAGAAGAACAAAGCAAGAGAATGAAGACATAGGCTGCCAAATTAAACTTAGGCCATGAATCATGGTTTATTGATTGAAAAAGGTTATTCATAAGACAGAAAGAAATGAGAGCAATTTTTAAAAGAGCACACTGCTATCAATAGGGATTAGAAAAAGGAACTCAGGGCATTGCTATTTGCACAGCAGTAGAATAAAGCAAGATTAGCTCATGGGTAACTACGTTTATTCTCTACCCATTCCTCATCCTCAGTCATGTTTTCATTGAACCTCTTGGAGCAGCAGGTTTTTTTTTTTTTTTTTTTTTTTTTGATAATTCAAAGATGTGCAACATATATGCCTGATTTGTCTTTCAGAGTGCTTGAAATGTTCTTCTGCAGAAAGAAGATGTGGCTGTACGTATAATAAATACAAGTCTCTCATGTAAAAAACCCTGTGTGTATGTGTGTGTGTATGTGTCTTGCTCTTTCTCTTTTGCTTTTTCATCTGTGGCGTCCTCAGCATCTGGGCAGAGTGTTAGTGAGAAGTGAAGGTGCAAGCTCATTAACAAACATCTAATAATAAAATCATAAAAACATACAATTAGCAGGGTTATCACTGGAGCAGCAGCCCACTAGAAATAAGCACAGACATACATTTGTTTTCTACCTAGAATTATACTTTTTTATTTCTTATTTTAAAAAAATGTATAATCTTTCTTCCAAATCATGTCCTTATCTACATCATTATTCCTATCTTGGCCAGACACTAGTCTTCTCAGAACTTGATGGGAACAACCAGAGACATTTCCATTGATAGGAAGTATTTGATCTCAAGGCTGATCCTGTGAAAACATCCTCCTAAGAGTCTTTGTGCTAGGATCACACACAGAGGCCACCTCCAAGGCTGCCAAGCGGTTGTTTGGCATAGGGTGTTATATCCCAGTAGTTGAGAAAGGCAGTGAAAGCTGAGGTACAGGAACCCCAAACCCACCATCCCATGGGAGATAGAGAGTAGCAAATGTAATGACATAGATTGGAATTCAGCCAGCACATTCAGGTGACATGGCCCAACAGTACCTGCACCCCATTGCTTGCATGGATTTAGGGAGTTTACGCATCACTTATAAAATACATGAAAAGTTTCCACAGGCAGCTGAGATTGGCCAAGACCCCATACTAAACAAGACTGCTTATTTACCAAGGGAAGACTGCAGCAAACATGGAAGCTTTCCATTCTAATCCCTCATTTAGCAAATGAGAAACAAAACCCCTGTGCACTGGAGTTGCTTAAACAATGTCATGCAACCCAGATACAAAAGACTTGGTGTTATATTTCAGGACTTGCAATTTTAAGTCTTAGAGTGTTACTGCTCTTTATACTAACTGCAATGCATTAGGAAATCAGACAAGCCTGCCTGCCATTAATGCTGTGTTCTCATACTTTTATCTCAACCTATCTTTTTCCATAATCCTGGAATGGGGATAGTAATGCCTATCACAACAAATGCTGATTAAATAACTATACTTCTGGGGCCTGTGCTGTGGCGCAGCAGGTTAACTCCTCGGCCTGAAGCGCCGGCATCCCATATGGGCACTGTTTCAAGTCCTGGCTGCTTTTCTTCTGATCCAGCTCTCTTCTGTGGCCTGGGAAAGCAGTAGAAGATGGCCCAAGTCCTTCGGCCCTTGCATCCACGTGGGAGACTGAGAAGAAGCTCCTGGCTCCTGGATCGGCGCAGCTCTAGCCGTTGCAGCCATTTGGGGAGTGAACTAGTGGATGAAAGACCTCTCTCTCTCTTTGCTTCTCCTCTCTCTTTTTTATGTAACTCTGATTTTCAAATAAATAAATAAATCTTTAAAAAACTATACTTCTAAGAGAAAATATAGAATTTTTATAATTTTGAGATAAGTAAAAATTTCTTCTGTCACAGAAATTATATACCATAAATAAATAAATAATATAATGTACTTCATCAAAATTAAAACTAACCACTCTTTCAATGACAATAGCAGTCAGTGTTCAGGAGACAATATTGTGATGTATATATCCAACAAAGGATTTGTATTCAGAATTTATATATAACTCTCATAACTCAGTTATAAGTAAACAAAGAGCCTTTTAAAAATAAATGAACAAAGGACTTTGTTAACATACACTTCAGAAAAGAAGATGTCCTTCTGCACAATAAACACATGGAAAGACAATTGATCATTGGGAAATAAAAAGTAAACCCAAAAAGAGATATCTATCTTATACCAATCAGAATGCCTGAAATTAAAGTGTTACAATATCCAATGTGGGGGAGGATATGGGCTCAACAGAACTCACAGATATTTAAGATGAGAGTGAAAAGGTAAAAAAAAAAAAATCAAAGCCAAAAATACAAAGCAAAAAACTGTGGGAAACTATTTAGCAGTTTCTTACACGTTTAAATGTGTTTCTATCAGGCTAATCCTTCGCCTTTGGCGTTGAAATCCCATATGGGCACCGGGTTCTAGTCCCAGTTGCTCTTCTTCCAATCCAGCTCTCTGCTGTGGCCCGGGAAGGCAGTGGAGGATGGCCCAGGTGCTTGGGCCCTGCACCCGCATGGGAGACCAGGAAGAAGCACCTGGCTCCTGGCTTTGGATCAGCATAGCTCCAGCTGTAGCGGCCATTTGGGGGGTGAACCAACGGAAGGAAGGCTTTTCTCTCTCTGTCTCTCCCTCTCACTGTCTGTAGCTCTGTCAAATAAATAAACAAAAAAAAATCTTTATAAAAAATGTGTATCTATCCTTTACCAAGAACTCTCCCTGTTAAATATTTATCTGAATTGAAAACATACCCACAAAACATCTTGCACATGAATGTTCATGACATATTTATCTATAATAATCAAAACTAGAAGTAGTCCAGATGTCATGTGTTTTGGTTTATTCTAGATGGCATAGTCTACTCAGCAATTAAAAAAATGAACAAACCATTGATACATGTAATATGGATGAATGTCAACATCAGGTTGAGTGAAAGAAGCCAGGTAAATAAATGTTCTCTTTTGGATAAAGTCCTACAATGAGCAAAATGAATGTACAGAAATAAGTTAAACCGTGGTTTGTCTGGGAAAAGCAGGTGCTCCGATTGATGGCAAAGAGTCACAAAGGATCTTCTGTAAAAAAAAAAAAAAAAGAATGATCAATTCTCAACTTGACTCTCACTGGGATTAAACATGACAATAGGTCTAATCTGATTTCATCATCATTTTAAAAATCTTCTGTTATTTTTATTTTTTTAAATTTTATTTTATTTATTTATTTTTTTTTTTTTTTGACAGGCAGAGTGGACAGTGAGAGAGAGAGACAGAGAGAAAGGTCTTCCTTTGCCGTTGGTTCACCCTCCAATGGCCGCCGCAGCCGGCGCACCACGCTGATCCGATGGCAGGAGCCAGGAGCCAGGTGCTTTTCCTGGTCTCCCATGGGGTGCAGGGCCCAAGCACCTGGGCCATCCTCCACTGCACTCCCTGGCCACAGCAGAGGGCTGGCCTGGAAGAGGGGCAACTGGGACAGAATCCGGCGCCCCGACCGGGACTAGAACCTGGTGTGCCGGTGCCGCTAGGCGGAGGATTAGCCTAGTGAGCCGCGGCGTCGGCCCTGTTATTTTTCACTTTATGTTTCTGTGTGGGAGCAAACTGTTGAAATCTTTACTTAATGTATGCTAAACTGATCTTCTGTATATAAAGAGAATCGGAAATGAATCTTGATGTGAATGGAAGGGGAGAGGGAGTAGGAAAGGGGAGGGTTGTGAGTGGGAGGGACGTTAATGGGGGGAAGCCATTGTAATCCATAAGCTGTATTTTGGAAATTTATATTCATTAAATAAAAGTTAAAAAAAGTAAAGTTCAAAAAAAAAGAGTCACAAAGGAGCTTCTTGGGATGAAAGAATTATTTCATATATTTGTTAGGGTAATGGTTTTACACTTGACATGTTTGGTATTGGTCAAACACTCATGGAACTACACACTTGAGATGGCTGCATTTCATTATATGTAAATTGTGATGGTAATTTATTAAAAAGTCATCTAAATGATTATCTCTTTCCCTGTGCAAGGCTTTTCAAAGGGCTTCAGTGACATTGGTTCTATTTTGTTTTTGAAGATGATTTATCAGTTCACAAGTACTTCATTTATTATTGTGCTTATAAAACATTTGGAACACATATAAAGTGTCATATATTAAATACCAACCAACAAAGTTTTAAAGGAAATAAAGCAAAATTAGTCGAGGTACCATATGTAAACTGTTGATCAAAGTTACCAGCTTTTTGGAAGTGATTATCGCAAGCTAGTCCTATATAATCTTCATTTTATTCAATTTATGTACAATTTATTTTTGTACAATTTATGAGGAAGTTTTAGTGTAATTGTAGATAAAGTACAATGGTAAATAGAAATGTTAAACCAACCCACCAACATTACGTAGTTGTTAAATAGTGGAGGCAAATCTAACATGATGCTGTTCTCCCACTGGACTGTAAGTGCTTCTCCTAGTACCTGACTTCACGTGTTAATTACTTCAGTCTGCTCTGTGATTCATCACCTGCTTTCTCAGGGCCAGGGTAGAGACTTTCTCTCATTCCTTAAGAAGTGTTCATTGTAGTGTGATCCTGCTCATTACATTCATGTATTCTCTTTCTCACTGCCATTCATTCACACACTGTTGCGTCATGCCCAGAGCATTCCCATTGCCAATTTTTCCAGTTTTCAGCTCTTCTTCCTCAAATTTATTTTGCATACGAAAATTTGGGACATTTTCTTTATATATAATTCTCATGGGTACAAAAATATTTAAGCCAGACTTGAAATTCCTAAGAGGTCAAGCACTCTCCTTCCCAATCTCTTAGTGGACATTGCAATCAAGGCCCTATTTCCTCCTAGGACTTGCACACCATGCTCTAACTCAAATATCTGCAAGGATGCTCCAAACCGATCTCATGCTTTTGCTCCTGTGTGCCTTTTGTCTTGTTGTCTCATTGCCCTTTGGGAAGACTCTGCTTTTCCTTTGTTTCCTCTGAATGTATCCATTTTTCAATGCCCAAATTGAGTCACATTCTCAATGAGGCTTCTCTGAGCAACCTAAAATAAGCTCAAATCAATCTATCCTCTTCAGATGTTTGTGTTTTATACATTTAAATTACCCTTTCATGAACTCTTCTATGAACTACATCTATTGATTTTCTATGATGGGCCATTCTCAATGTGTAAAGTCAGAAATAGGGTAGTGATAAAGGAACATAGTTCTTTCTAAAGGAAAATATAATTTACTTGACAACATGAGACTTGTCACTGGCCTTGTTCAGTCTTCTCATTGTGAAGTCATGGGGCTATCATGATACTTTATTTGTCCTATATCATGAAGCTATAATTAGTGATTGATAAAGTGCCATATCTTATTGCATTTGAAATAACATTGATCATGGGTCATGACCATAAAGAATATCTGATAAGTCTTACTGTCATTCATGAGAAAATTAATTATAGTATAATGTCATATAATGTATAAAATGACAAACTGATCATATAAAACATTTTTCTATATTGCTCAATTTTTGAATAAAGAATAAAATGATGCGCTCTGGCTTTATTCCATATGTAATATGACAAATTAGTGTGGCTTTTTGACAAAGAATCATCATCATTGTTATCAGGAATAATGTCTATGCTGAAATCATGTTGCAGAGGTGATAATGCTTTGCTAAATGGGATGATACCATGTTCATGTGAAGCATAAACCAATTATGAATAAAATTGCTATTCATTGTAAGCAATATTAATTAATAATTTATTATTGATGAACAAAATGGCATGCAGAAAACCCAACAAACTCATTGTTAACATCAGCAAGCTTTAAAACCTTGGCCTTAAGTTAAAGTTTCATCTTTCATTTACTACCTACATGAGGGAAATGTTTGCTGATGGGAGCAGGCAGTGGTAGTGGAGAAGAGAAAATTTCCCTAGGAAGCCACGATTCTGCCATGAGGATTTAGGGACCAGATCAATATTCATAGCCGTTTATTCAAAAGTCTTTTCTGGACAACCTACTTTTCAGCTTTCCTTTGGATAAACTTCCTGACACTCTCTTGTAAAATATTTCAACTTGTTTAGGAGCTTTCCTTATGCCTGGAATTTCTGCTACCTGCCAGGTCACATCAATACAGCTATATTAAGGAAAAGATATAACCTCTGCCCAGAAGCCATCTCAGAATAATTGGATTAAGTAATTCTTACACTTGATACCACCAATGGAGTGCTTAAACAGTCAGAGGCCAAATGTATACATACAATAGGATAGCTGGTAGTGAGATATAGGATGTATGGTCAAGTTCCTTGACTTCCAGGCAATTACAGAAACTGAGCTTTTCTCATTGATCTTAACCTCTAAAGTACATTTACTAAGCCAAATAGTTAGGGGCTGGAATAGATTATTAAAAACCAGAAATGAAAAAAAAAGCAGGAATATGGAATTGGGAGAGGGTAGATTGGAAAGTCAAAGATAAAAAAAAAAAAAAGACAAATAAGAACAACTACCATTCCATAGAGGACAGTCACAAGTGGTTCAGTGTTGCCACAGTAGTGGCAGCAGCAGAACCTCAGGTCTTCCAAAACTCTGGCTTACAACCAGCGCTCTGCTAAGTGGTCCCATCTGCCTGTGGCAATAGCAGCATCACAGATAAGAAAGATCAAGTATTATATCTACCAATTTTGTTGCTCTCTTTTTTCTTCCTCCCTGACATCCCTGACTTCTTTTATCATTTCCTTTTGGTTTAGCAAAAATTTTTCAGCTATTTATCTTTGAAATACTGTTAATGACAATTTCTCTTTGCCTTCACTAGAAATAGCTTGATTTCTGCTGTATTCCCAAAGATATTTTCACTGGATTTGGATTTCAGGGTTGGATGGTTTTGAGTTTTTATTTCAGCACTGCAAAATATTGTGCCACTTCTTTCGGACCTCTATTGCTTCTGATGAGAAATCTGTTGTCATTCAGTTTCCCCCCTCTAGCTCTTATTTATAGGTTTTTCAGTATCTTTAGTTTTAGAAATTTGTCTATTATGTGTCCTGACATGCATTACTTTGAGTTCTTCTAGTTTGAAGTCACTCAGTTTCCTGATTCTGTAAGTTTATAGACTTTGGAAAATTTAGCAAGATTTCTATTTCAATTTCTTCAAGTTATTTTTTAGCTCTGCTCTCTTCCCTGTGTCTTTTAAACTTCTGAGCCTCTGATAAAAGGAATGGTTGATTTTTTAAAATAGGCAATCAAGCCTTGTTCATTTTTTTTCTTTTCTTTTTTTTAGTTCACTCTCTCTATTGCTCAGAGTGAGAAATTTCTATTGTCCTGTTTCAAGCTCATCTGCTATTTCTTCTATCATCTTCAATCTATTACTGCATCTCACTCTTGATTTCATTAATGTAAGTTAAAGTAGGTTATATAAAAAAAAGATAAAATATTAAGTTGGAGAAAAAGGAAAAAAAAACTATGCATGGGTTTCAATGCTTTTGCACCAAAATAAATATTTCTTAGAGGAATTATCTTTTAATTTTCCATAAACTTTTTGATGTACCTTCTTGTAAAACAATAACAAAACCCAGAGAACTCACCACCATATCAATCATTGTGTTCTTAGGTCTCTAGATGGTGTTCCTTCTTCTCTACCTTTCAAAATCTTCATTTGTTTGTTTTATATTTAGTAATATTGAAGGTTTTTTTGCTATATTTGAAGGAATAAGAAATAGCACATCTATCCAGTGTCCCCTGAAACCTCTGTTCATTGACATGTATAATTTTAAATATATCATTTATCTAAAGCAATTAAAACAAAAATTATCTGGAAACAGACTTTAAATAGTTATATACTTTAAGAATACATGTTCATTGTAATGCACAAAAGACATGGAATTGTTGCTGTTCAAGTGTTTAACTGTAAAAATGGCAATTTCATTGATAAATTATTTGCTACATAATATTAAAAATATGATTTAGGTCACTGGTTACCCAAATTTTAAAAAGGAGTGAGAAAGATAGTTTCTGTGGACTTTAATGTTAACAGAATAATCTTGATAGAAATACATAAGTAAGATAACCTCATCTATTTTTGTATCTAACTGAATTAAAAGTTTCTTAGTAGCTTTGCATTGCAAATGTCAGTTGTAGCTCTCTAGAATAGTCTTGTAGACTGTTCTACACACAGGTATCTGGCATTCTGACAACATAAACATCATAGCATTGCTTATTATTAAGCAAATTTTCTTGAAAATGACAGTAAGATATACTGTCCTAACAAAATTATTATCATAGCTTTCCAAAACATGAAATAAAGTGTTTTTTTAAAGGAAGTACCATTTTTTAATATGAATGTATATATCTTTGGGGGTAGTAATAACAGATTTTTCTATATATTATCTTAAATAACTTGGACTTTTATAACTCTAAAATAACTAAATACTGAATACATTTTTTTTTAACTTTTATTTAATGGATATAAATTTCCAAAGTAGAGAATATTGATTACAATGGCTTCCCCCCCCATAACGTCCCTCCAACCAGCAACCCTCCCCTTATCCACTCCCTCTCCCCTTCCATTCACATCAAGATTCATTTTCAATTCTCTTTATATACAGAAGATCAGTTTAGCATACATTAAGTAAAGATTTCAACAGTTTGCTCCCACACAGAAACATAAAGTGAAAAATACTGTTTGAGTACTAGTTATAGCATTAAATCTCAATGTACAGCACACTAAGGACAAAGATCCTACATGAGGAGTAAGTGCACAGTGACTCCTATTGTTGACTTAACAAATTGACACTCTTGTTTATGGCATCAGTAATCACCCTAGGGTCTTGTCATGAGCTGCCAAGGCTATGGAAGCCCCCTGAGTTCACTGACTCTGATCATATTTAGACAAGGCCATGGTCAAAGTGGAAGTTCTCTCTCCCTTCGGAGAAAGGTACCTCCTTCTTTGTTGACCCATTCTTTCCACTGGGATCTCACTCGTGGAGATCTTTCATTTAGGTTTTTTTTCCCCCAGAGTGTCTTGGCTTTCCATGCCTGAAATACTCTCATGGGCATTTCAGCCCGATCTGCATGCCTTAAGGGCTGATTATGAGGCCAGAGTGCTGTTAGGACATTTGCCATTCTATGGGTCTGCTGTGTATCTCACTTCCCATGTTGGATCATTCTCTCCCTTTTTGATTCTATCAGCTAGTATTTGCAGACACTATTCTTGTTTATGTGATCCCTTTGGTTCTTAGTCCTATCATTATGATCAATTGTGAACAGAAATTGATCACTGTGACTAGTGAGTGGTACCTATGAACTGTGAGGTTCTTGGTAATATTTAAAAGCAAAATCTTTTCAGAAACAGAGGAAGTGGAGCCAGCACTGTAGCGTAGCAGGGAAAGCCATCATCTGCAGTGCTGGTATCCCATACGGGCATCAGTTAGAGACCCAGCTGCTCCACTTCCAATCCATCTCTCTGCTATGGCCTGGGAAAGCAGAAGATGGTCCAAGTCCTTGGGCCCCTGCACCTTCATGGGAGACCCAGAAGAAGCTCCTGGCTCCTGGCTCCTGGCTTCGGATTGGCACAGCTCTGGCTGTTGTGGCCAACTGGGGAGTGAACCAGTGGATGGAAGATCTCTGTCTCTCTCTTTGCCTCTCCTTTTCTCTCTGTGTAAATCTGACTTTCAAATAAATAAATAAATATTTTTTAAAAAATAAAGAAACAGAGGAAGGAGCACTCATTATGTTTTCTGGTCTGCACAGAGTCCCTAAACTAGGGAATAGTCCAAGAGCCATGAATGAACCAGACTGCAACATTTTCCTCCTTGAAGACTTACAATCTTTTCATGAGAAGAATTAGTTATTATTAATAATCCTTTTCCATGAACAAATAATAAAAGCTAGTTTTTTATTTTAAAGCAAATATTCAGTGTTTAGGCTAAAATTCTACTCATTAAAAATAATCTTTCTATATCTTCATAGATTCTTCAAGTGAAATGGGATTGAATCAGCAGTCAGATGTCATTTTAAACAAATAATTGCAGTGACACATTTTAATTTTAAAAACACATAAATGAACTCTCCAGTCAATATCTCTAAGATCAATTAGTGATATCTGAATGCTTGATTCAGACAAAGCTCATTTAAAAAAACTTCCAGGGTCAATAGCTAAATGTTACTGAAGTCAGGGAGGAGATTAGTAGATTCAGGACACATACGCACTTTAGATTGGCATTCTTCCTAGAGTGGGACAAATTGTTCCTATCTCTTGCCTGGTGGTTACTGTTAGCAATACAAAGCCATTAAATTCAATAGTGACCTCAGCATCAAACCTCACCCAAATAGCTTCCAGTTTCACAGCTTGAATCTGCAATTGCATTGATTCATCTCTATCCCCTGTCTAGAAAGTCTTCACGATGAGAGCTGTCCCCCCATGGGCTGAACTAGATTTTGACAACCCCACTCTTGATAATCATAGTGCTTTGAACTCATTCCCAGGCATGAATTTCCACTGACTATTGTCAGTCAAACAGTTCACTTCCAGCTGTTAAAGTTCAGAATCACTGGACACAATTAAGAACTAGAGAAGGAATCTTCTTCCATCATATAAATGATGATGATGTAATTGGAAAGAATCAGTCATTTGATTACATACAACTCCCCAGTCTCATTTGTAGAAGTTTTTCCAACTACTTTAGAAAAGCTACAAGAGGCATAAGTATGTGTTTTTCTTCTATATCACTCAGAACCTATACATAGGTCTCAGAGCAGTGTTAAAATTAATTAATATTTATTGACTTGACTTAGTGAGACATCTTTTCAATTATGGTTTTGACATTAACAACTAAAGAAGAATTTATGATTAGCCACAGATAAACTTTTCTCACTATATATTAACTATGAGGAAAAACTATGATAGGCACAAGGCATATCAAAGAAGAGCAAGAAGTAACATTGTCATAAAATTTCTTGCAGATTGGCAGAAACAAGTAGATACAAGACATAAAAGGATGCATTATGAGAGAGAGAGAAAGTTCAGAAAAAAATTGCCACTGCATATTCTTTGAAATATTCCTGGGAAAGACAACTTTTGAACTGGGTTTTAAAAAGTGAGTAGGGGGTCGGCACCGCGGCTCACTTGGCTAATTCTCCATCTGGGGCGCTGGCACCCTGAGTTCTAGTCCCTTTTGGGGTGCCAGATTCTGTCCCAGTTGCTCCTCTTCCAGTCTCTGCTGTGGCCCAGGAAGGCAGTGGAGGATGGCCCAAGTGCTTGGGCCCTGTACCGGGAGCTAGCATCTGACTCCTGGCTTTGGATCAGCGCAGTGCACAGGCCGTAGCGGCCATTTGGGGGATGAACAAATGGGAAAGGATGACCTTTCTCTCTGTCTCTCTCTCTCACTGTCTAACTCTGCCTGTCAAAAAAAAAAAAAAAATTAGTAGGAATTGAATGGGCAGAAAAAGAAGATAAGTGTTTTAAGAAAAAAGTATTGATTTAATAATTGATTCACATCATGAACTTATTCAATGTCTACATAATTATTTAGATACTGTTTGCACTTATGTTCATTAAAATGACTTCTGACATATCAGAAATTATGTGGGATGAATTTCAGACAACATAACAATAAGTCTTGGAGGTCTCAATTAGCTATTGATGGAATTTACAAGGATCATATGGCAACTCTAAAATTTTTACTTTTAATAATTTTAAATTAATTTATTTTATTCATTTGAAGGGCAAAGATATTGAGAGGGAGAAATAGAGCTATCTTCCATTCTTTAGCTTACTCCCCAAATGCCTACAACAGTAGAACCTGGGTCAGGCTGAAGCCAGGAGCCTGGAACTCACCCTGGGTCTCTCACATAGGTCGCAGGGATCCAACCCCAGAAGCCATCACCTGCTGTTTCCCAGAATGCACATTTACAGGAGGTTGGAATGGAAAGTAGATAGAAGATTTGAACTCAAGCATTCCAATATGAAATGCGGGAGTCTGGAGCAGTATCCTAACTACTGCATCAAATACCCACCCCTAAAGTCATCAGTTTTAAAGAAATATGCATTCATTTTGCTTATTTAAGAAATGATTACTGGTGGGTGTAAAGATAAAAATAGATAAAAATAAATGATTACTAGGGATAGCAATGTGGTGTACCAGTAAAGCTGCTGCCTGTGATTCTGCCATGCCATATGGGCACCGGTTCATGTCCTCGCTGCTCCACTTTCATTTCTTCTCCCTGTTAATGGCCTGGGAAAAACAGAGGAAGATGGCCCAGGTTTGGACCCCTGCCACCCATATAGGACACCCAGATGAGCTCCTGGCTACTGGCTTCCCTCTGACTCACCCTTAGCCATTGCAACCATCTTGGGAGTGAAGCAGCAGATTGAAGATACCTCTGTGTATCTCCCTTTCTCTGAAATCTGACTTGCAAATAAATAAATAAAAATTAAGAAAAAAAAGGAATGATTACTGAGGTCATACAATGTGCAAGGAATATTGATTTCTACTACATGGAGAACAACAATCAAAATATTTTACCATTTATCTGTTAAACAAGATACTACATGGTAAGCAAATTACAATAGTGCATGTCATCTACTATGATACAGTTATGTTCAGTAAATTTGTTGTTTCATACAATGTGGAAGAAATTAATTTTTCATGTGAAATTCAGGAAAGTTAGAAACAAAACATATTTAAGCTAGAACTTAAAAAAATGAGCGATCATTTAGGAAGCAGGACTCAGTCCCAGGCACTCTGATACGAGATGTGGGTATATTTACTGGCAGCTTAACTCATTGTGCCACAATGCCCAACCTCCATGAAACATTTTTGAATAGGGTGGAGAATCAGCATACTCAGGTACTGGTATCAGCTCTGCTACTTAGGAGCTCTGTGGGCAAATTACATACCTCCAAAAGTTTCAGGGTTCATTTTCATAGGTGAACATGAGAGAAGTACTCACTTTCTTGATTTATTGCACTGTCTTTTTGTAATACCCCCCATTCATAAACCATAGAACAAGCACTGGCATGTAATACTTCTCAAATATTTCAGTTATCATTGACAAAGTTGGAGCAGTGCTGTGGACAGAGGGTTAGGCTGCTACCTGTGATGCTTGCATCCTATATGGGCATTAGTTCAAGTGCCAGCTCCCTGCTAATGTGGCTGGTAAAGCAGCAGAAGATAACCCAAGTATTTGGGCCCCTCCTGCTCACCTAGGAAACCTAGATGGAATTCTAGCTCCTGGCTTCAACATGGCCCAGCCCTGACCTTTGCAGTCATTTGGGGAGTGAACCAGTGGATTTGAGATCTCTCTCTCTCTCTCTCTCTCTCTGCATGTGCATCTGTCTGTCTTTCCCCTCCCTGTGTAACTCTTCCTTTCAAATAAATAAATCTTAAAAAAAAGAAAAGAGCTAAATATAGAATCTTAGTAAAAATAGACAATAATACAATCATCCTTAATAGAGCAAAAGAAAGTAATCAAAGATGCAGAAAGAACAAATGGATGGGTGACTTCATTAAGCTTCATGGAATTAAGAGTTATTAAATGTGGAAGGAAAGAGGAACAAATTCTCAATCAAAGAAAACAGAAAGCAGGTGCTTGGAAAGAAAGTCATGAAATGTGACAGATGGGAGATCTTTGGTGACTTTGTTATAACAGTTTCTGCTGGACTTTGCAGACATAAATTGACATATATATCTTGATGTAAATAAGATAAAACTCCAGCACTTTTTATTAAAGAGTCAAATACTGTAGGTTAAGTGGAGAGTAGTTTCAATAGGATAGCAGTGTATTAAACACATTGTTAGAGAAAATGAATGACCATCAATGGAGGAGGGAAAATTAATCAAAGATGAAATACATGATGTAAAATGTTCAAAAGATTTAACAAAATATGTTCAAAGGCACAAGTAGAGAGATTCCCAGTGAAAAAAAGTTTGAAAATATATTTTACCCAGACAGGATAAATGGATCAAAATACAGATTGTAGACGATGGAGGAGATGTGAAAGTCTTACTCATGACGCATTCTATATCCTGAGCAGGTGAATCCAAAGTGATAGAAAGTAAGACAGTTATTGACTAGGAACTTGGAGGAGAATTGAAAGGTTCGGAACTACTTAGAAAGGAAAGACTGTGAATTAGGAATAAGTAAATATTTTGCATAGCACTTATGAAAAATATATGATATTACAATATAGTAATAAAAATCCCACTGAGGTGTTTAAGTGGTATTCTCTGGGATGATAGGAGATCATCTTATATGAATTAAGAAACATGGATGATTTCTTGGTCTTGAGTAGGGAAATAAGTAACATTCCTCCCCCCTCCGAGTGTTTTTATTTGAGTGTATTTATATTGAATCTTCCCTAGGGAAAGAAGACACATAGGTTGACTGAATGAGTGAATGAGTACAAAATATAGGCATGTCCTAAAAAAGCTTTCACTCCAGGAGAATTTGGGTAAAGACAACACAAAAAATACAGCAAGTACTGTTTTTTTTTTAATTTAGAAATTTATTCTGTTTAATCCACAAGCTTTATACTGCTTTAATTTAAAATTAAAAAATAAATAAAAAACAAAATAGTGTAACCAAGACCCTATTTCATAGTCTGAGTCCTTCAAGCCTTTCAAATACAGGAACTTTGAAAGCTATATATACCAATTGGAAGGACAAGATAAACATATTATGGACCCATGACATTTCATAAAGTAAAATTTTATGGCTGGTGCCGTGGCTCACTTGGCTAATCCTCCACCTGCGGCGCTGGCACCCCGGGTTCTAGTCTAGTCCCTTTTGGGGCACCAGATTCTGTCCCAGTTTTTCCTCTTCCAGTCCAGCTCTCTGCTGTGGCCCTGGAAGGCAGTGGAGGATGGCCCAAGTGCTTGGGCCCTGCACCCACATAGGAGACCAGGAGGAAGCACCTGGCTCCTGGCTTCAGATCGGCAAAGTGCGCCAGCTGTAGTGGCCATTTGGGGGGTGAACCAACGGAAAAGGAAAACCTTTCTCTCTGTCTCTATCTCTCTCTCTAACTCTGCCTCTCAAAAAAAAATAAATAAAATAAAATTTTATATAACTGAAGGAACCTTTCTGGGACTAGTTAATTGCTTTATTCAAGAAAGAAAACAAACAAAGACCAACCCAGAACAGAATAGAATGAAATTACAGTGTTCCAAATCAACTTGTTCCACATGGCTAGAGACCCACAGTGTCCTGGCAAATGATATGGCTTTCCTTTCTCTTTGGAGAGCTCCAATCCTGATTCATTTCAGCAGAGCCTCCACAGGCAACAGGAAAGACTGTGACATTACAATACTCATTTATACTTTTGTGTAGTTCAACAGTGGTTTTATTTCTGGGCAAGCCTACAAACGATGAGGTTGGAAGCATAGCTTAAATGGGTGCTAATAGACTCAAACAAGAAAAAAGTTTAGAAAGAATTGAAAAAAAATGAAAGAAAAAGAGAGAGAGAGAGAGAGAGAGAGAGAGAGAGAGAGAGAGAGAGAAACCCCTTTGGAAATAGCCAGGGGTATTTAAAGGAACCATAAGAATGTCAACAATATTTAAACCTCCTATTTGAAAAAATAGATTTTTTTTGGCTTAAAATATTTCACTCTAAATGAATTTATGTCAGCTGTCAATGAAAAGAATGTCACTAATACACTGTGGACATCTTTTACAGTATAAATCCATGCCCCCTTTTTTTCATTGTGAACTTCAACCTAGCAATTATTAAACAAATGTTATAGTCTAAGCTCAAACACATTTTAGCAATTTTGAAATTGAATTGCGTACAAACCAAATAAAATTTATATCATAACAAACACTTTCACCTTGAAGCTTCCCCATGGATCTCAGGGCCTTTTCCCACAGATGTTTTTCTAGGTCCTCAAGGTTATCTTCAGCTTTCAATCTCCTTCTTGGGCTCCAGCGCTGCCTCTGCTTCTTCCTCTGCTGATGCGGTCACAGCATCAGCGATGGTTGCAGCCACTGCCTTCTTTCCCTTCTTGTGTTTTGTTTGTTTGTTTGTTTGTTTGTTTGTTTTGCTTCTTGTGCTTCTTAACCTATTTGTGTTTCTTTTTCTTCCCACCTCCTTCTTGATCTGCAGTTCTTGCCAGTGATGGGCTTGGTGTTGGTCTTTTTGACAGGTACTGCTGGTGTCCGGTTTGTAGAGGGCCACTGAGACCGGACAGGGCATGGAGGTGCTGGGGGATTTTTAGCTGCTGGCTCAGGAGATCCAGACCCCGATCGCGAGGATGAGACTCTCCTTACAGGCTGTGGGCTTGGAGAGGCGGTCTTTTTTTGTCTCTAGGCTCCGGAGTCCGGAAGACTCTTCCTAATAGGCTTAGTACTTGGAGATGGAGAACGCCTTCTTTGGGGTGAGGACGACAGTGCTCTCTCAGCACGGGCTCTCAGCAGGGTTGGAGGAGGTCTGAGGAACTCGAGGCCAAGGGGAAGGAGATGCCCTTCGTTTGCCTTCCTGGGAGGAGCGACTTGGGGAAGAGCGTTTCCTATCCTTGGATGACAAGGAAGGAGATGGTTTCTTGGCGACTGGGGAGCTTCCTAGTTTGGGAGGTGGAGAATGGGAGACTTGCCACTTTGGAGGGGGAGATGGCGATGCCCTTCGTTTTAGAGAAGGTGGGGGGAGCCGTCCTTTCCTTGGGAGGTGGAGAAGGGAAGTATCTCCTCTGTAGTGGAGGGCAGTACCTCCGGGGGGGAGGCGAGGTGAAGAAGTCCTTCTTGGGGCTGTGGTGTAGGAGACCTGCGCCATCGTGGGGAGGAGCGGGAGAAGCAGAACATGGCCCTCTGCCGGGTGGTGGGGAGGGACTTCGTCTACCACGAGGGGAAGTCTCTGTCTGGCACTTTGGCGTCAAGGGAGAGGCATTCCTGTGTGGGGAGCAACCCGGACTGGACTGAGTTACTGAAATTAAGACTTATTCTATGCATCTGCTCTCCCACAATATGGCACTGAGAAGGGAGAGACGGCTTCTGCACAGCTGCCTCCAGTTCAACCAATAGGCAGCAGGACCTGCTCCTGATTGGAGGAGAGCAGCGTACTCGGCGTGTGGGCAGCCGAGTTAGGATTGGCGGAGGAGGACTATAAAGGAGGACAGAGACGGCATGCACCAGGAACATCTAAGGGGAACATCTATCTGAAGGAACACCTGTGCAGCCCCCGAGAGAGCCGGCCGGTGGTGTGCCGCTCCCCCGCGGAAGTGGGGAATGTGGCAGGGGGAACCGCCCTTCCACAGAGGTGGAAGGGACAGTAGCCAACCCGGGAAGAACCAGCAGCAAACCCGGGAAGGGCCGAGCAGACGAAAGAACAGCGCAGGGTCCTGTGTCGTTCCTCCACGAAGAGGGGGAGCGACATAATGGTGCCGTGACTCGGATATGAAGCCTAGGCAGGGCTTAGTGTTGCTCCTCCACGAAGAGGGGGAGCGGCATTCCTGGAAGGGAAATGTCTCTGCCGCCTGCCTACCTCAGCATTTTTCACATGGGATAGCGGGCCGCTCGTCTTCTGAGGAGGAAGAGGAGCCAGAGTTAGGTGAAGGCTACTGGTTCTGTAGTCTGCGCAGAACCTGCTGCAGCCATCTTGCCACCTTTGTCTTCTGGTTCAGATAATTCCACTTTTCTAGGTTTCAGGGCTGGTGAAGGAACTTTATGCTTTGTCACTGGAGTGCTCCCTGCAGACACAGAAACACGGCTTTTTCTCGTACGGTTTGACTGCTGGGTGTCAGGGAATGGCAAGTCTTTGGTGGTGGAGTTGCTGGAGGGGATGGCCTGTGCCTTCACTGTGGAGGACTCGCCGAAAGAGACAACCTGTGAGTTTTTTGAGGGGCACTGGATGTCCTTTTTGGAGGTTTCTTTGATGGCGACCGGGGATGCGATGAAGAGGATGATGAGCTACTTCCAGACAAGGGTGCTGACGATCGCCGTCGTCTTACTGGAGATCTATCTGCTCCTTCGGTGCCTTGGAGAAGGCATTCGTCTTGGAGAAGTTCTCCGAGGAGATGGTCGTCTTCTTGGGCTTCACCGCCTTCCAGGAGAGTATGGTCTGGATAGGGATCTATGGCGCCGTCTAGGTCAAGTGTGAGAAGGAGAGAGACCGGTCCGTGACCTTGATTTGGAAGGTGACCTTGGTGTGGTCTTCTCCTTTTCCTTTTTGGAACTTCTTTCCGGAGAAGGTTCGTTAGGTTCTGATACAGGTTTGGGCTTGGGAACTTTCAGGTCATCACTGTTAGAAGTGACCATTCTCTTTTATCTCTGTCGCTTTCTTTTTATTCCTATCCCTCTTATCTTTGTCTTCATCTTGCTTTTTCATAGATGCCAATTTTTATTCCTCGGTTTGTCTCTGTTTTATTTCTTCTTTCTTCAGTTCCAGGAAAGCAGAGGGGGATTCCAGCAATGTTTTCTTGTGCACTTAACAGCAGGGGCCACAATTCTCCCATAAATTCTCTAGGGTTTTTTCTATTCAAAAACCCAGTCAGGTTGATTTGTGTCAGTTTAGAGTCTGCATTATTCACTTACAGCTGGTTGAATATAAACTCAAACACAACATCATCTTCAAACACAAGGATTTCCATTGCTCGTTTTGTCATCCAAGGCTTTTTACCTGCAAACTTACTGTGCTCATGGCCACCTTTTTTCCCTAGGCATTCTGCAAACTTCAGCTGCTTCAGTAGTTTCTTCTATTTGTTGCTAAACTGATTATCCTGTTCCACACTTGTTCTCCCTTAGAGTTATAAAAGGCTTTCCTTCCTCCAATTTCTCCTTTAAAAACATAGAAACTGTGAAGAACAAGCTCTGGGTAATGGAAAGAGCCAACGTGGAAGAATCCAGCACTCCATCTTTCCAGTATCCATTTTGCCAGTGTCCATCTTGCTGCCTCGCTTGGAGCTCACGCCCCAGCAAATACTGTTAAGAGTGATAATATAAGTGTTATAGAGCTCAAAAGGAAAATAATTAACTATAATGATCAGGAAATTTGATTTGATGGAGTAACATTGATAGACTTTTAGAAAGGCTAACAGAAGAGATATTTGTGGCTAAAAATGTTTTTTTTTTAATTTACATTATTTTTCTGTTTTTCACCTGTAATGTTAGAATTTTGAAAACTAAGTTTCCATAAAATGAGGTAAAAATATGTCTTCTTAGAGAACCTGAGTATTAAACAGCATGGTAAGTCCTGTAGGGAATGTTCATTCACAGGTGCATGCAAGCTGGAAATCTTTGTTGTGATTACAGTTGAAACCTAGGATCAGCCTTAAGACTGGGCACTTACATTGAGTGTCAACGATACTGTATGATCTTGGCTCTGAAATGCAAAGGGGCAATCTGGACTTAAATATGAGAAAGGAGTAGCTGAAAGTGAGTTGGGTACCTGGAAGATGCATCCTGCTCTGAAAGTTATGTAGCCTTCAACAAGACTAAGTGGAGATTTTTGAAGCTAACTTTTCACCAGTATAATCTGTGATTCAGGTAAAAGCTAAGCCAAGTAAGAAAGAAGGAGCAAGAGTAAAAACATAATTTTCAGGGGTCAAAAACATAGAGGAAAGTAACTGTAGGTCACTGCAGCATTAAGAAGCCCTGGCAGGGGGAGGTAGAGGAAGAAATATGCCTTTTTAAAAATTCATGGATTAAGGGAATGGAGGAGGACTGGCAAACATTGTGGTAACTATAGAAAATAAGAAGAAAAAAAAAAAAAAACCACCCAGGGACAGAGAAACGATTTGGCATGTTCAAAATCCAATTAAGTCATGAAAACACCCTAGAAGGAAACAAGAATCCTGTCAGTCTTCCTGTTGTTGCCAAGAGAAAACTAACTTGGGTTACAACCTAGGTGCCTTAGCCTACTATACTAAGTAGATAAGTTGAATAAGCACTGAACTTAAGAATTAATGTGAGGATATTCAAGAATTGGAATAGGGGGCTGGTGCTGTGGTGTAGTGGGTAAAGCTGCTGCATGCAGTGCCAGCATCACTTATGGGCACCAGCTTGAATCCCGGCTGCTCCACTTCCCATCCACCTCTCTTCTATGGCCTGAGAAAGCAATGGAAAATGGCCCAAATCCTTGGGCCCCTGCACCTGGATGGGAGACCTGGAAAAGGTTCCTGCCTCCTTGCTTCAGATCGGCTCAGCTCTGGCCAACTGGGGAATGAACCAGTGGATGGAAGGTATGGAAATATTTTATCCTGATAGAATTATGTCTATGAAATGCGTGAACTCTGTTCTGGTTATATTAATAAAGATAAAAAAGTTAACAATTCCAAACCATTTCAACTAAAAGACATATAAAAATAAACCATTCCTTATTCTTTTTGGTATCTTTGTAAAGATTTTAAATGTTGGGATCAACATTGTGGTGCAACAGGTTAAGCTAACAACTGCAACACTGGCATCCCATATCAGAGTACCCTTTCAAGTCCTGTATACTCAGCTTCAGATCCAGCTTCCTGCTAATGCTCCTGGGAAAACAACAGAAGATGGCCCAAATACTTGGGCCCTTGCCACCCATTTGAGTGGCCTAGATAGAATTCCTGGCTCTTGGTTTTGGCCTGCTAAGCCCTAACTATTGAAGTCATTTGGGGAATGAATCAGCAGGTGAAAGATTCTGTGTGTGTGTGTCTGTCTGTCTGTCTATAAATCTGCCTTCCAAATAAACACATCTCCTTTCATTTTTAAAATTTTTTGAGATAACATATTTTAAAATTTATATTGTAGTCAATGGCTTACTGCTCCACTAAACACATCTGTAAAAAAATAATAGGTTTCAAGATGTAGTCAAGCTACCCAGCTCACTAAGCATCTGTTTCCTTACCTATGAGTTGGGGCTATTGCTAGCTCAAAGGATGGAGAAGATAAATTAATATAATGCCAGTAAACAGCTTTATAAATGGCACATTATAGTGATTTTTATAATAATTATTATTATTATAATTACACTTACCACCAATTTGAAATTTTCTTCTACTCTTTCCTATCTATACCTTATTGGTCCTTAAGCTAAATCCTCAGGCTCTCTTTCTTTTATCAATTTTATCACTTAGATATTCACCCTAACTTACATATTACATGAATCCAAATAATTTTCACAATCCAATAATACATTTTTATCCATAAACTATTTAATTATAGATGTTATTTTTCTGTTACTAAATAACAAGTGAATTACATGCAAGTAATGTGACTTTGTGTTAGACATATTTGGATTCTTCTCACAAGCTGTTATGAGAAAGGCACATCAGAACTATTTAATAAATGTGGTCTGATTGAATGTATTGCTTTTATCTATAAAGTGATTACTGTGTAGGCATTGCTAAGAATAATTAGATCTTATTGTCAACCCTCATGAATTCAGATTATTTCAGGGCAACATGCAATTGGAATTACTGAAAAAAATGATATTTCTTTTCTTTTTAAGAAATGCAATTCTCTTTCAATATGATAGACTCCTGTCTATACTGACCACATTAATAGAGTCAACTCAATCATTATTCCTATTTTAATTAAATTGACCAGAAATCTGGGAAAAGTGGGGGAAAACCAGCATCAATGCTGGGAGGTAATGTTATTCATATGGAAAAGCTGTTAAGGAATTTCTGCCTGATAAAGTGCCAAAAATCTTTAAATTTCTACTGTTGTTAAAGAGCACTGTAGTTAGGAAATAATTAGAATAAATCATGTCAAAACCTCAGTAACACCCATAATTTGGAATGGAGAAAGCAGTCACTAGGATTATCTTGACCAGCTGGCAGAAAACTAGCTAGGGAAAGAGACTTAACTTTGAAATGGTGCTTGTAAAGAACACAGCGTTATGACTTTGTAGAAGAGCTTCTTCCAAGAAAGGATAACCATTAAGCATTTGACAGAGACAAAACCCACCCAACAGGCCAAGCCCTTTTCTGCCAAGACCTGATGTTTGCATTGGCTAAGAAGTTGGGGGGGGGGGGATGTATATTTCTCAGGAATCAACTCCATTGAGCAGCTTTTGTCTGGATCCTGTGGCTACAGAAGGCATAGAGTGAGTGCTGTAGAAGGGACCTGCAAAGCCTACAAATGCAGTATGAAATTGGTTGGCATGGTAGCAGGGCTGTATTATAGCAGGAAAAAAAAGGGAAGAGAAAAATAAAAACTCTATGAGAAAATGTACAGTACAGGAAGATTCTCCTGTAAAGATTTGGGGAAAATGGCCACAAGTATTCACTAAAGAGATGAAAAGAAAATGTTAGGCTATTTCAATCATAATAAAAAGATTCAAGGGGGCTGGCACTGTGGTGTAGTAGGCTAAGCTTCTCTACCTGTGGTGCTGGCATCCCATATGGGTGCTGGTTTGTATCCCTGCTGCTCTTCTTCCAATCTAGTTCTCTGCTGTGGCCTGAGAAAGCAGTGGGAGTTGGCCCAAGTCCTTGGGCCCCTGCACTTATGTGGGAGACCCAGAAGAAAAAGCTTCTGACTCCTCATTTCAGATCTATTTAGCTCCAGCTGTTGAGCCCATTTGGGAAGTGAACCAGTAGATGGAAGATCTCTCTCTTTATATCTCTGAATTTCAACTAAAAAAGTGAATTAAAAAAAAGAACCCTTCCCATTTGGGGAGTGAACCAGTAGATGGAAGATCTTACTCTCTGTCTCTGTTTCTGTCTGTCTGTCTGTCTCTCTCTCTCTCTGTAACTCTACCTTTCAAATAAATAAATATTTTTTTCATGACTGGTGCATAGGGAGATTACTGATGCCATAAACAGGAGTGTCAATTTGTAAAGTCAACAACAGGAGTCACTGTGCACTTACTCCTCATGTAGGATCTCTATCCTTAATGTGCTGTACATTGAGACTTAATGCTATAACGAGTACTCAAACAGTATATTTCACTTTGTGTTTCTATGGGGGTGCAAACTGTTGAAATCTTTACTTAATGTATACTAAACTGATCTTCTGTTAAAAAAAAAAAAAAAGAAAAAGAAGAAATCATCAATTCCCAACTTGACTCTCACTAGGATTAAACATGATAATAGGTCTGATCTGATTTCATCATCATTTAAAAAATCATCTATTATTTTTCACTTTATGTTTCTGTATGGGAGCAAACTGTTGAAATCCATACTTGAGGTATACTAAGCTGATCTTCTATATATTAAGATAATCAAAAATGAATCTTGATGTGAATGGAAGGGGAGAGGGAGTGGGAAAGGGGAGGGTTGCGGGTGGGAGGGACATTATGTGGGGGAAGCCATTGTAATCCATAGGCCGTACTTTGGAAATTTATATTCATTAAATAAAAGTTAAAAAAATGTGAAAAAAAAATGTAAAAGATTCAAGAAGGCAGAGTAAGCAATAGTAGAGAAGTCATCTGATACTATAAAAATTACACAGAAATAAAATAGTATTTGTGAAATTAAGGAGTGAGGAGAGGTAGATATTTTACCTAGCAATTAAGATGCCTTTGAGACCCCACATCCTATATCCAAATGCATCCAGGTTTGAGTCTTGGCTTTTATCTTTATTCCAACTTCCTCTTAATATACACCCTAGGAGGCAGCAAATGGTGGGCCAAGTACGTGGGTCCCTGTTAACTGCATGGGAGACCCCGACTCCTGACTTTGATCTGATCCAACCCCATATATTGTGGGCAATGAGGAGTGAACCAGCTGATGAGAGAGCTCTGTATTTCTCACTTCCCTCTCATAAATAAATATGTTGAGAAGGAAAGAAAGAAAAAAGAATGAGGACAAAGTAAATAATGGGGAACAGAATAGAATGGGAAAAAAGATGAGAAAGGTAAAGAGTATACTCAGTATTTCCTGGTGATAATGAGAATCTTAGAAAGGCACAGCTGAACGGAATTGAAGCAATGACTCAGAATTGTACAAACAAGCCTATTTAGGCAGAAGAAATGCTTATATCTGAGTCTGAAGTTTACTCTGCAATAAGAAATATTGAACAAAAAAGAGAAGAAAATCAAGATACAAACTTTAATTTTTAAAAAAATTTCATAATGGAAAGAAAATCACAAAACAAGAAATGTGTACAGTAAATGATAACAATGATCATAATAATTCATAAAGATTCACCAGATTTTTTTTGCATCAATAAATCCAAAAGAGGATTACTATTTTAGTATTTCCACAGGTTTTGTTTTCTTCAAAAGTATTTAATTAATTAACTAGTTCATTTATTTGATCTGAAAGACAGACACAGAGAGAAAACCCACAACAGCCAAGACAAGCCAGACCAAAGCTAGGAGATAGGAAGTTCATAGGGATCTCCCATGTGGACAGCGGGAAAACAGTATACAAGCCATCATTTGCTGCCTCTCAGGTATATTAGCATAAAGCTAAATTGAAAGCAGCGGTAGAACTAGATCCCAGGCACTCAATATGGGATCTGGGCATTCCAAACAGTGGCTTAACCTGCTGCACCAGAAAGCCAATCCCTTGTCCACAGTGTGGGGAGCAATCCGGACTAGACTAAGTTACTCGAATTAGGACTTATTCTATGCATCTGCTCTCCCACAATATGGCGCTGGGAGAGAAGTAAACAGCTTCCGCACAGCTGCCTCCAGTTCAACCAATTAACTGTAGGACTTGCTCCTGATTGGAGAGCAGCGTACTCAGCCGAGTTGGGATTGGCGGAGGAGGACTATAAAGGAGGAGAGAGACGGCATGCACCGGAAACATCTATGGGGAACATCTAAGGGAACCCGTGCAGCCCCCGAGAGACCCGGCCGGCGGTGTGCCGCTCCCCTGCGGAAGTGGGGAATGCGGCCAGGGGGAACTGCCCTTCCACGGAGGTGGAAGGGATAGTAGCCAACCCGGGAAGAACCAGCAGCAAACCCGGGGAGGGCCGAGCAGACGAAAGAACAGCGCAGGGTTCAGTGTTGCTCCTCCACGAAGAGGGGGAGCGACATAATGGTGCCGTGACTCGGATAGGAAACCTAGGAGGGAAAGACCGGGAAGAATTGGGAAAATATCGGAGAGAGAGACTAGCAAACAGCCTAGGGAAAAGCCGGACGAAAGAGGTGCCGGAGGAAGCTGTTGAAAGCCTAGGCATAGACTCGGATACGGACTACGGGGGGAAGCTGGGAGAAATCTCTAAGGTCGAAAGCGAAAGTGAAAGCTAGAACAAACAGACTCGGACGCGGACTGTGGGGAGAGGCCAGGAGAAATGAGGGAGGAATATTGTTGGAAGAAAACTTGGGGAAACATACCGGGTAGAGAAAAATGTTAGGGAAATTGAAGCCGCGGGGGGCAGGCCGAGGCGGAAACGAAAGCCACTTTGGGGTTCTCAAGTTAGCCCGGGAATAGGGGGCGAAAAGTTGAAACCAGAAGCTGAGACGTAAGCCAGATTGGGATCCGTCTGATTAGCCCGGGGAGCAAAGGACGGGAAGCCAAATCGTGGGGCGGAGACGTACGCTGGGTTGAATTCGCCAGGCTAGCCCGGGGAACTTAGATTGAATCCTAGTGGTGGAGACGCAAGCTACGCTGTGTTACTCGCGGAAGCCGCCGCGTGCAGAGAGAGCACGGGGCGTGAATAGATAGGGAACGCTGGCGTAGGCCGTGGTTCAGACGCGAAAGGGTTAAGCGTGGAGACCGCGGAGCGCGCAAAGCCGAGCCGCGCAAAGCCGGGAAGCTGCGCAGATGAGAGAGGCGCGCGGGCTGAAGCGGCGAGGTGCCGGGAAGCTGCGGGGATAAGAGAAACAGAAGTTTTAGAAGTAAAAGAGAAATAGGAATGTTGGCAGACAGAAGTAAAATGGGAGAAATAGAAATGCCCGGAGATAGAGAAATAGAGAAAAATAAGGCCTCCCCTCAACATGCCAATTAGAAGGCTTGGATTCAGTCTGCCCGATTAGTGAGGCAATGAGTACCTGGGTGGCTAGCCGCAGGTCACCGAAGACAGGCACGAATTAACATCAGTAAAGCTTCCCCACAATGCAACAATATTAAGCTTGGATTCGGTCTGCCTGAATTAAGGCGGTAAGCGCCAGCAAAGCTCGACCAGAGTATGAGCTGCAGGTCACCGAAGATAGGCACGAACCAACACTAATAAGTCTCCCCCACAATACGGCAATGAGAAGGCTTGGGTTCGGTTTGCCTGATAGGTTTTGTAAACACCTGCAGGCAGTTCTAGCAGAGCAGAGCATGCGCTGCAGGGCACCGAACACAGGCATGCATCAGCGCCTAAAAACCTCCTCACAATGGCGAAGAGAGGACCCGGATTCGGTTTTCCTGATTGATAGGACTTGTAAGAGCCTGTGGCAACTCTAGCAAGTAGAGCAGAGTGTGTTCCGCGGGACACCGAAGACAGGCGCGTATCAACGCTAAAAAATAAAAAGAAAGGGGGATCTGTGGGGAGCAATCCGGACTAGACTAAGTTACTCGAATTAGGACTTATTCTATGCATCTGCTCTCCCACAATATGGCGCTGGGAGAGAAGTAAACAGCTTCCGCACAGCTGCCTCCAGTTCAACCAATTAACTGTAGGACTTGCTCCTGATTGGAGAGCAGCGTACTCAGCCGAGTTGGGATTGGCGGAGGAGGACTATAAAGGAGGAGAGAGACGGCATGCACCGGAAACATCTATGGGGAACATCTAAGGGAACCCGTGCAGCCCCCGAGAGACCCGGCCGGCGGTGTGCCGCTCCCCTGCGGAAGTGGGGAATGCGGCCAGGGGGAACTGCCCTTCCACGGAGGTGGAAGGGATAGTAGCCAACCCGGGAAGAACCAGCAGCAAACCCGGGGAGGGCCGAGCAGACGAAAGAACAGCGCAGGGTTCAGTGTTGCTCCTCCACGAAGAGGGGGAGCGACACACAGGCTTTGGAAGAGATGTGATTGTATCCAAAACATTCATCATGTAGTTCACATCTGAGAGAAACAAGATGGTCTTTCACATTCAAAGTTTTTTTTTTCTTTTTTTTTCTTTTCTTTTTTTTTTTTTTTTTTTGACAGGCAGAGTGAACAGTGAGAGAGAGAGACAGAGTGAAAGGTCTTCCTTTGCCGTTGGTTCGTTGGTTCACCCTCCAATGGCCGCCGCGCTGCGGCCGGCGCACCGCGCTGATCCGATGGCAGGAGCCAGGAGCCAGGTGCTTTTCCTGGTCTCCCATGGGGTGCAGGGCCCAAGCACCTGGGCCATCCTCCACTGCACTCCCTGGCCACAGCAGAGAGCTGACCTGGAAGAGGGGCAACCGGGACAGAATCCGGCGCCCCAACCGGGACTAGAACCCGGTGTGCCGGCGCCGCAAGGAGGAGGATTAGCCTAGTGAGCCGCGGCGCCGGCCTCACATTCAAAGTTTTAAAACACATCATGTACCTTCACTTTGCTGAAAACAATTATGAGACGGTACAATTTAGTATTTTGAAAGAAAGAATAATAGAGAACTCATGAGTGGAACATCATATATTAAATGCAGATCTGGTAATCAATAGTAAATTAATATGCCAAAATTATTTCTAGAAATCATACTATATAATACATTCTTTCATTTTAGTTCTGAAATCTAACATAATATAAACAAAAACTGTAAGTTGTATGATAAGAAGAAAAGAAAAAAGGAGATAAAAGTATTATATCATATTTCCATATTATACACATTATTAGTATACAATTAATACTAGTATTCATTTATATTAAGAATGAATATAATCTGTGGTGTCACATATTGGGAATATGTCAGTTCTCCCTTGATTGATATTGACCATTAAAGCAATTCAAAGTATATGCTATGAGCATATACAAGTAGTTTTGAAACACAGTTGTATTGAGGATGAACTTGTCTTGTGAAATATTAAAAAGAAAACAAAGTCATTCACAGGCTCTGGCACACAATAATGAAAAAATATTTTAAATGTGCAGAAAGCATAGTTATAATTTATTATGAGACAAAACTACCAATTGAAAAAAAGAATGAATCATTCAAGTTAATTCTGCATAATTAATAATACAAACTTAAAAATAGCAAATTAGGAACATTTTCCATATATATACCTAAGGAACTAATATTATTAATAGATAAACAGCCTGTGAAAATCATATGTAAGAAAGAAACAGAAAAATGAATTGACTTCTCTTCTTCATTAGTGGGGCCCTCCCTGTCTGTTTGGAGAACAGATCCCTTGTAAATGCCAGCTTTGAAAGTCTTCAACACCCTGGGAAGCACATCCAGTATCTTCTTCCACTAAACTAAAAGGTTTTTTTGTAGACATCGTCCTTTCCTCGATTGTTCTCCCTAAATCCTAAATCCTTACACAAAGACTGACTCAGATATAAATTAATACATTCTGTATTTTTAGGAAGAAAATGAATAATAATCCACAAATCAGTTTGTGGAAATTATGATTAAATAAATTAAAATGTCATATTTTACCAGCAAATTGCATATCTAAACAATTAAATGTTAAGTGATGATGCTCACAGTTGATATGTACAGAGTATGTAAATGAACACTTTTCTACCACTCTTTGGAATTAAAATTGTTACAACTTCTGTAGATACCAGCTAGAAGCATGTAACTAAAGGTGTATGTGCACACTTGGAGCCAGTAATGTACCTGTATGAATATTTCTGCAGAATAATCAGTAATCAATAATATCTTCAATTTTCCCGTTTGGATGGTTACCACATCAGGGCTTCCTTGTAAAGTCATTTGAATGTTCAAATTAAGTTATTGGTTAAATAAAATAAGCTCTATTATTGTCACACAATATTCAATGTGAGTTTGTAGACTATTTAATATGTAATGATTTTCACATATTTTTCAAAGTATGGATGATAACATATAATGAAATAAGCTCATTAACTAACAGCAATACAGAAGTGACAACTTTATTGTAATGACCAAAATGTTTATCAATTTCCTAGTACATTAGTAAAAGTAAGATATAGAAGAGATCCTTAGGCCTTCCTGAATTGAAATGAATGGTGATACACAGTGTGTCACCTGCTGACATGTTTTTAAAGCATATTATGTATCCTTTAGGACAGTTGCTTCTCTTAGAGAAGTTAAGCATTCCCCTTGCATTTTTCCTTTGAACAATTGATTTGTCTATGAGGTAAAAACAACTCATATTTAAATAATGAGCTCAGGGTAATCGAGTCCAAGAGGAGGCACTTTACGAGGGCCAGAGCTGAAAGTCCGTTTCTTTGAGCAAGGGAGTATTTCATAATATTTGGCTTGGAAGACCCAGCATTATTAAAACCTAAGTTCCACACACAGGAGAAAAACTTCTGAAAAGCCCAAGGGGAGAGAAGAGAATTTATTTACTCAGTTATCTATCTATTTATTTACTTACAGTCATCAATATTTTTGTTTGTGGTTGGTAGCCTCTGGAAACATGTTCTTGTTTTGTCTGTTTTATTTTGTTTTCTTGTTTTGAAAGTGACAAAATCTTTCAGGAAAGATCCAAGGAAATACCGTCTATCATTAAAATGCACAGTTATCTAGCACTTCTCCTTCTCCCTCATCCCATGGCAAATCTCATCCCCCACCACTCAATAAAATAATTTTTCAGAGCTTAAGGTAATTATTTTCTTCCTTTAACTACATATCAAATAAAAATCACTGGAGATTTATGTTATTCTAAACAATTTATAAGAATGTCCATCTGACTGTACTTCCCAGGAAAAAGGATTGGACCATTTTTATAAATGATTTATTATTGTTTTCTTCTGCATGCATCAACAAATGAGGCAGAAAAATCAAAGCTAATTAACTAAAAAGTAATCCATTTTTTCTCTAAAACAAATCTGTGCATATATTTTATGTACTATTGTGTTTTGTGTGTTTATAGGACTTTGTATTCTATATGGGAGGATATGAATATGGATGTACAACATTCATTTCTAAAAATTCTATTCTCACTCATCTCATGTTTGAAGATGTGACTATAAAAGGTACTAAATGGAAAACAGGAAAGCACGCCAACAACCGGCTGATGGGAGACATCTGAAAGAAATTAGACACATTTTCAGGAGTACTTTTCCACTCCATCCTTATGCCCCTGGCTAGCGTGTTCTTTGTACACTGAATTCCAGCTTTGGAGAAGCTGCCAGACACGCAGGACCAATGCATGGGCCTCATGCCTCCTTAGTTGATCAGATACAGCCGGGGAGAGACTTAGGCCCCACCCCCACCATGACTGTGTGAGGCACTCATTCTAGTCCTATCATATGCATACAAATACACACATATTCATATACAAGTTTATTCACATGCTTTAGGTAACGGGGCACTGAGGTGGGGAGAGAAGTTGTCAGGATTTTAAGAGAAAAATAATCTAAAATCAATGGTACAAAGGGTAGGTACAGAGCTTCCTAAACAACAGAATCATCTATGGACTCAAAGCTTGTCCTTGGATGAGCTCTGTGTCCTGCTTCGATGTCTTCTCTTTGCTTCTATTCCCCTACATCCAACAGCCTCTCCTGCTTTGTCAGGCTAACCAGACTCCCTTTAAAAAGCAGATATTCTTCTCATTTAAGAAACACCTTTAAACTTGCATTTCTCTGAGATGCTTGCAGTCCAGGAGGAGTCTAACTGCCACTTGTCTACATGATCTCACACCTTGGATTCCCAACCTTATCTTGCTCTGCTTTGCCCTGCTTGACAGAGCACAGACCCTCACCTTACCTTATATCCCAGACCCCCATGTCAGTTGTTTCAGGCTGGCTTTGCCCCAGGTAGCACTGGTGGGAAACTGCAGAACACGAAGGAAGAAGGGAAAATCAAAGGTGTTTCTTTTATCATATTGGCTACTCCTGAACTCTTAGAGTTGCCATGTCTCCTTGCTAGCCCTGAATCCATCATGGCGATGCCTCTTGCAGAGCTTCTACTTAGTGTAGGTGATTCCAGCTTCTGGGTTCTGGTGACACTTCTTTCTTTGTCCACCCCTGGGGCTGGGTGGGACAGTTACACATCCCATAATGACCTTATAGTCTCTCAATTATCCTTTCAGCAATTATAACACACTCAAAACTACCTATCAATATTAATGTCTTATATTAATGTCTTACATTTAACTACCTCAGATAGACTGTGTTCTGTTCTGTTAGCAGACCCTGGCTGACAAAAGGAAAAGAACACCAACTATAGGACCACCAGAAGTCAGCTTCTGACTGTAGGAATTGAAACTGCTTTATTTAAACATTGTGTTTCCTAACAACACCAAGACACTGCTTTTTTTTTTCTTTTTTTATTATTTTATTTATTTGAAAGAGAGTTACAGAGAGGTTGAGCCAGAGAGAGAGAGAGAGAAGTCTTCCATTCCACTGGTTCACTCTCCAAATGACTCCAATGGTCAGAGCTGAGCTGATCCAAAGTCAGGAGCCAGGAGTTTATTCTGGGTCTCCCACGTGGGTGCAGCAGCCCGAGGAGTTGGGCTATCTTCTACTGCTTTCCCAGGCCATAACAGAGAGCTAGATCGGAAGTGGAGCAGCCAGGACTCGAACCGCTGCTCATGTAGGATGCCAGTGCTGAAAGCTGGGGCTTTAACCCACTGCCCCACAGCCGCAGTCCTGACACTGCTTTTTCTACTCCATAGTGTTCATCCCACATAATTTGCTTGCCTAAAATCTCAACTTTCTTGAGACATATAGGTAAGTACATGATATTTGTAGTAGATCATTTCATAGCTGCCTGGATCTAACATATTTCTTCAAGTCTGAATCACCCACCACCCACCAAACATGGTATATACTTTCCTGATGAACTCAACTGAGAAGACAGATGTGGAATCACTGTAAACTATATAACTCTATTTATAATGAGATATATAAGGTGATTTACAAATCTGTCCACAGTGGAACATTTTGTACATACATCAATGATGTTTTAATAAGCAATTTTTCCTGAGGCTACTGACTTCTTATGAGTACTAAAAGTGGTTATTATAATTAGTTTATCAAAATAGAAAAAAAGAAGTCCTACAGCTATGTTAAGAAAAATTTGGAGGAGGTTTTATGTCTGGCTTAGTTCTCAAATAATTCAAAATAGATAAGTGAGCTGTTCAGTAAATAAACAGGGTGCCCTTGTCTAAAAAGATACAGAAAAGATTCATTTTTAGTTCAATGTAGGATTCTTGGTTATTTCTAGTACACTATGCACTTGGCAGGCATTGTTTGGCTGGATAGCACATAAGAACCCTAAAATAAATAAAATGAGATCACATTTTCTGAAGGATTTTAAGCATCTTTCAAAAATGCTATATAGAACTAAACCAAATCCATAACGATGAACATATTTGCAATTAAAAGAACCCTGGAATTGAACACACAAAATTGATGGTCTAGTATAGTATTCAGCTAATATTCCAATAATGCCTTGGAAGAAAACGTTCCAAAACTCAGTGGCTTACACCAACAAACATCTATCTTTTTCTCATTGTAAGATTGGCAGGTTGGCTGGAGTTCTGCTCAGCTTGGTTTCAGTCTAGAGATTGGTCTCAGATCTCTTCCATGGGTCTTCTTATGTTTCTTGTGCCAGTGAGTACTCCTCGTGTGTTGTCTTGGTGAATGACAGGGTTTTAAGAGGATGACTAGAAACACATGGTAAATATTGAGATTTCAGGCCTAAATAGATTGACTGACACTTCTGTCCACATTACACTGGTCAATAAGCATCATATGATCAAATTCAACATGAATGGAACATGGTACACTCTGTCTACTCCAGTGGATGTTATCACAGTTTCATAGCAGAGGATAAAGAAGTACAATTCTAACAAATGGAGGAATCAAGACTTACGAACAAAGATTCAAAATACCATAATTTGTTTAACACTAGTTGTTCTATAGAATTTCAGAAGTTTACCTCTTTTTTCATAAAAATTAAGAAATTTGATTCAATCAAACCTAACATCTTCATTAATTCGTAATGGGTGATAAATTCACCTCTATGATTTGTACACTTTGGTATTATATAATAATAAAGTTGTATTCATGTAATGAATTAAAGTAATAGCATTGTACTGGAAGATATTCCTTCAGAGAATAAAGATTTAAAGGTCTCTAATTATGAGTTATATGCCTAAATGATATTAATTCCACAAGAATTATTTTCACTTACTAAAACTCTTCTGGGAAAAATTCACTTAGAAACATTTGTTAACTGATACATTTCATTTACTACAATGAGGCCATATTTTGATTAATTAGACATGCCACTCTTTTAGATGGCCCCACACTACAATTTGCTCCCATTTTCAAGGGCTGATGTACAGAAATTTCTTTTCCCTCTTACGGAGACAGCTGGGCCTGGCACAATACTCAGAGGTTTGTATGAGATCAGGACATCTGGTTCCCAGTTCTGGTTCTGCCATCTAACAGTCATGTGCCTGTGGACAAACTAATGGTTTTTTGCCCTTCTCCTTGTGCAAATATGGAGGAGTCACAGCTGAAGAACTTCACTCAGAGAATTAAAAAAAATGATCAAAGGAAATTTCACATGTAAAAGGACTTGGACAAACTAACCCTAAACACATTCAACAGTTTCATAGCAAGAGGTTGTTTTAATTGACTCTATTAGTATTTCAGTGTGTTTGGATCAATAGTTTAAGATACAATTTTTGTTGGAATGATAATTTCTTATATTCACAGATCCAAAGAGAGGAAGCTGCACATCCTGTCTCAGATAGGGGATTGAAAGACATAACAATTATCAGGATTACTCCCAGGCAGAGAAAGAGAGGTAATGCTGGGGAAAGCAGTTTTTGTGATTTCTGTAACAAGGAACAAGTGAGGCAAGGTAAACACTTTAGGATTAAGGTTGTAAACAATTTTAGGGATATTGAAAATGTCCCTATTTTTCTGGCACCTGAACCTGTGGTGATTAGGACAGGTGTATACTCAGAGTCCATCAAAGGAGGTGATTGGGAGTGTGGACTCTGCATTTAAAAAGCGCACTCTCAGGGGGAAGAGGACCCCTGAGGAGGGGGGATCATGAGGGAAGCAGGAGACCCACATGACTCAACACATTATTTCGTTGTCCAGAACAAGGTGTGGCTGACAATGCATGCAGGGTGGATTTGAAAGCATCATGTACAGTAGTGAGAGGCTATGATGAACATTGGACATCATTGTTGTATCCTTCCTACAACAATCTTCTAGAGGCCATATGGTTGGAAACACAGGAATTAATGACATATTTATCCATATCTTCAGAAGATATCTACAACCTAACAGCATTCTTTAAAGTCCTCCACCTACTAAACATCTGCTAATTGTTACACAGTCATTTTCTAAGTTCTAAAATGGAGCCAGATTCTCTATCTTAAATGTATAAGGGAAATAACAATCAAAACTGGAGATGGGGAAAAACCTTCATAATCATGTATTTTCCTGAAGAAGGTGCTCTGAGGAGGCAACATGGACAACCCAGAGCCAAAGAACAGAGCTGTGGTAGCTAACTGAAAACATGAACTTGGGGGAAAATCTGAGGCTTACATTCTAGTCCACGCTTAACCACAACAGGCCAAAGTAATTTATTAAGTACTGATTGTTGTATTCATCTCTTAAAAGCCTTTCTTTGTCCTCAGGATACAATCTATCCATCTTGGAATATTTTAGAAGTTATTTTGTATTCTGCCCAACCACCACACCAGTTTACCAGTCCAGTCTCTGACTTGTCTTGTATTCCAAATATTGTCCATGAAAAATTCTAATATAACTTTGCATTTCCCTGGAAAAGTCACGGTGCTTCAATGTGCTTACTTCCTGAGATTGCCGTGAGCTTCCTTTTCTTTCTTTGGCTTACCCTGCTAACTCAATTTAGAGTGTTGCTGATTCTTTGGACCTGAGCTTAGATGTCTTTTCCTTAGTGAGCAACTCTGGGTCTTCCCCTTAGTTAGATTTGATGTATGGTCTGAAAAGCTGGATGTAGCTCCTTGGCTTAGAGAGTAAAGCTGCCACCTGCAGTGCTGGAATCTCATATGTACACAAGTTTGAATCCCAGCTGCTCCACTTCCAATCCAACTCTCTGCTAATGGCTTGGGAAAGCAGCAGAAGATTACCGAAGGCCTTGGGCCCCTGCATTCCCTTGGAAGACCTGGAAGAAGCTCCTGGCTCCTGGTTTCGGATCAGTGCAGCTCTGGCTGTTATGAACATTTTGGAAGTAAACCAACTGATGGATGACCTCTCTCTCTCTCTCTCTCTCTCTCTCTGCCTTTCAAACAAATAAATAAATCTTAAAAAAAAAAAGCTGGATGCAGTTTACAAATGAGCTGAGGCTTAATTGCCCACTTACTAGTTTCCAAGAGACTACATGACTCATGAAAGTAACTGTGTAGTCCCAAACAAGAAAACCTTGATTTTGATATTGTACAAGTCACTAAGTAGTAGCCAGGGTTGTGGCACAGCTGGTTAAGACTCTGCTTGCAATGTCAACCTCCCATTTTGGAGTGAGGTGCTCCACTTTCAACTCAGCTCCCTGGTAATAAGCTTGGGAAAAGCAGCAGATGACGGTCTAAGTACTTGGGTCCCTGATAACCACATGGGAGACCTGGATGGAATTCCAGACTCCTGGCTTTGGTCTGCCCCCCCCCCCCCCAGGCTGTTGAAGCCATTTGAGGGAGTGAACCAGGGAACCATCAAATGGAATTCCTTTTCTCTCTCTTTCTCTCTCTCTCTCTCTCTCTAATTCTGCCTTTTGAATAAATAAATGCATATTTTTTAAACAAAATCACTGTCATTCACTCCAGAAAAAATTCTGGGTCCTGGGGCTTAAATAAATACCTCTGTACTGCCTTTCTAGTTGTGTATTTGTTGTTAGTTTATGCAGGTGTCTCCATTATTCTTCAAGTTTCTAAAGGACAGAAACTATAAAGAATTTATCTTTGTGTCTTTAATTTCAAACAGAATAGTAAAATTTAGATACTCACAGGTCATACCTATCATCATCATCATAATAATAATTATGATAAGTGCTTTTGGAAAGATGAACAAATAAATGAACATAAGATACAATATGTTAATGGGGCAGCTGTTGATATATATTATTCTATACCTCCCTTTCAGAGTTGTTTTCCAGCTACCAAGATAAAGAATTTGTCCAGAAAAATGAGCAACAATGAGCAAAATAAACAAGGTATTATTTTAAAAACAAAAAGAAAATGGAGACTACAGAACATAATTTCTTTTTTGATGTTCACTGGACCTCACAAGTTAAAGCTCCTGGTACCAAAGCTATGAAATATTAATTGCTACTTTTTTGAAAGACAGTTATGTGAACTGATTATTTCTTGCAATGACCAGAAAATAAATGTGATATCAAGGTAATGCTAGCCAGAGCTATGGTAAGGACACAAAGTCTGAAGTCTAAGATGACGAATATCACTGGGTGATTAGGGCATGGGTGTCACAATGAAATAAAAAGCATATATGAGTACGCTTCAGAAAATATAACTAAGAGTTTATTTTGCTGCAAGCATTTTTTGAAACTCATGCATATTTTTTCATAATAAACATTCCAATGAATTTTTTGAAGAATCCTCATATACATACACACACACACACACACACACAAAAGTATCTCACACTAACAAAAGGTCTTCTTTTACTTCCATTTTCCATGAAATTTTTGAAGACCCAAAGGACTACATCCCAATAGTGTTCAACTTTATTCAACACAATTGTGGGAATGAGAGATCGAGTTCTAGGAGGAATGCTTTCTGCTCCTTCTCCAAAGAAGCAGTGGAGTGCAAGTCTAAGATTCTTTCCAAAACAAGAAAAAGTCAAGTTGTACACCTCAAATATTCAAAACAAAGTACACATATATATGCATGTATGGGAAAATAACTCACAGAATAATGATCAAGTAGGGAGTTCATGACCCGATGCCCTTCCAGCGCTGAGAGCTTACCTGGGCAGTGTTTGAATTTTACTGTAGTACAAGAGTGTGCTTGATGAGAAGAGTTGGCCATTAGTGTCTTCTCTTCTCATGGTGGACCCATCTCCTTATTCTCTGTCAGTGCACAACTGATAGTATTTTATTCTTCTCCAGTTGTTGCCCAGCCAGGGCTCTGGGATATGTTCTTTCAAGGCAGGTAGGGGGAGGTGGGGTTGAAACCACAGCAGAGTAAGGAAGAATGGAAAATGAGAAAGTTACCAAATCCAGATATAATAAAACTTACATTCTACTTTTCAAGACTATTCTTCTATATACATCCAATCTCAAGGCAGAAAGAGAGAGAGAGAGAGAGCACATTTCTTTTCCTCCTCTCATTACCTCAGGGCATTAACCTACTTTGAACTCAGCCTATCAGATGAGCTGGTTCTACACCCAAGAGGCATTATTATCCCCCAGTTCAAAAGTGTTCAACATATGGACCTCATCAAAACCCAAACTAACTTTATGTTCCTCATTTCTGGTAAACGATTAAAGAAATCTAATCAAGACACATGCCTGTGTCAGGGTCTAAGCAATGCACCATTAAATATATCATTGGGTTGTGTGGAGAGCTTGCAAGACTCTACAAACTCATTTTAATTTTACACAGACAAATTGAAAGACCCAGTGTCTTCATTAGGGTGCAGCTCCTATTTAAAAACAACAACAAGAAGGGAGTCATCATGGAAAACAGAAGCTGTATCTTCAAATCACATCCATATTGGCGTTTCACAACTGCAGCCTGATTGTATTGTTAATTAATTCTTGAAATGCACAGTAAGCCAAAGGGACAATTTGAGAAGAGTACTTGTCATTTAATTAGTGAATTAAGTTTTTTAAATCTCAAATGTTTCTCTATTTAATTAGCATGTACTGTAGGCCAAAATCTCACACCAGCTGGATATGTTCAGGATAAATGACTTTGCTTATTTCTTTCATTTATCAACCCAGTAGCTTTTCAGAAAGAGGTTGAACATGGGTGGTAGAAAGAAGAAGGAATTAGAATATGAGACTACAGTTTTATATTTCAGGGTGGGAAGCTAGTGAAATTTCTATCTCAAAGTGCTACTCTGATATGCACACCACACACATCACAGCTGGAGGAGTTTAGGGACTCATATAATACTTTTTTTTTAAAAAAAAAAAGAGTAACTGTCGAGTCTAAAAAAGTAAAATGACAAAGTGACACATTTGATATCACACATCTTATTAAGTAGCGTGGCATGAATTGCAATCTAATATTCTTACCCAGGTTTTTCATATGTCCATGTATTCATGAAAAAGTATGCACTATTTGTAACTGCAAGGATATAAAGAAAATTTATGGAATACCTATGAGAAGGACTTGATGATCTAAACTCTCGTTTAAACATCTTGGAATGCTGAAATTTAACTGGATTACACTTGGCTTTAAGGAAATGACAATTAATAATTCATATCTCTAAATGAAAAATTAGTCAGCTTGTTTCATTTCACATTCTGAGCAGTTTTGTCATTTTGGAACAAGGTTCCATGAGAGTTTCTTAATATAAAACCAGGATGTGTCAGCTCTGTCTTAATTCATATGTGCAGTGTCTCTATTTTCTTCTTAATTAAACACAGAAACTTTTGATTTGGGGACAAAAATAGAATCTGATGGAATTGGAATTTCTTCCCAGAATATATTTTGTCTTTGCCTCCAGATGTCAAAAGTGACACATGAGTACAGATCATATGGGGGAAGGGCAAGTAGCTTCTTCTCTGGCTAGGTCTTTGAACAAGAAAAGATCACTGACTACTCATCTGTTCATCCTGGATGCTAGCGTTACAATCAGAATTTGCTGGGATGAAATGCCACATGGCTGCCTGACCCATCCTTATCCATCTTTAGGAATGGGTAAGCAGTAATAAAGGAGTTGAATATTAATCAATTAATTAAACAAGTACTCAGAATCAATTAATCAAAATAGAGTAGTGGGAGTTTCATAATAGTTTCCTCTAGGATACTGTAATTAACAATTAACTTGGTATAAATTTATATTTGCATAATAAAATAAGTGCAGGTGTGTTCAATAGCTAATGAGAGGTGAATTATGTTAGCATACTTCAAAAGGTTTGTGCAAAATTGAATTATAAGAAAATGCATATTTTCTTAAACCATTTTGAAGACACTTTGTATAAGGTCTCAAAAATGGAGGCTATTTATAAGGTTATATAAGTAGAAGGCCTTGTGGAGACTGGCAACTGCTCAGCTTTGTAAATTGGTTCACTCTCTCCAGCAGTAGACATGAGGGTCTTGTTTCTTTTACTTTCATGCCTGCTTATGTTATTTTTGAATTTTGACTCATTAAGGCCTGTACAAGCTTGTCATCCTGTTCTTAGTACTCACTGTTGCATATGATTTCTTATTTTGGATTTACTTGAAGATGACTATACAGTCAGGTGGAGTTGTGTATGTCTTAGGGTAGTATCTTTCCAACCTGCATATTCTTCATAGTCCTGTCCTGATTCTATGGCTCTATCTGGTTTCCAGGTCATCTCCAGTCTAATCGATGACATTGATGAGCAGATGATACCAATGTTAGACACTAGTACATAACATGAATGAGTTACAAAGAATAATACTTTTCCTTTTTTCTTGTTGCTACAGATGCCATAGCTATGCTTCAATAAATTTTCTAATATAATTTCTTTTGTAACCCAAGTGTCAGTTGTGTCAGTTTTGAGGCAAGAAAACTCAGCCAAATCATATCTAAGAATCTCCTTTGCTACTAAGATGTTATGATCACAATGAGATTGTGGAATATTTATACAAATATAGATTCTTCCTAATTATTGGATAGTATTTGAAAATTGATTGCTGTCACAATTATTTCAAACTTTCCCCCTGAGGTTTTTGCATAACTAACTAGTCTCATTTTTTAAATAAAAATTTAACCAAAGTAAACTTTCAATTATAATGACAAAGATTCCAAAGTGGTTAAATCTGCATCAATAGAGTTATTAAATGGAGAGCTTTGTAAAACTGAATTATGTTTTCACTTTATTCATTGTTGCTGTTTCAAACAAAACAGAGACTGAATTTTTATTTCAAAGACATGGTTCTATTTCCTACTACAGTAATTACTGTGCGGTCATCAAAGCTAAGGTCTCTATAATTTCCAGGCTTCATTGTTTTCATCTATAAAATGACAGTAAGGATGCTACCTGAGACGGCTGAAACAGAGGTCATTGTCCCCCGTAAGAAAAAAATTTCAGGGGCCGGCGCTGTGGCGTAGTTGTTAAAGCCAATGACTGCAGTACAAGCATCCCATATGGACACTGGTTTGAGTCCTGGTTGCTCCACTTACGATCCAGCTATCTGCTATGGTCTAGGAAAGCAGTGGAAGATGGCCCAAGCCCTTGGGCCCCTGAACCCACATGGAAAACCCAGAAGAAGCTCCTGGCTCCTGGCTTCAGATCAGCTCAGCTCTGGCCATTGCAGTCATTTGGAGAGTGAAGCAGTGGATGGAAGACCTCTCTGTCTCTGTCTCTGTCTCTGTCTCTGCCTCTCCTTTTCTTTTAGTGTAACTCTGACTTTCAAGTAAATCAAGTAAATAAATACATCTTAAAAAAAAAAAAAGAATTTCAAATGCTAGACCAAGATTGTCAGTAAGCAAGCTAGTGAACTTTAATGAAGTAGGACACCTTCCAGGCCAGGTGGGCAACTCAGCAAAGAACCAAGAGTCCAGCCTGCTTTTCCGTTGGGGTTTATGTGGATGTGGGATGCATCTTTTCACACCAGTTTTCCTCTTCTCGCCCCTTCTTATTCTAGGATATTGCTGGGCAAAGAACTTTCTGGGCCTGAAATTAGTGAAATTTCTCCTGGAGCCTTACTGCACTGCTTTGGGCCAAATAGCCCCATTGGTGTCGGAGCAGGAATATTTCACTGGAATATCCTGGGGCCCAGAGAGATTGGGATATCCCTATAAGATTATCAAATATGGCCAGGATTTTTGATGTGTAAATGCTGGGCTGCTTTTCAGCATGCCTCTAAGGGCTTCTACTTTTCTTCCCCTTTGTCCCCTCTCATACACATACACAATGACTATCTTCTTACCTAATAAAGACACCTTCTTTTCTTACTTTGCAGGATTATTGAGAATGTACACTAAGACAATGTGCAATGGGCTACAAGTGGACAGAGAAACACAGCTTAATATTATAGTACATTATATTCCCACCTCTTTTTGGATTTATTCTCCTATGGTCCATGAGTCACTGGCCTTACTTTTGGTATATATCTGCTTATAGTCATAAAGCATGCTACTTTTTCTTTTAATCTTTAAATTTATGAAGGCAGTAGTAGGTCAGGGGTTTGAGTGGGGTGTGAGCTATGTATCCCCATCGCTCTGTAGCAGCTGATATGGTAGTTGCCATATATTAGGAATTAAATAAATGTTTGCTCAAGATTTATCATAACATGATATTGAAGTTTAAAAAATGAGGATCAAAGATAATTGATGTGCATATTAATCAGGAAAGGCTATGAGGAAATGCTACAGGAATAAACAAATCCATCTTTTGGTGGTTTACTATCCATTTAAAAGTAAAAAGTGGTTTTTCTCTCTCTCTTAATACAAACTTGAGGTCAATCCAGGTGACTCCCTGGCTCAGCTTGCATTTCTGCTTGCACTCATACATCTCCCAATAGATATGTGTTTCTAAGATTGTGTGGCAGGAGAGAAAAGCATGCTGGAGAATTTTGTAACTGCAATTATGAGCTTCTCTGTAAGAGTGTTATTACTTTTTCTCTAATTAATTAATTAATTAACATTTTAACTAAAGCATATCATATGATCACCCTAATTAAAAGTGAGTGAGGAAATATTATAGCCCATTTTTCCAAAAAGAAGCTGACAATCAAATATAGGCACACAGTACTAATATCGTCTATTGGACAGGAATAAATTTATTACTTTTTAAACCTTACCTAAACATCCATATTGTCTAGTAACAAATGTTAAGGTTTTATTTAAAAATTATATCTTTTGCATACAAATTAGACAACCCTCTCTCTGCTGGGGTTCTCCAATTTTTTTTTTTTCCAGATGCACCTTAATGTCATCCAAATACACTCTTGCCTATTCAGGCTCCAGCTCACTTTGATTTTATTTCTTGCCTTTTAAGCTTTGCTTGCTTGCTTCAAGCTTCCTGAACATTCCCAAAGTCATGGCTACCCTAAGGCTTTACATTTTCTCTTCACTTTGAAGCACTTTCATTTCAAATCTATATGTAGATGATCATTCAAGTATTTCAGGGTCCTGTTCAAGCAACACCTCTTCGCCAGGCCACTCCAAAGAACTCAGTTTCACACATAGCATCAGCCTCTCTGCCTCATCACTGGACCTCATTGCCTTCACATCATTTATTAATATTTAATAGTGTCATATTTTTATATGTCATGCTCACTGCCTTTTCTCCCCTCTAACACTCTAAGAAAAAAAAAAAAAAAACTCTGCAAAACAGTAGCTTTATCTGTTCTTTTCTTTACTTTGGTCCTCCAGCTAAGCAGTATCTGGCATCTAATAAATATTTAACCAATATCTTCAAAATGATTTTTTACAATATTAAGAAGATATACTATCAAACTCCAAAATTATAAGAAGCCAAGATATTTATGAATCTGCAACTTTTTTTTTTTGTCAAGGGACAGGTTATAAATATTTTCAGTCTTTGTAGGAGAGATGGTCTCTGTTGCAACTATTCAACTCTGAGACAATTCTGCCACCGAAACCAGCAAGTTCCCGTAGACAATTTGGCAGTTAAAAGGTGAAAATATATTACAACAAATTTTATTTACATTTGAGGAAGGCAGCTGGATTTGACCTGAGGACTTAGTAAACTGACCCCTGCTTCAGGGTCAGGAGAGCATCTGAGCTTAGTGTGGTAGTTGACAACACATTCTGAAGTATCAGACTACTTGATTTCACCTCCTGCTTTTTTCAGTAACATCTTCAAGGCTCAGACTGCTTTCCTGTAAAATAGAGTAAATGATAGAATACATCATACCTCAGAATTAAGTGAGACTACTCCAAAGGTTCTTAATACAGTGCCTGACACACAGTGATAAACTTAAACCTTCATATTATATTTAACAATAAATACTTATGAAGACATTATTTCAGTGGATTAAGTCAAATCAGTGATGGTAATGGAAATTAGAGTGAAACAAGCCTCTGTAATCAAGAAATATTGGAAGAGCAGTTGGCCATTCCTGGTGACTAAAAAAATGTGTTAATGGTAATACCATCCTTGTATCATCAATTCTTTCAACTTGGAACACCCTCTCCCGTGTATCTGCTTGTAGAATTGTGTTCAATTTTTAAGAATAAATTCCAATTTCTATACTTTTCACCTGTCTTTCAAATTAATCAAGAGAGTTAAACATTTTATTATATACAGTATAAGTTTTGGGCTCTTTTTATTTCCATCTTTAATATAGTCAACTATTTACACTTGTGCCTTCAGTGAGGTATAAAATATTCAAGAGCATACTTCACTTTATGTTATTATCTATTATTTTTCTTTTGTCATTATAGTGTCTATTACACTTGGCACAGCAACACTTACACATTTTATAAATTTTTATGTAAACACTGATTGAACCAATGAGTGATTTTTTTTTTGAAACACAGAAGTTCAACTTCCACTTATTAGAAGCCCCCATCAATAAAATATCTAGAAATTAAAATCTGGATCATAAACAATGGTTTGGTAATCTGACCTGTGCTTTTTTCCCAACATCTGCTTGTAGTAATGTAGCATCATTTTGGCTGTTCACACACCATTCCATTGGAGTATGTCTCTATCCACTCTCCACTCCCCATCCCACAAAACTCCCATTGCTTGCCTTATGTGAGAATTGGAACCATAAAAATAACACAAAAATGCCTTCTCCTGTATTTTAATTAATGGGAACAAAATGTCTTGGATGAAATATTACTGGCAAAATGAGCCAAAACCAGATGTTGTGAAATGCAAGACCCACCATAAAGTAATAAAGAGCTCTAGTCTGAGTCAGATTTCTCTACTTAAGAAATGCTTGTTTTGAAAACTCAAATGAAAAATAAAAAGTAAATATATTTTAAAAGGTTCTGTTTTTTGGGAAAACAGTGGTTTAAATCAATGGTTTAAAGAATTTATATTTTTGTACACAAAACTCAGTAAAATACATTTTTGTGTTTTTTTTTTTATCCCAAGCAGAAAGGAATTTTAAAGTAGATCATATCATTAAAGATTTTTAGTGATTTTTTATCTTTGCAAAAATTATGCTTACTTACTTTAAGCTATTTGAAAACTTCAAAGCCAAAGAACTGAAAATAAAAATCATCATTCTTAATAATTTTATATTTCCTTTTGGTCAGTTTGTATGTTTAATTGAAGAGATTTTTGGTTTTTGAATTTGTCTTTAATGAAATTCATTAAAACCATGAACTTTTCTCTTTACGTCATGTTTCCTTGCATACGTCCACTTGCAAAGCTGAGCTATGGTTTCTATTGTCCTAGGGAAAGAAAAGTTAGATTATACTATGAAAAAACATACTGCATTCAATGCTGGATTTATAGGGTCCATATAAAGTCATTTTAAATCCCTGCCTTCTAGTCCGGACTCCACATGAACTCTGGAAAGTAGTCATCAAAAAAAAAAAAAAAAAAAAAAAAGAGGAAGAGGAAGAAGCAGGAAGAAAAAAAGAAAGAAAGAAAGAAAGAGAGAGAGAGAGAGAGAGAGAAAGGAATAGAGAAATAGACTTTGACTTTTCCAAATTTCTGTAGCTATTAATGAACTTATCATGACCTAGGCTTAGTAGCCTAGATCAAAGACTTCTAACATGTTCCTGGAGGGTTAAGGGGATGAAATGGAATCATGGGCATTCTACTTCCACTGAGTCTATTGGCTGTGGAAGAAGGTTCAGTAAGATAGAGCTAGTGCTAGTCATTCTTCAACCCTACATCAGGACGAACCTGAAAGGAACGGGGAAAGGGGGACTCAAAACATCTAAAAAGGTATGAGAGAACCACAGAATATTATCTCATGTATCCCCCTCATCATAAGTTATGTGAGAAAGCAAACAAAACTGAAACTGGGTTGGAACTGTATCTAACATAGCATGGAATATGAGGTCGTGGCAGTGAGCATTTAGGTAATAAAGCTGAATCTGGTCCCATTGTCCTCAGCTTTGCTTGACATTTGAAGTATTAAGAGGTTTGATCTGTATCTTTGAGAAGACAAAAAGGAGTTGGAAAGATAAGGGGATAGATGAGCACTGATCTTTCAGGAGAAAAAAAGAATATGACATATATCCTTATAACTGAAGCAATGCCTGCATCATGGACATCAATGATATAACCAAAATGTTGCCCCCAAAATTAAACAAAGAGAGCGTTCCATCCCTTAAGGTCCCATTCTAGGAAACTAGTCATTCTACAACATGGACCAGGAAGGTCAGAAGGTGATGAAGACATGATGTCTCTCTCCCTTTGATTTATCTTATATAATCCCATATAAGCAGCATTTTTTGTTTCAAAGCACACATATGAGAAGATGATATGGCATTTATGTCCAGCAAAGAATTGAGGTACTAATATCTGTCAAGTTTAAAATAAATTTTTTTACTTTCCAGTATGGTAGCAGGCTTTAAACAGGATGATGTATTAATCACATGAAAGAAATTATCTCTGGTTGTATATTATAGTGTGAATAAATTAATTTTACTGTTTATACAAAATTTACATAATTGAAGTTATTTTGTATCTAATGTTATATACAATTTTTACTTATCATGCTATCATGAGTATTTTCTATCTTATTATATGTAAATGGTAATAAGAATAGCCTTTTAATAGCTACATTAATGCAATCATATGGCTATATTTTAATTTATTAATTGCTCTTTACACCACATTATATTTGTTTTGTCAAAATAAATAATGTGGGTACAAATATCCTTATGTATAAATGTTTGCCTAGTTGTTGATTTATTTATTAAGGATAGAGTTTTATAAGGGGGAAAGGATGACTCAATGGAAGAGTTATGACTATCTTAAATGGCTGCTGAAATACGTTACAAAATTGCTTTCTGGAGAATAGTTAACATTTTATACTTCTAGTTATAGAATATTAAGAGGCCTATTACATCTTTCTCCTACAAAAATTAATAATATATAAATGTCTTATTTTTCTATAGCTGACAAATGTTAGGCTTTCATAGATACTGGTTCAACAGGAAAAGCATGCAATCGTACTGCCCCCTTATTCTGCATACCTTTTATCAGTAAAATTATGTATATTTATCCTTTAATGGTAATTTTAATTTTTCTATTTTTGAATAACTCTGAAATGTTTATATCTGTCTCTCACTTCAGCTAAGTTTCATTCTTTTCAAGTTCATTCCTATTACTAAATCCTTACTTAAGAAAGACTTCTTAGGATCTCTTTTTATAAATTCAAAACCCTCCTGAAGTTACTATGAATTCTCATACTGTGCAGTTTTGCTATTGTTATTTTTCATGTTTATGAAAGAAACCATGTGGTGTGCTGGCTTTGTATTCAGAAACTCAAACTGTGTGTCTTTGTGCAAAATACTCATCTTTTCTGTTATAATGATCCAAATATTTGTGATAACACATTAAAAAAGCATCTAAAGAATTTGTCTTAGAGTCTAAGCTTTATTCCTGGTAATAGAGATAAATAATTGTTCAATTAATATAGAATATGTTACAGTTATCACATTCTATATGTATATATGATATATATATGAAGATATAGAGCTTAGTGATTTTCACGTGTGTAGAACAAAATGGAAGAGTTAGCTCATCTTTTAGAAAAGGTTGTATATATACACTATGGAGTGCTACTCACCTGTAAAAAAGGAATTAAATTCTGTCTTTTTCAATAAAATGGGTGCAACTGGAAATCATTATGCTTAGTGAAATAAGTCAGTCTCAAAAAGGTAAATGTCTTTTGTGTTCCCTGATTTGTTGTAAATAATATTCAGAGAACAAAACTGTAATGTACGTGAGCAAAATTGACATTTGGAGATTTGATTATTGCTTGTAGTCTATACTCTTGAGGAACAATGGTTTTTCTACTTACAACTTGTTGAACTCATTATTTAGTGGAGGGTTAAGCTTGATATTATAAAATAAGCTGAATGTATGCAATTGTAAGGATTAAAATAAAAAAGGAAAGAGGAGAGAGGGTGGAAGTGTGGACAGAAGGGAGGATGTGGTGGGAAATATCATTATGCTGTTAAATTTTTACATATTAAATACATTAAATTTGTAAACCTTATATAAATAAAAACTTCTAAGAAAGAAAACGTGTTTTTTATGCACCCTGCATCTTATATACCAAAGGAGTACTTCGGATCACTATGAACAAAATGTTATCTTCCAGCTTTCTTAGTAGCAAAAACATGCTTGAGCAATGCACCCAAACATGCTGTCACTTTAAGATTTTCCAATTTGTGAGACAAATATTAATATTCCACTGTTAAGGAAGGAGAAGAATTAACTGACCCAGAAAAAAAATTGAACCTGTGACCTTGACTTCATTAACATTGTGACATTGTGTGCTGATTAATCAGGTTGACAAATAACAGAAATTCCGTCTATTCAGCTGATGTGTCCCTAAGATCTCTATTTCCAAGCATCCTAATATCTATTTCCCAGAATCTCTCCCCACCCCTGGGAAGAATTATTTGGAAATCACCATCAAGCTTAATGCATTTCTATTTAGGGATCTAATGTCTGGCAAAAATAATATCTTTATCATTTATTTAATACATAAATGGTTCTTTTTCTTGTCTGAATCCCCAAAGCTTGGCAAAGTAAAGGCCATCCATTAATCACTTTGCCTTTCAGTGAAGTGCAGCCATCCAGTCTGTGAGGACTGTAGCTTGGTCAGCCAGGCAGATGGTCTGATTAAACAAAACCTTAGAACTTAAGTTCTGTTGGGACATTGTAATTGGCCTTTGCTGCAGGTAGAGATGACAGACTGGAAGCTAAAAGAGATCATTTCCCCTTAGATGTAGCAAACTTATTATGACTGGAATAACTTCGGAGGAGGATATAAAGGTTTATGGTAGAAGTGACAAGCGCCAGGATGAATATTCTGTGGATTTTTCACTTGCTACTGACATAGCTAAGGTTCGAAATAAGAAGAATTTTTACTACCTCAATTTTTTTTTTTAAGTTTTTGACAGGCAGAGTGGACAGTGAGAGAGAGAGAGAGACAGAGAGAAAGGTCTTCCTTTGCCATTGGTTTACCCTCCAATGGCCGCCGCGGCCGGCGCGCTGCGGCCGGCGCACCACACTGATCCAATGGCAGGAGCCAGGTGCTTTTCCTGGTCTCCCATGGGGTGCAGGGCCCAAGCACTTGGGCCATCCTCCACTGCACTCTGGGGCCTCAGCAGAGAACTGGACTGGAAGAGGAGCAACCGGGACAGAATCCGGCACCCCAACCGGGACTAGAACCCGGTGTGCTGGTGCTGCAAGGCGGAGGATTAGCCTATTGAGCCGCAGCGCCGGCCGCTACCTCAATCTTAATACCTTGCCAAAATTCTAATTTTCTTGCTTCTAGCTCCCATCAAATGTGCCATTCTCAGGCTTTGTGATATGAAGGCAGGTGGTCACTGACCTGCATTTCTCTTTCATATACTGGTCAGCCATACCTTTAAACTGCCACTTTCTCTGTATCCTCTGCTATCTCCATTATGAGCATCTATTTGATTTATGTAGAGGTTACTTTTGGTAGCCTCTTTAACTGATCCTTCAAGCCTCAATCTTTCCACTTAAGTGTACCATTATAAATAAATATCCTTAAATATTCTTGTCCTTCGACCACGCCTTTACTTGTGATATAAGACTTTAAAAAAAAAAAATGTTTAGAGTGGCCGGCGCTGCTGCTCAATAGGCTAATCCTCTGCCTGCAGCGCCGGCACCCTGGGTTCTAGTCCCGGTCAGTGCACCGGATTCTGTCCCGGTTGCTCCTCTTCCAGTCCAGCTCTCTGCTGAGGCCCGGGAGTGCAGTGGAGGATGGCCCCTGCACCCACATGGGAGACCAGGAGAAGCACCTGGCTCCTGGCTTTGGATCAGCGTGGTGTGCCGGCCGCAGCGCGCCGGCCGCAGCGGCCATTGGAGGGTGAACCAACAGAAAAGGAAGACCTTTCTCTCTGTCTCTTACTGTCCACTCTGCCTGTCAAAAAAAAAAAATGTTTATAGTATCATTTATTTTTGCTCTAAAGACAAACACAGTGTGACACACTATAAGTCTTATCTCCAGCTAATACTCAATGTCTGCTTTTTCTACATTCTATTTTGCGGCTTCTCTGCCAATCCTTCACAAATTAATATTTGCATACGCTCTACCCAGTGGAAGTTCAAAACCCAATTTCCTTCAAAATCCTGTTCCCATATTAACTCAAAAGTAACGTACCATACTGTAATGCTGATTTCCTTAACTTTGAGAGTGATGGCTTCTGATAGATTTTAGCTTTATCACTCCCGAAGATTGCCCTTGGCCCAAGAGAGCAATCTCAACCAAGTCAAGCAGGAAGCAACAGTCAATGAGTGGTTGATGTGGAGTATAAAAATCTGGCCTCCTTGTAGGTCTTCATAACTCTGAATGGCCATTTCAGCTTGAGAACTTTACCTCAGCGGATCCTGTATTGTTCAACTTTTCCTCTACCCACATTGGCTTCTTTATCTCCCACAGGTGTTGATTTTGATTTCACTCCCCAATAAATTGTCAATATTCACATCTGTCTCACAATCTGAGTCCAGGGGACTTGCCCAGCAGCATCTACTTTACGTTAATATAGACCTACATTTGAAGTTATTTGGGTTACAATAGGCTTGAAAGCAAGGAAATACAAAAGGTACGCTGTGGTGGGCAAAGGTGGGAGGGAAGTAAATATAGTTTAGTATATATTAAAAATTCATAATATATGTTATTTAGAATATCTGGAGTAATATATTTCCATCTCAAATCATTTACAAATCACTTGAGATTCATCATTTCAAGTACTGTTTTTCATTTTTTCATTTTTTTCTTTTTTTTAAAGATTTATTTATTTATTTGAAAGTCAGAGTTACACAGAGAAAGAAAGAGAGGCAGAGAGAGAGAGAGGCCTTCCATCCAATGGTTCACTCCCCAGTTGACTGCATCGGCCAGAGCTGCGCTGATCTGAACCCAGGAGCCAGGAGCTAGGAGCCAGGAGCCAGGAGCCAGGAGCCAGGAGCTTCTTCTACATCTCCCACATGGGTGCAGGAGCCAAGGACGATCGCTATCCTCCACTGCTTTCCCAGGCCATAGCAGAGAGCTGGATCGGAAGTGCAGCAGCTGGGTCTTGAACCAGCACCCATATGGGACGCTTGTGCTTCAGGCCAGGACGTTAACTCACTGTGCCATAAAACCAGCCCCAGGTACTCTGTTCCTTAATGACTTTGTAGTTCATGAACACAAATGTCAGATGTAAACAATTTCTAACTTCTTAGTATAATAGTGAGCCCTTTCGTTTCTTTAGATTTTATTTATTTATTTTATGTATTTATTTATATTATTTTATTTATTTATTTTTTTGACAGGCAGAGTGGACAGTGAGAGAGAGAGACAGAGAGAAAGGTCTTCCTTTGCCGTTGGTTCACCCTCCAATGGCTGCCGTGGCCAGTGCGCTGCGGCCGGCGCACCGTGCTGATCCAAAGGCAGGAGCTAGGTGCTTTATCCTGGTCTCCCATGGGGTGCAGGGCCCAAGCACTTGGGCCATCTTCCACTGCACTCCCTGGCCACAGCAGAGAGCTGGCCTGGAAGAGGGGCAACCGGGACAGAATCCAGCGCCCCGACCAGGGCTAGAACCTGGTATGCTGGTGCTGCAAGGTGGAGGATTAGCCTAGTGAGCCGTGGCACTGGCCTATTTCTACCTTTTTTGGCATTGCACAATACAAAACACATACACCACATTTTCCATCTTCATTCTCACCTTTGTCTAAGATTTTCATCTATAACTGTTTGTGTTTACACATGTACAAACATTTTGTTGAAATTTCCTTAGCTGTCTTTTGTTTGAATGAAGCTTTTCCTTTAATCAAGGGCCAGATATTTTTCTGCAAAGTCTCAGAGCAAATATTTTATAATATGCCTAACATTTGCTGTACCTGATATAAAGCAAAAGCCATTACCAATACATAGACACATTTTTGGAGCTGTGTTTCAATGAAACTTAACTTACAAAGCCCAAACTATTTAGCTTGCAAAGTGTTGCTTTGGTAGATTGTTTAAGAAGGAACTACAGGCCAGCGCCGCAGCTCAATAGGCTAATCCTCCACCTAGCGGCGCTGGCACACCGGGTTCTAGTCCCGGTCGGGGCGCCGGATTCTTTCCTGGTTGCCCCTCTTCCAGGCCAGCTCTCTGCTGTGGCCCGGGAAGGCAGTGGAGGATGGCCCAAGTCCTTGGGCCCTGCACCCCATGGGAGACCAGGAGAAGCACCTGGCTCCTGCCTTCAGATCAGCGCGTGCGCCGGCCGCAGCATGCCGGCTGTGGCGGCCATTGGAGGGAGAACCAATGGCCAAAGGAAGACCTTTCTCTCTGTCTCTCTCTCTCACTATCCACTCTGCCTGTCAAAAAAAAAAAAAAAAAAAAAGACTACAGAAACTATTTACAAGTACTGATTCAGAGTCTTGAGAGCTGAAGGGCAGCTTGACTAGATACAAAGACCTTAATTAATACTTTATTTCTCCGATATTTGTTGAAATTGGGGCTGAACGTCTGCCTTTCCAACATTCCATTCTCTATTCATATCAGTAAATTGACAACCTGTTTCACTAGTTTATTCTAGTTCACCATGGCATTGTGTCAGGATTTCTCATAAATGGTGGGTTTTATGTTTCTGGAAGTGTTTTTGTGCCACTCTTAGGCTTGCCAATCACTGTCCTTTTCTCTTTCCCCGTGATCTATCTCAGACTGAGCTTGTACTCTGAAGTCTTGTGGCAGCAACACAACGAAGAGCCTGCTCACGTTTACTGTTTTCTTTTTCTACTTGGAGTAATATGAGTTTTGGTTCTTTACTAGTTTTCTAGCTATGCATATCTCTAGAGGTACTTAAAAGACATTGTTAGGGACCAGCTCTGTGGCTTAGCAAATAAAGCTGCCACCTTTGACACCTATATCTCACATGGATGCAGGTTCAAGTCACGGATGCTCTACTTCCAATCCACCTCCCCACTAATGGCCTTGGAAAATCAGCCCAAGTGGCCCAAGTGTTTAGGCCCCTGCATCCACTTGGCAAACCTGGAAGAAGCTCTTGGCTCCTGACTTCAGATCCAGGGCAGCCATCTGTTGAAGAAACCACAGAATCAAAGACCCCTCTCTCTGTCTCTCTCTCTCTCCCTATAACTCTTTCAAAGTAAGAAAATTAATTAGTTAAAAAGACATTAGTGGCACATACAGCATACTTAATAACAAAAAGGTACTCATTGGGTTACCTAAATTTATTGTATCATAGCACAACAGCACATGAAAATGTTAGTGGAAAATGGGATGAAAGGATTAGTTTATTTAGAACAAACCATTTTTAAATCCATGAAGTTTTTGTTCATAATATGCATTGTTATGAAATTCTTCAAGAACTTTTATGTATGGATTTTTATTTTTTCAATGAAATAAATACATATTTTAATCCCAGTTTTTGTGAACTTTTTGTAGTACCCTCATATACTTCTTTTTATTTTTTTAAATATTTATTTTTATTTATTTGAAAGACAGATCATGGAGAGTAGGGGAGAGAGAGAGAAAGAGAGAGAGAGAGAGAGAAAGGTCTTCCTTCCACTGGTTCACTACCCATATGGCTACAGTGGGTGGAGCTGAGCAGATCTGAAATCAGGAACCAGGAGCTTCTTCTGGGTCTCCCACATGAGTGCAGGGCCATCTTTTATTGTGTTCCCAGGCCACAGCAGAGAGCTGGATTGGAAGAAGGGTAGCCAGGACTTGACCCAGTGCTCAAAGGGGATGCCAGCGCTTCAGGACAAGGCTTTAACCCACTGCGCCTCAGTGCTGGCCTCTCTCATAAACTTCTTATCACTTATTCTCCATTTTTGAATAATCAGCATAGAAAAGAAATAAAAAATATCAATAGCCTTTGTATACACAGACAATGCCATAGCAGAGATCAAACTTGTAGAACAGATACCATTCATAACAGCTACAAAAATTTTTAATTACCCTGGAATAAATTTGACTAAGGAGATTTCAGATCTCTAAGATGAAAATTACAAAACATTAAAGAAATGAAGAAGACACAAAACATTGAATAATATTTCATGTTTCTGGATTGGAAGAATTAGCAGAATCAAAATAGCCATGCTCTGCAAAGCAATTTACAGGGTCACTGTGATCCCAACCAAAATACCAATGACATTCTTCTCAGATCTCAAAGTAATAATGTTAAAATTCATATGAAAACACAAGAGACCTCAAATAGCTAAAGCAATCTTAAGCAACAAAAGAAATCCAGAAGCATCACAATACCAGATTTCAAGACATGCTACAGGACATTTATAATCAAAACAGCCTAGCACTGGCACAAAAATAGACATGTAGATCACTGGAACAGAATACAAACCCCATAAATCAACCCACGCATCTACAAAAAATTAATCTTGGGCCAAGGAGCTAAACTCAATACCTAGAGAAAGGACAGTCTCTTCAACAAATGATGCTTGGAAAATTGGATTTCCACATGCAAAAGTATGAAATAAGACCCCCTACCCTACAGATTATTAAAAATAAAAGCAACTCAAAAGGGATCAGGGACCTAAATCTATGACCCAATACCATCATATTACTAGAGAAAAATATCCAGCAAATTCTGCAAGACATTGACATAGGCAAAGACTTGGAAAAGACAGCAAAAGAACAGGCAAACAAAGACAAAATTGACAAATGGTATTACATCAATTCTAGAAACTTCTCAAGTCTAGAAACTTCTGCTCTGCAAAGGAAACACTGAACAACGTGAAGCACCAACCAACAGAATGGGAGAAAATATTTGCAAGCTATGCAACTAGCACTGACCCCTTCAACTGATAAAAGATTAATATCCAGAATCTATAAACAGCTCAAGAAAATCAACAACAACAACAACAACAACAAAACAATCCAGTTGAGAAATGGGCAAAATACTTGAACAGGCATTTTTCAAAAGAGGAAATTCAAATGGCCAACAGACACATGAAAAAATGCTCAGGAACACTAAGCACCAGGGAAATGCCAAAAAAAAAAAAAAAAGTCACAATGAGGTTTCACCTGACCCCAGTTAAAAATAGTTCTCCTACATAAATAAAAACAAAAAACTATAAATGATGCTGAGGATGTGGGGGAAAGGTACCCAAATAGTACAACTATATGGAAGACATTATGGAGATGCTGCAGAAATCTCAAAATTGATATAATATGATATCATATGACGCAGCCAGTCCCAAAAACGTAGGTACCGTATATTTTCCCTGATCTGCTGTAACTAAGAAAGTACAAAAAAATGTAATATATATGAGTGAAGTTGACATTTTGAGGTTTGGTTATTGTTTACAGCCTTTGTCTCCGTCATTAAGGAAGTGTTTTATTATTTCTTTTTTCTTTTTACTATTTGTTGAATTTTTTTCCTCAGTGGAGGGTTAAGCTTATAATTTTAAAATAAATTGAAAGTATGTCTTTGTAAAAATTGAAAGAAAAAATAAGAAAAGAAGGAGAGAGTGTGGGAGTGTGGGCAGAAGAGAGGGTAGGGTGGAAAGAAACACTATACACCTAAATATGTTTATATGAGATACATGAAATTTTAAAAAGCAATTTTAAAAAAGCAAAAGTCAAGGATATATTGAATCATTACTTCTCCTTATACAAATTTCTGTCTGTGATTATGTAAAGCAGAAGAAAAGTTCTACAACCCTCAAAATGAAATGTAACTTTGAGTTTCTGCTACTTGAGGAAATTATATCATTTCAGTGAAGCAGATCTCAGATCTCAAGGAGCTAAACTCAATACCTAGAGAAAGGACAGTCTCTTCAACAAATGGTGCTTGGAAAATTGGATTTCCACATGCAAAAGTATGAAATAAGACCCCCTACCCTACAGATTATTAAAAATAAAAGTGTAAGAGCAATACATAATATTATGGAGGTGATCTGTGAATGCCAACATTCCATAGGAATACTTTTGGTTCCCAAGTACAGCATGAATGGAAACATCATAAAAGCAATCGATGCCCAGTTCTTCAAATATTCACCTGGATTATGTGTAATGGTCAGTGTAACTTGAAAATGCAGATGGCTTGCTCTCCTTAAACATGAATTGGTATGCCATTTAATATAGTCTGAGCCCTTAATCCATTTGGAGAGAGACATAGAAGTTACTAATAGTGAATGAAATTTAATTCCTCCAACCAGCAAAGATAGAGTAATCAATAAATTTTAAATTTTTTTCACTTTTATTTTTATTTTTTATTATTTTTTAGAAAAATTTACTTAGTAAATATAAATTTTGAAAGTACAACTTTTGGATTATAGCACTTTTCTCCCCATAACCACCCTCCCACCCACAAACCATCCCATCACCTATTCCCTCTCCCATAACATTCTTCATTAATATTCATTTTTAATTATCTTTACATAAAGAAGATCAACTTAGTATATACTAAGTAAAGATTTCAACAGATTTCACCCACACACACAAAGTATAAAGTACTGTTTGAATACTAGTTTTACCATTAATTCACAAAGTACAACACATTAAGGACAGATATCCTACATGGAGAGTAAGTGCACAGGGATACCTGTTGTTGTTTTAACAATTAACACTCTTATTTATGACGTCAGTAATCACCCAAGGCTCTTGTCATGAGTTGCCAAGGCTATGGAAGCTTCTTAAGTTCACAAACTCCAACCTTATTTAGACAAGGCCATAATAAAAGTGGAAATTCTCTCCTCCCTTCAGAGAAAGGTACCTCTTTCTTTGATGGTCTATTCTAAAAATAAAATTAGGAGTAGCACTGTGTCTTAGTGGGTAAAGCTGCTGCCTATGACCCAGGTATTTCATATTGGCATTTGTTTAAGATCAGCTGTTCTGATTCTGATCCAGTTCCCTGCACCTGGGAAAGCAACAGAAGATGGTCCAAGTCCTTGGGACCCTGTACCTATGAAGCAGACTGCAAAGAAGCTCCTGGATTTAGCTTGGCCCAGCCCTGGCTGCTGCAGCAATTTAGGGAGTGAATGAGTGGGTGGAAGATATTCTCTCTCTCTCTCTCTCTCTCTCTCTCTCTCTCTCTTTCTTTCTCCCTACTGCTGTAACTCTGTATTTCAAATAAATAAAATTTTAAAAAATAAATTTATAAAAAATTGCATGCACACCAAATTGACTTTTTGAGCTCAGAAGGATCACTCTATAAATTGGAAGACCATACATCCAGAGTTGCCTTGAATAGTATTCTTTTTCCTGCCATTATGGTAAAAATAAAAAGAGAATTACTTATAGTGTTCTATTTTTATTTTAACATTTCCACTGCTTGAAACACAAGTTATCTGATCCCCTTTTTTTATAACTGAACATTGCCATAAGATTTCAACAGCTAAGTCAGTGGTTTTTGCTTTTCACAAATATTTCTGACTGATAGGCCATTGAATAACATGTCAAGTTACCCAAATGGAGCATTCCTAATACTCTAAAATCAAGCAAAATGAAACATAGTTGGGACATTGGTCATCATAATGTGCACAGTGGTAGCAGAATGTTATATACAATAGAACCTGTGCCACAGTAAATATTCACACTGGGAGGATAATTTAACTTCAGCCCAAGATCTTCCATCCTATTAAATTATGCTACTAATTTGTATTATATTAATTCTGTTGAGCTTTTTAGTACTTTATGTGTAAATTTGCTTTGGTTTTATAGTTGTATAGAAATATGCATACAGATTTTATGTTTGTAGTTAATTAAGTCATATTATAATAAAATAAGTCAACAGGAGTGCATTTCTCTGTGTGAGCACGTCTTTTAAGGGATTATATATAACTCATTTTTAAAAATTGAGTTAAAATCCATATAACATAAAATAAGCAATGCTGAAGAGTAAAATTCAGATGTGCACAGAACAATTATCATTACTGTCTAGTTTCTAAACCTTTTCATTACCCCATGCAAATCCCATACCTTTATTTATTTATTTATTTTTTTGTAAGGGAATGAGCTTATTGCTGGGGAAACCCATCAGACTGAAAGGAAGGGGCAAAGAAGTGAAAGAGGGAGAAGGAGAGTATCACAGAGAGATTGAGAGAGAAAGAGAGACAGATCAAGAGACAGACAGAAGGACACATGTTCAAGAACACATCCTGTTATACCTTTGCCATGGGGCAGGCAGGGAAGTAGAAATAGCAAATACCATCAGGATAGGGGTGGAGCTGACACTGGTGGTTGGGCCATGGGCTCACCTGGCTTCCAGCGATCGTGGTGGGAGCTAGAGCCTAGGATGATATCCGGGGTATAGATCAAGCCATAGATAAGACTGACTATCTTACTAACAATCCCCCTTTTGTTTTTTATAAAGCAAAAGTTGTATGGGATTACATTAGCCCCAAAAGTCCAGGGGTAGAGGAATGATGATCTGTCTTTAGAGCTACTTCCTGCTGTCATGGGGCAACGAGGTATCTCTGCTGTCACAGGGCAATGCCTCAAGCCACTGTCACCTGAGTGTGGAGCCTAGTATATCCCTGTAGCAGCATTTAGTTGACCGCCTGGTTGGTGAAGGCCTTGGTTTATTCCATTATCACCTCCTGTAAATACATACAGAGTAGTATAAAAGGTAGTATAAAAGGGTGAGAATAGCAACCAATGATCCTAAGAGTGGCATTAACCAAGAAATGAGAGGATTTCATAGAGGAGAGGAAATGAGGGGGTTCTCTGGACACTTGTGAGGACTGTTTGATGGACATGGTTGAAAGCTGATCCTAACCAAGACTGGTAGAAAGGCCACTCATCTTTTGCAGGTTGAGGGGTTTGCACAGAAAATCCTGAACAATTATACAACATTAAGTGGGGGAAAGGACCATCAAGGCACACAGGTCAGCAGTAGAGCCATTGACGTTAGAGTAGAGGCTATGATTACAAAGGAATGAGGTCCCAAATGGGCTTGACAAGGTCTAGAACAAAGGACAGAGTCATTATTAAAGTACTTAAGAAAGCTGCTGTCTAAACATGAATAAGTTCTGATTGAAGGCAAATAGCACCTGACAGAAGGAGCCTGATAATAATCTGGTGAGCTTTAAGGCCTTGTCAGTTATTAGGCCCAGATCTATCTCTCTCTTCACATGGGGTATGAACCTCCTTGGGGAAGGCACCCTGTTTACTTCCATTACCTAGCTGGCCGGAGAGGAGAGCAGGCCAGGTAAAGGCAGGTGGCATCTTCTGCCTGCAATGCTACTGACCCTACTTGGCCATCCCCTCAGCAGTGCTGGTTACTTTGGAAGCTAGGCCAAGTGAAGGGCTTTTCAGCTTAGAGCCAGCAATATCTGTGGCTCTGACCTAGGCGTCCTTCAAGTCCAGGGCAGTTCCATTTCCAGTGATCCAACTCTTGGCTGAAAGTGCTGCTAAGGCTTTTCATAAGATAACTTCTGCTGAAGCCCTGGATTTCCACATTGATAGCCACTGCAGTGGACTGGCCTGTTGGGTCTCTTTGAGGCCAGATCACTGTAAAATGTGTACTTTAATAGGCCTGCCACCTATTACATTGCTTCTGATGCATGGCATTCTTTACCTCCTGGTTTTTGTTAAAGCAGACCAGAGGATAAAAGTCAAGGGGGTGCTCAAGTCCCATCTCTAATCTTTGGTGGCCTAAACTAGAAGTCTATAGTCACAGAAATGTTCTGATAGTGATTTTCTGTGAGGTAGACAATGCCCATGAGGAAAGCTATGTCCTCACTTTAAAATTTTCTCTCTCTGTTTTTGGTCTGAAAGGGAGGTTTTACCTGTTTACTGTGCTAATGGCAAGGTAAATCTAGCTATGAAATTATAGCTTAAGCTCTCCTTTTAGCTATGCAATTATCACAGAAAATGTTAGCCGTCCCTTTTACAAGATCTAAAAATCAAATTGTGGAGCCAGTGCTGTGGTGTGGTAGGTTAATCCTCCGCCTGTGCTGCCAGCATCCCATATGGGTGCCGGTTCTAGTCCCGGCTGCTCCTCTTCCAATACAGCTCTCTTCTGTGGCCTGGGAAAGCAGTAGAAGATGGCCCAAGTACTTGGGTCTCTGCACCTGCATGGGAGATCATGAAGGAGCTCCTGGCTCCTGGCTTCAGATTGGCGCAGCCCCGGGCCATTGTGGCCATTTGGGAAGTGAACCAACGGATGGAAGAGCTCTCTGTCTCTCTCTCTGTCTCTTCTTCTCACTGTCTGTAACTCTACCTCTCAAATAAATAAATAAAAATCTTTTTAAAAAAATTAAATTGTGCATCTTGGAGAGTCCTCCAGTATAGAGTCAGTTTCCCAACTTGAGGAGAATAGAGAAATGAGGAAACAAGTCAGGCTTAGAATGAAGAAATGAGGGAGCCAGTCCGAGATCGCTTACTGACAATACCAATATCAAATGAAAACTTAGCAGGCAATTTCAACCATTAGACAACAACTTAGGAAAACATTTACCAGAAGAATGCCTTCTCTAAATTTTAAGAATACATGTATTTGGAAACATCACTTAAATATCTAACTTGGTATAACTTATTTAACCAGAAAATGCCTTCTCCAAATTTTTAGAATACATGTATTTGGAAACATCTCTTAAATATCTAACTTGGTATAGCTTATTTAACCAGAACAGTCAAGCACAAACATATAAAAATGTATCTTTGATTAATTTTAGCAGTTTAAATTTATAAGCGCTCTTTTATCTATAAGCCAATTAAAACAAGAGTTCTTAATAAATTTTCCTGTGTAGACAACACTATGTATACACACATAACATAATATACAAGAAAGAACAATAAAGCAGTTTCAGTAATAGCTTTTTAAAATCTTTAGCTGTTTTTGTCACCATCAACCAATTAGAATTACTTTCTTCTCTTAGTAACCTCAATTATCCATACTTTCTCTCAGTTGGAAACTATAGTGCATTATTGGCTTCATTCATTTTCAAGCCATCCCAAAGCACTGAATACAATAGAAGTAGCTGGAAAAAGTCCATTGGAACATATAGGATGACAGCTAAACACAGAACCAACAATGTTTTAGTTTTATGAACAGCAAATCTGATAGACAAAACTGTGGATGACAAAAGACTAAATAGCCACGTTTAAAATTATAAATTCATTAACCAACAGGAGGCACTTGCTTACTTCACACAGTATTTTCTTTTTTTAAATGATTTATTTATTTTTTAAAAGTCAGAGTTACACGGAGAGAGAAGGAGAGGCGGGGGGAGGGGAGGGTCTCCCATCTGCTGGTTCACTCCCTAATTGGCTGCAATGGCTGGAGCTGTGCCGATCTAAAGCCAGGAACCAGGAGCTTTTCCAGGTTTCCCATATGGGTGCCAGGGCCCAAGGGCTTGGGCCATCTTCTACTGCTTTCCCAGCAGAGAGCTGGATCTGAAGTAGAGCAACCAGGTTTTGAACCAGTGCCCATATGAGATGGCAGCACTGCAGACAGAGGCTTCACTAGCTATGCCACAGCACCAGCCCACACACAGTATTTTCAAAAGCATCAGTAGGATTTTACAAAGCGTTCAACGCTTTTAGGACTGTGCCTTATTAAGATAACCATCATGTCTAGTAACATAGGATCATTAGACTTTTAAACTTTCAGATATTTTTTATCAGTAGCATTTTATATTATCCAAACTTAAAATTTAGCACCTCTTCACATCTTGACAGCACTTCTAAAATAATCGAATTGCCTGATTAGTTGGTGTCTCTACAAATTGAGAGTCATATATCCTTTGATATTTCCAGGGGCCCAACTGGAAATATCAAGGTTTGAATCACTGCGAACTTTGATTTTTTTTAATGCCTGTCAAGGATGTCAAGAAGGCTTAAAACAACTGTTTGAAATAAGATTCCTCAACATCATGACATAATACAGACCAGATTTGATAATTGTTACAAGGTGATTACTCAAATGTTTTAGAATAAGCATATATTTAAACAAATCATAACTCCTTTAAAACCAAGTTGTTTCTAAACAATTAGAACCTAACAGAAGCTCACTTGGTTAATCCTCCACCTGCAGTGCCGGCATCCTATATGGGCGCTGGGTTCTAGTTCCAGTTCCTCCTCTTCCAGTCCAGCTCTCTGCTGTGGCCTGGGAAGGCAGTGGAGGATGGCCCAAGTGCTTGGGCTCCTGCACCTGCATGGGAGACCAGGAGGAAGTTCCTGGCTCCTGGCTTCGGATTGGCTTAGCTCCAGCCATAGTGGCCATTTGGGGGGTGAACCAATGGAATGAAGACCTTCCTCTCTGTCTTTCTCTCTCACTGTCTATAACTCTACCTGTCAAATAAAAAAAAAAAAAAACTAACAGAGACATT